>NC_133781.1:20651785-20957434 GCF_003597395.2 Chelonoidis abingdonii
TATGGTATAATTCCCAAATCTGGACCTTAGCGTCCAAAATCTGGGTACCAGCATGAAGCTTCTAAGCTTAATTACCAGCTTAGAACCTGTAACGCTGCCACCAACCAGGAATTCCAGTGCCTGGTATACTCTGGTCCCCCCATAACCTTCCCTGGGGACCCCCAAGACCCAGATCCCCTGGATCTTAATACAGGGAAAGTAAACTCTTTCCCTCACTAGTACCACTCCTAGGCTTCCCCTCCCTGGGTTCTTTTAGAAGATCACTTTGCTTCAAACTCCATAAAACACAACACAGAGAAATCAGATTTCTCCTCCCTTCTCCTCTCTTCTTTCCCCCTCCCTGGGTATCCCGGAGAGAGAGAGAAACACACCGGGCAGGTTTTTCCTCCCCCCTGCTGTCTTCCTCCCAGATTCTTCCCGCCCTGGGGACACTAAGAGAGATAAACATGGAGAGCAAGTTTTCCCTCCCCCCCCCGTCTTTTCTTTCTCCCACCAATTCCCTGGTTCTTACACAAGATAACAAAAAGATCAATTAGATTCTAAACAAAAAAAAGGAAAACTTTAATAAAAGAAGGAAAACATAAAAATGGTCTCTGTAATCAAGATGAAATTTTACAGGGTCAGTTAGCTTATAAAACAATGGATAAACAGCCTTATCCAGAAAAAATACAATTTACAATATTTCCAGCAAACTACACATTTGCACATAAAGAAAAAAACCAAATAAAAGGACTATCCTGTCTTTCTACCTTTGTACTTACAGGTTGGAAACAGAAGATTAGAGAGCCTGTAGAGACGTGTGATGACCCTCAGCGCCTAGAGAGTGCGCGCACACAGAACAAAGGACCCACACCCAAACTTCCTTCCACCCAGAGTTGAAAGTATCTTGTCTCCTGATTGGTCCTTTGGTCAGGTGTTGTTTGTTAACCCTTTCCAGGTGAAAGAGACATTAACCCTTAGCTATCTGTTTATGACAACCTCCAAATGCTGCGTCCCCAATTTATAACCAACATTCTTGTTATTAATCCCTAAATGCATGACCTTGCACTTTTCACTATTAAATGTAATCCTGTTACTATTACTCCAGTTTACAAGGTCATCCAGATCTTCCTGTATGATATCCCGGTCCTTCTGTGTATTGGCAATACTTCCCAGCTTTGTGTCATCCGCAAACTTTTTTAGCACATTCCCACTTTTTGTGCCGAGGTCAGTAATAAAAAGATTAAACAAGACTAGTCCCAAAGCCGATCCCTGAGGAATTCCATTAGTAACCTCCTTCCAGCCTGACAGTTCACCTTTCAGTATGACCCGTTGTAGTCTCCCCTTTAACCAGTTCCTTGTCCACCTTTCAATTTTCATACTGACCCCATCTTTTCCAATTTAGCTAATAATTCCGCATGTGGAACCGTATCAAATGCCTGACTGAAATTGAGGTAAACTAGATCCACTGCATTTCCTTTGTCTAACCAAGTCCCTTCCCTTTTCTACACTACAGGTGCTACAGTGGCACCACTAGTGCATAAACACTTCCTAGTGTGATGGAAGGGGTTTTTCCCATTGCTGTAGTAAAATCTCTCCTCAAAAGGCAGTAGCTAGGCTGGCAGAAGATTTCTTCCCTTCACCTGGCAAGGTCTATACCAGGGCTCAGGTTGGCTTAACTACGTGTCTCAGGGATGTGAATTTTTCACACCCTAATGACATAGCTATGTCAACCTAAGTTTTAGGTGAAGACAAAGCTTCGGTGTTCTTTTTGGTCTCGCACTTCTCAGCCTTCGCAAAACAGTTATGTCACTAGAGTTGGGATCAAGGAGCCTCTCTTCATGTTTATATAGGCTTTGTCCACACTATGCAGCTTTTAGCAACACGGCTGTGCTGCTACAGCTGTGCCGCTAAAAGGCGCGCAGTGTAGCTGCTGTTTGTCAACAGGAGAAAGCTCTCCTGCGGACAAAAAACTTCCACCCCCCATGTGCCACAGTGGCTTTGTCATCAGGAAAGTGCTCCTGCAGTCAAAGAACTATGCACATCGACACTTCTCGTCAGTAAAACTTTTGTTGTTCGGGGGTTTGGTTTTTTTAACACCCCTCAATGACCAAAGTTTTGCAGACAAAGTTCCAGTGTAGACAAAGCCATACATGGATATTGTATTTATGGGATGTTCTTTATCTAGGCCATTGTTTTACCTTTCCTGTTTGGTTCCTTTAACAATGCCTTTTGATCTAACTTCATAGCAAGTAACTTGTCATCAACAAATACCCAGAGGCATGTACCATAGTCATAAATAATACTGATATTTCCCAGTTTGTCACCTCTGTATACAATATACTTGTTTGGGATCAGAACAGACATTTATATTTCACACTTATATAGAAGCTGGAGTTTTGTAAGAAATATAATCACCTGTAATAAGTTAAATTTAAGTTTTAGAAGACAGATAAGTATAGCTTTTGTATGTTTGGTGTCACATGGTGTAAAGATAAAGGATTTAAATGTGAGATTAAAAGCTCAAAAGGCCATGGAAGTCTTTACTTGATCTTCCTGGTGTTTTCAAACATAACAGAAAGATTTGGTCTGCCACTTCAGCACTCATGTTCTTTTAACACATGGTGGAAGGTTAGTTGCCAAAATATTCTGATTTGAAAGGGAAGTTCACTTGGAAACATGGATTTTTTTTTAGCTGGCAGTATACTGGTCATGAATGATATTTACAGTACAACCATTGCTTGTCTTTTAGGACACTATAGCCTGCTACTTACAATTTTAAATTCTTCAAGTGATTATTCATGTGTATTCCACAATAGGTGTGGGTGCTGGCCACGTGCACTGGTGCTGGAAGTTTTTCTCTTAGTAGTATCCGTAGGGGAGTGCCCCAGTGACCCTGGGAGTGGCACCTCCATGGCACGGTATAAGTGGCACTGTGCGCTCCCCCCACTCTCAGTTCCTTCTTGCTGCCAGCGAAGGTGCTTTGGAACTGCTTTGCTGTAGCTTGTCCCCAACACTGTTTGTTTGTCCAGTATATGGTACCTGTAGTTAGTTTAGTTTAGCTAGAGAGCCCGGGCCAGGGCATGCCCCATGCCCAGGTTTTAAGTCGTGCAACACTTGTAGGTGATCTGTGCCACTGAGTGATCCGCACACGAACTATCTGCGCTGTTTGGGGGAAACCCATCTCAGCGATTGCTGCAAGATTTGCAAGTCGTTTAAGCCTCAGACCAAGAAAGAAAGGGACATTCGGCTCTGGGCTTCTGCTCTCTGGGCTGGCCAGCAAGGCACAGACCTCCCTGCAGGACCTCCCATTAGACAGCAAAGCTCTGTTTGTGGAACAAATGGATACAAAGCTGCATGGCTAAGACTCTCGCACGACTCTCCAGACTCTAGGTCTCTATGTTCCGGCTCCGGCTAAACCCAAGCCACAGCAGACTCCTGCTCAGGTCACCCATGAAAATACAAGACTGCTTATAAGAAGTCGTGGGACTATAAGAGGCGCCCTGCCAGTTCTCATCAGGGATCCACCCTCAGTAAAGCTTCCCTTCTCCAATTGGTTCTGTGCTATCCTCCCACAGTGGTCATGGCTGACCTTGGACCGATGGGTCCTCAACACCATCTCCCGGGACTACGTCCCTCAGTTTACTTCCTCCCCACCCAATCACCCCTTGCCCGAGGCCCTGCTTGAGCAGGAGGTGGGTTGGCGCTAGGGCCTAGGAGCTGTGGAAGCAGTACCTGGGGAGTTCAAAGGCAAGGAGTCGTCCTCCTGCTATTTCCTTATCCCAAAGACCAAAGGGGGGGCTCAGGCCCATCTTGGACCGGCGAGGACTGAACCAGTACATGGTGAAGCTCAAGTTCCGCATGGTCTCCCTGGCCTCCATTATCCCCTCCCTGGATCCCCGGGGACTGGCATGCCACCCTCGATCTGCAGGATGCGTACTTCGACTTTTATATATTCGAGGGGCACAGATGCTTCCTCTGTTTCACGGTGGGGAAGGAACACTACTAATTTATGGTCTTCCCGTTTGGCCTGTCCACTGCCCCCAGGGTATTCATGAAATGTATGTTGGTGGTGGTGGTGGCTTGTCTCAGGCACTGGGGGTCCAGATCTTAACATGTTTGTATGACTGGTTAGTCAAGGGCAGCTCCTGGTCACAGATGCGGGATCACATGGCACTCCTTCTGTCCACGTGCACCACTTTGGGCCTGTTGGTAAACAACACGAAGTCCACATTAGTCCCAGTTCAATGCATAGAATTTATCAGTGCGGTAGTGGATGCCTTATCAGCCAGAGCCTCCCTCCCACTAGAGAGGTTCAAGACCCAGAAGGGGCTTGTCGACACAGTCACAAGGTTTCCGGTGATAACAGCCAGAGCGTGCCTCCAGCTCTTGGGTCATATGTCGGCATGCATGTATGTGGTCTGTCACGCCAGAATCAGGATGGTGTTATCATAAGCCTTTCTCCCAAATCTGGACCTTAGCGTCCAAAATCTGGGTGCTTAGCATGAACCTCCAAGCTTAATTACCAGCTTGGATCTTATCTCACTGCCACCAGACAGGAATTCAGGCCCCGGCCCCCCTGCCTCGCTCGGGTCCCCAAACTTTCCTGGAGAGACCCAAGAGCAGAAGCTCTGAGTCTACCAGAAGGGAATCACTCACTTCCTCCCTCTTCCACCAGACGTTTCGTCTGGGGCTAACCTGAGAGTATTGAGCATTCTTACATACAATATTAAGAAGCATAATTCTTATCAAAAAGAGAACAAACAAATAAGGAAACAGAAATATTATCTATCTCTCTTGACTCACCATTCCCTGGTGCTGCAGAGTTATCTCCGAGATTAAGCACAAGAGAATCCCTCCTGTTCCTTACCTACCAGAGAAGAACCTCAAAAGTTTAAAAGAGAACTTTAAAAAAAAAAACGAAAAAGACATGAAAATTTTCGGATCAAGATGACAATAATACAGGGATCAATCTGACTTAGTATAATAAAATGAATAACACTACATTATTCAAAGAGATACAATTTAAACATAACCAGGTACAAAGTTACAAAGCAACGTGTAAATAACATCGAAACAACGTAAATAGCTCAAATATTTTTTATTCTACTGTAATTACAGTAATGGATTGTGAAATCAGAAGATTATGAAGATGAAAGATAACTTCTCATAGCTGAGAGACAGACAAAAGACACAGACCCAAGACAAAGAAGACCCACAAATTCCCTCCCTAAAGCTTTTAAAAAATCCGGTTTCCTGATTGGTCCTCTTGTCAGGTGTTTGGTCCCCTTTGTTAACCCTTTACAGGTAAAAGAAACATTAACCCTTAGCTATCTATTTATGACAGGTGCCCCTCCAGCTCTGGTTGGCCTCGAAGTTCTCCCAGGCCAAGGACAGGATGGACAAAATCCTCATGATACCCAAGCCAGAGATCACCTCCCTGCGGTGGTGGTCCTTCCCGAGAAACGTGCTCCATTGAGTCCCATTCAGGGATAGGGCCCTGTCACTGGAGCTGGTGTCCACCACGTCGGACCTGGCATGGGGGGCCCATGTGGGGAACATTCATACCCAAGGTCTGTGGTCAGCTCGGGATCTGAACCTCCACATAAACATCGAGGAGCTCAGGGTGGTATGGCTGACTTGTTTCCTTAGCAGACCTCTTCCTTGTTACAGAAGCTGTTCAATGCTTATCCCAGAACAAACCAGGGAAAGCTATTCAATCTCCAGATTCAGTGCCAGGAATATAAAGTATCGCAGTGATGAGGTCTGAGTTGTAATGCTGAAGAAAGTTATGGCTATCAAATCTCGGGGGGGAATTGAGGACGTGAACTTTTGCCAGAGTTAATATATATAGAACCATAAGGAGATAAAGTGAGAGAAGCAAAGGAAGGTCAGACCTATCAAGCTTTGGGAGTGTGTTGGAGAAGAGAGATTAGTGACAGCAATATTGAACTTTTCTGGAGACACAAGATTTAAAAGCTTTAATTGAAACATCTGCACTTGCCTTGACACTAGGAGCATGGCAATCCTTTTCACTGAAATGCACAACAATAGCAAGAGTCTCAGACAACTGCTATAACTTTAAGGGATGATTTTTTGTTTCCTTAAAAAATAGTACTGGCAGATGCTGGATTTGGCTAACTGCCCAGTCTTTTCCCCTCTTCTTCTTATAACAGGATCCAAACCCTGGCACCTTCCTTAATGCTAGTGATGTGAAATATCGCCATATACGTCACAGATGACTGAAAACAGAAGCCTTTAGGATATTTTCTTGTTGCTCAAGAAAACAATTTTGCTTTAGTGGGAAATCCATCTCCTCACTTAACCCTGTCAGAGCCAATGTCTTAAGGGCGTGATACCAATATGTTTCTCTTTTGGTGAAGTTTATTCTTGCTGTTCAGTGTCAGTTTCTGTACTCCTGTGTGAACAGTGGGATGTGTTCCATGTCTGTGACCTTGAGGCTAGAGGGGGAGGGCTGCTTCCTCCTACTAAATGTCTTGCCAGAATTTAATCTAAGCCTCTGCTTCTAATAGCAGCACTCAGCCTGCATCATCTCTCAAGGAGTGATTATGGGTCATGAGTAATATTTGAGTACAGTAGGCAGGTTTATTTTATATTTACAGAGACCTTGGTTAAGATTTTCAAAAGCGACTTGTGATTTTGCAAGCCTAACTTGTGATACCTTAAAAGAGACTGATTTTTCATAGAATGCTGTTCTTCCTGCCCTCTGAAAATAAGGCCCCTAAAGGACACTTTAGGGTAGGCTCTCAAAATCATGGATCACTTTTGAAAATCTTTGACTTGATTTCCTCCCTACCCCCCACCTGGTTTTTGAAGCCTTAAACATGGGGAGGAGGATGGTCATGTTGTTCAAAGCAGTGGATTAGGGATTCAAGAGAGATGAGTACAGTTTCCTGCTCTGACACAAGCTTCCCATGTGACCTTGGGCCAGTCACTTAATTTTTCTCTAGTTGAGCTCCTCATCTCACAGAGTTGTGAGGATAAATTCATTAATTTTTGCAAGGTTCTCAATTACTATGGCAATGTGGGACATGTAAGTCCCATATAGACTTGCTATGGGCAGAACCACATTGAAAGGGAGCTTCGGGCATTGATTACTGCTCTTGGGCAATGAACCCCAGCCAAACGTGATTTGTTCAGTCCTAGCCCTTGAGATGTTTAAACTCCAGTTTGAATTTTGCACCTAGAGCACCTGTTGAACATTGAATCATGGTTTCTTCCTGAAATTTCCCTGTTTGTTAGACCTCAAAAGTAAATTTAGAATGAAATTTTGCAAGTAAAATATAGGTCATCAAAATATAAAGGAAATCAGGCTAAATGATCAAAATTCAGTTGAAATATAAAATAGTGAATTGTGGAAAGCAGACAAGAGAGCAGATTAGAATTTTTGGAAACTGATGAAAGAACAAGTTGCCTGAGAAGAATAAGTACAGGAGTATGTAGACTCAGGAGGTTAAACACACACAAAAGGAAATGGCAGCAGAGATGCAATGAACTGCTGTTTATCATATGAAAGATAAGGGGAGAGATAGCAAGGGAAGTTTTGTTTTATTAAAAAGGAATTTAAAAAAAGCTCAGAAGAGCAGGGGAGGAAAACAAACTTTTGCTGAAGGTAAACAAAAGAGGATACCAGTGCACAATGTTTTAAAAATACGATACTATTTTTGGTTCATAAAAGTAGCAAGATAGATCATTTGTGGAACAACTATGAAGAAGAAATGGGATTGCTCATGTACATTTTAAGAATAATTTGTTTATTAGTAAGGGATCATATTAATTAAATAATATTACGGCAGATAAACAGGACTTGGGAAATCTGAGAATTTTCTCCCAGTCCTCTTACTGTTTGTTAATTTAGGGACCAGTCCTCTCATAGAAACCAATGGCAACACTCACTTTTACTTCAGTGGTGCAAGATCAGGCATCAGGTGCTGATAAAATGTACCAACCTGAAAAGCTCCATTTATGCATGGAAAATGTATACAGCACTTATTCAATGGCAATGCAAGTCCCACCCTCTCCTCCCCATATGCACTGTGTTCCTTCAATGTGGCTAGGTCCTGATCCACAGAGTCCTCTAGATGTGTGTGTGAGACATCAGTTAATTCTCCATATGCTGTTAGTGTGTCATAACACTTAGTATGTCTGCTCAAAGATGTGAGTGATTATATGTCTTTTTCTTTTTCTTCTCTGCAGTGATTTTTTTCTAAGCTTTCACAGATAGGCTGGATGTAGGCCTGGCCAGGAAGCATGGATTAGAAAAACTTTTTACTGGAATGACCATACAAATATAAAAGACAATTTTACAAGGTGTGAATCTGGGCAGTGATCTAAGGAAAATATGATTGGGGTCAAATTTTGTGCTTTTTAAAAAAATTATTAATAGGGGCCTTTTGTAAGCAAAAACACCCCGTACTTGGAGGTGATTTGTTTAAAATCAAATGTGACTTTTATTTTTTTTGTCCTATACTGTGTTCAGATAATGGTGATGGTGGTGTGAGGGGGTCTGTTCCTTTTGTGGGCAACACTCTGCCATTATTTTAGTTATAATGTAAAGTCATATTTCTATGGTAGATATATAATTAAGCCATAAAAGAACTGTTACACAGAAGGCTGCCACGGGAGGTTTTTGAACCCATGGGACAGTAGCAAAAACCTGGATCTAATCTATCACAATGGTAAAAGAACATTCTTCCATAGCAGCTAGGTGATTAATACAGTAACTAATTGTTTGCTCTATCTCATATACTCATGATTATTGGAAGAGACAGAAACAATCATCATAGTATGTAGCATCTCTTTCACCCTCCCCAATTCCTCATGCTAACAGCAGTGTTTCGTGTACTGGTAAGGATCTTCTGAGGTCACTGGGGTGACCTATGGAGTGCACAGAGCAACACAGTGCAAAAACAGAGCAGCAAATAAGGCTTAAGAACAGCTCTGATTTCCATGGTCTCTCAGAAAGAGGTGGAGGAAAACCGTATCAAGCATAATGTAGCCTTCAAAGTGCAAGACACTCCAGGAATTATCCTGTATTCCTTATCTATCCTCATCTTGGAGGTCTTAGCCACAGGCTGAAATTAAGCACGCAAAATCTATAGTCAAGTGCGCTATAGAGAATGCATATTTTAAAATGGCTTCTTTGCAACAAAAAATGTTTTTGACCTATCTAGAAAAAAATCAGATTTTTGAAATTTAAACATTGATACACTTCTTAACCACAGCAAGGTCTGACTTATAGGCAGCCACTTCAATTTCTTAATTAACAGTTAGATCTTATGATTTCTCTTTATGCTGTGATTTCATTCTATTCTGTGTAGATCCTTGTACTGCCTTCCTCGCCATAGTATCAAAGCACCTTTCAGTAGTGCATTAAGCAATGTTACTAACATCTGAAGATTGTCCTTTCTCTCTCATCATCAGATCACATACAGAGTTGTTTTCATGGATCTTCAGAAAGACTAAAACAATAACACTGTGAAGTGAGACCTGCCCCACTGAGTGCTCAGCATCTTAAATGAAAGTGACCTGATTTTATATGTGCCTTAATACAGCTTTAGGTGCCTAATTATAAACACCCAAGATTTTTTGCATTAATTTTAGTGTGTGAGTAATACCTGGAGCTAAAATTTGAGATAAATCAATTTTCCAAGGGTCGGGGAGGGGGAAGAGAAGACAAGAATTCTGGTAATAATTCATTAAGCTCCTAATCTTAAAATGCTTCTGTGTAGACAAAGTATTCATCATCAAGAATATACAGTGTTAATGCAGACACTGAAACCTATTTGAGCTATTTGAGTAATGTTGAGTAAATTTCTTTTCACCAAATGCTCTGCAGCAAAAGTGCTGTTGGCATTGCTGCTAAGGGAAGTGTACAGTGAATTCTCAGATTAAGGGAAACAAACAAATGTGCATTTTTTTGCTAGAAAGAGGCTCTAAACTTCAACTTTTTGTTAAATTCCATTTAAGCCAAAGCTGTCACCTCCACTAATCCAATTTTCTCTTTTGTGTTATATGTATTATGAAGATGCTACAGTTAAGATTATGTTTAGTTTTTCACTTAAAGTATGATTCAGCCTCTTCATTTCACTTGAAGAACACTTTGTGCCTTTCCAAAATTTACGGCATGGTTAAGTTCATTTTGGTGGAGTATTTGTGTATGTTTGTGATGCATGGTACGCATGCTGGAATAGAGCTGGATGAATACTGTGCTTTCTGTAATTGTTGAGCTGTTGCTGTCTTTTGTGTTTTATATTATTTAATTGGGTTTTTTACTATTTGGGCTGGTAGCTGTTGTACATGAACTCAACTGTTACAGAGAATAATGTTTTTATGTTGGAAAACGTATATAAAACTCTTGGTAGCATATTGTCTTCTGGTATCCAGTAGCTTTGAAAACTCATTTACTGCCCTAGTAATGATGGCATATTGTAGGAAACCTGGTTGTTGATCCAGGTCCTTGTGATATTGCCACTTAGAGTGGCCAGTGGCCTGGTTTTTAAGATGAATTATACTAAAAAGTTGCTTTTTACTTTGTTTAAAGTTTTCAGATATAACCACAAATTTCCACCAAAGATAATTAGCCATTTCCATTCTTTAACATCCTGTGGAGACGCATGTACATCTTAGCTTTCAACTAACTCTTCTCTCGGTTTTTCAGTAGCTCCATAACCTCATCATTTTGTAATGTGGTTGTATTGTTTGGCAAATTTGTCGACAGGTAGCTCTTTGTAAGTGAATACAGAACTTGGCCAAGGATTTCCCAAATGTAAGATTTATAGGTCTGACAAATGGTTCTAATATACAGATGAGATCATTCTTGCTGGATTTGTTCTTTGTTGTTACAATGGCTTTGGTTCTGGTTGCTGAAAGCACAAAAGTGAATTTAACAGTTGCATCCAATTATCCAAATACAGTTGTTCATGTTGTATATAATAGAGTGCAAATATGTGAGAGCAGACCCAAGTTAAATGGATGGCTAAAAGTGAGGAAGGTTCTTTCATACACATGAGCCTGTAAGTAAAACTCATGGAGCGTATGAAGGAAGGATTGTTCCCTGGGCAAATGTTTTCTCAGGAAAGCAAGCATTTTTCATGGAAGAATAAATACCTAGGTTGACCATCTTCAAAGCAGACTAGCGTAATTAGAATAATTTTCCATTAAAATTAATAGAAAACGTATCTGAATCATGGTCTGAGAGATGAAAAGTTTCTGGTCATCTGCTTGCATACACTTAATCAGAACAGAGTGATCTGGGCTAGAAGGCTGCATGCTGCACAGTTAGGCTCACATTTAGTATGCACTTGAGGAACTAAGAGGGAGAGAAGAGAGAATAAATATTTTAAGATTGATACAGATGACAGCTATTGGGATTGACTGTGGGAATATTGACGTGGTGCTATTGAGGAGGCTCTTAGTGTTGAGACAAGTGACTCTGGCTGCATATGCTACATAACCAGAGAATGGTCCATTCTAGACGGCAGTGGAATAGGCTTCATGTGGGAAAAAAAAAAGGGAAAATCCTGGAAGACCCAAGCTAGCATGGTAAAAGCATGTAGGGGAAAACAGAATTAGAAGTTTGACGCCATCTGGGCAGTGGGCATGGGACCCTAGAGGAAAGTTGTGCAAAATAATATACCAAAGCTGAAATGCACTTCCAAGAGAAATATGCTAGCGTGCAAAGGCAGCACATAAAATGAACAGTATTTGTATCAGAGAAAAGGAGCCAACTGTAATATACTATCTGAGAATGAGGCATATCTATCTTGCTCGTGACAATGAAGTTATTTTGAGTGCATATTTATTGCAGCAGATGGCACTGTTTTTATGAGATACTTTAGATTAGGCTCAGATTGATAACCAGAAAATCTCGAGTACTTCACACACCTTGAAATGAATCTTAAAATTTCTTTAAATATTAATGCCTTCCTTCTAAGGTGAAAGATGACAGTACAGACAAGGATTTAATGGACTGATTTTATATTAAAAAGAGAGACATAGAATATGAATCCCAAATCTGTTGCTCATCCTACATTTTTAATTACTCTTCCTAGCAGTATGTTTCACCTCTGAAACCTGATCAAAATTCAGTGCATGCATATCTGTATCATGTGAAGAAAACAGAAAAATTCCTAAATTTTGCAATGCTTGTCCAGTACCTTTTGTGATACACTCAAAGATGGAGGCAGATGATGAGCACTTAAAGGACTCTGGAATTATATCCAGGGTTAACTGGAGCAAATGGAATGCTGATATAGTGCCAGTAATGAAAAAGTGTGGGGATGTCCATATCTGTGGTGACTGACCAAGGTTACCATTAACCCAGCATTACATCCAGATCTGGATCCTTTACCCAGAATAGATGATATATTTGCCTCCTTAGCTCGTGGCAGGCATTTCTCCAAGACCAACCTGGCCCGAGGCTATCTACAAATGGAAATATGAGACAGTGAGGGCCATTAGAGGGCTCACAAACTCTTTAAAGGGTTACTATCCAATGCCTATACACTACGTGGGGAAACTAGCACGAACCTTTCTCAACCCCAAACTACATTTTTTCATGTTTTCCTCTTGTTCTAGGTATTTACTTTTGTAATGAGCATTCACAGCAGCTTGAATATTAGTAGATGTCTGCACTGGATCAAGTGATGCATGGTAAGTTGGCCATTGGGTCAATGTTGTTTTAATACCTCCCTGTGGGAGGTAACTGTTGTCTTAATACCCTTGGGTAGTTTACGCTTCCAATTCCATTGTTAGCTATTTGTAACTTCATGATTTATCTTAATAAGGATAGTATATCTGCTAGGCTTTTATGTTGTATACAGGCACAATAAATTATCAAAGAATGGATGCAAAGATAACACGCAGGTCAGTACCTGGATGGGAGACAACAAAGAAACACTTGTGTACTGCAGGAGTTGGCATCCAGGCCAGTAAATGGTATTGTTCCTTCTAAATCTGCATGGAACTAATGCCTTTCATGTTCAGTAACAATGCTGTTGGTTGTGGTGGGTAACAGTCTAGCTAGAGGTGTGACTTTTTTGGCTGAGATATAAAACGAAGGCATTGTCCCATGAGTGAAGCTGAACCGATTTATGGTTTTAAGTAGAATCCTGTGTAAATATTTGCAGTGAAAACCACAGGCCAACTTAGACTAAATGCTTGAGAACATTTTGATTCAAACCTATTTATTAGAACCAAAAGTAGGGTGAACAGACATGCTAGTTTTAAAGAGACAGTCCTGTATTTAAGCCTGCCTGCAGGTGTCCTGACTTTTTCTTAAAAATGGGCAAATTGTTCCATATTTTCTGTCTCCCCCAATCAGTACTGGCTGGTCCTGCTTCTGACTGGATCCCTGCTCGCCAGCCGCCTGCCCACCAACAGTGAGGGGGAGGGTCCAGTGGCAGACAATGGGGGCGGGTGTGCAAGGCTGGTGGGGGGGCAAACATGCAGCACACAGGGCTGGCTGCTTCCTCTGCTGGTCTGTTAGCACAGCCTCCGCTGCATGTCGGCTCTTGGCCAACAGGGCCCTGCCCTTGTCCCCCTTCTGGCCAACACTGGCTGTGTGCTGCGAGCTGAGGTGTCTGGTGAGTGCAGACAGACACCAGGGAGCAGCTCCTGGTCAGAGTGCTCAGCTCACTAACAACCTGGCTGGCAGGCTCTTTCCTTCCCCCACGGCCTCTGGCTGGGCTGGCGCTCTGGGAAAGCCCAACCCCAGAGGTGATCTATGAAGCATTTGATCATTGGGATCTTTCAGGTTAAAATGCTATATAAGTGTACAGTAGTGGTCATGGTTTTTAAAGTGTGTTCAGGCTCGAGAAATCTAGTGAGTATGAACAAATGCACATTAAATATTGATGTCTTTTGTAGACTATACTTCTAACTCTTTCATACTCCGCCTTTTTCCTCCCCCCACTTTAATACTCTTTAGGTTACTAAGACTAGTGGGCACAATCCTGAAGTCCTTACTCAGGTAGTGCACTCAGTTTTGACAAAATAAAGACTTTAAGATTGGATTCAATAATGTTTTTATTTTGGGGGCGGGTGTGAGTGTGTATAATACTAACATAAAACTTATATTGTGCTTATATATTGTATATGTCAATCTGTGCTACAGTGGCTCAGAAAAAAATACCGTTTCCAGTGGAGTGTGAAGTATTGGGAATTTCTTCAGCAATATAAGCAGATGTTAGTTGCAGACATGACCATCTGCATTAGTATCTGTGAAGGAACGTTTGTATAGGTCTGTAGTGGTTGCTCATTAAAGGGTCAACATTTATCAACAGTTGGGACACACATAGTTTCAATTCTAAATGTAGAGGAAAAACAATGATGATTTCAGTTATCATTAGGTAGTAACTGTTTTCAGAAGCTTACCTTCAATATTGGTTGTTGTCCAGGAAAGTAAAATCTGCAGTTAATATTTGTGCAGAAGATGTATTTTTAGTTCAAAGCTGTTGGACAAAACATCCTATGGAAATTGCTTTTTGCTTGAGCAAGCAAAAACAACTAACAAACAAACCCCCCAAAACAAATGAAAAAAGTCTTTATTGTTTTCTCCATGAAACAGGAAGATTGGTTTATACTTAAGGGGTTACCTCAGATGTGGAATTTTTTCACTGCTGACTAATCTATTTAGTTTATTATCTTTTGAAACATTGCAAGAGTCTGGAAAAGAATCTTAATATTCTGTGGGTTCAGGATAAGCACTAATTATATATATTTTTTTTAATTTTAAAAAAGAAGTCTTGGTTATTGAAATTTAGTTTTCATCAAGTCCAGTCATGTTTGAACATGAATGAGATTTTGTAAGTGTATGGTGGTGGTTAGATATTGGCCCATATTTTTTTCCATTCATACTCTTACGCTACACCATTCCTGTGGTGTCTGAATGCTCTGCATGCATATGCTCCTGAACTTAGGGAAAGTTTGAGATCAAATGGGCTGAGGCCCATCTCTGGTTGATTATTCCATTACAAGGCTCTCTTACGTTTCAGGCTTCTAGGGCTAGATTCAGAAGTGGAATTTAGGTGTTGCCAGGCTCAGCTTTGTTGCAGTTAACTTTTGGGAGCCCTCCCACTAGTAGTATTCACCACTCCAAATGAGGCATCTGGGTTCCCTATGCAATGCATGGAGAGAGTTAGGCGCCTAAAAAGGGGATTCATATAAGTCAGCACGTTGAGCAGGGATGTGTCAGTAAGAAATGTGAAGAGAGGGGTGTGACAGAAGTCCCACAGTTCAGTGAGACACCTACTTCTGCTCAGGATTCAAAGCCATGAACCTTCTCCTACAGTTAATGACTAAGCCAGTCCTTTCTCAGGAAAACCGGAGGAAGAGGAGATGGTGCCTCCTTAATACTCAATCATGTGTTGATTAGAACTCTCACCCAAGATGTGGGAGATCCTGGAGTCATCCTCTCTCTATGGCTCAGTGACTAGATAAGTATTTCATACAACATGGAACAGCGACAGCTGGAGAGATTGATAGAGATCCATCTCAGAATATGCTATAGCCCAAGGGTTATGGCATACAGCTGGGCAATGGAAGACCTGAATTCAAGTCATCATGCTGAATCAGGCAGCGTATGGATTTGAACCCACGTCTCCCACATCACTGATAAGTGCTCCAGTCATTGGTCTGTTGGATATAAAGGAGGGGTGCACCAGCACTGTCTTTTCCTTTTGCCATCTTTTGTGGAGGTTAAACATGGTTTGAGCATGACTACTGGGATTGGGCCCTGCTGGGGAATTTAGAGGGAACTCCTAATTTGTGAATCCTGTTGAGGTTTAGTTGTGACTTAGGCACCGAGCAGCCTGACATGGATTTACATGGCTTTGTGCATGCTCACCTGCAGAAATTTAGGTTCCTCGGGGCTTTTACTAGTGGAAACTCGGATGCCTCCAGGATTAGTTGGCAGCAGAGCAATGTGAATGGCAGTGGCACCTAAATGTTGGATTTACGGTAGCTAAAATGGCAATGAGGCATTTAAGTCCCCTTTGTGAATCTAGCTCCTGTTGTGTAGGAAGCTTTATTTTTTAACTTTTCTCTTTTATTTATTGGCTGTTGAAAGATAGGTGATAGAAATGAAAGTGTCTTAACTTCTCTGACAGTTGATCTGGAATCTTTTCCATTATAGTGGAAAGATATTTGTGATGAAGACTATAAGGCTGAGATTGATAAACAAATATATTTCAGCACCCTTTACAGCATCTAATTAGATTTTTTTTTATCGCCATGCTGGTTCGAAACGGCTGCACCAACTATCAGATAAAATGATCTATTGAGCTTCCTCTCCCCAGTTCCTGAACTAAAGGTTGAATACTAGTTGAATGACAATGAGCCATAAAAATAAGCTTCCTGGAGAAGATCTGCTAATTATACTATTACAGGAATTTAAATGCATTGTCTCTTTTGAATTTGTTTTCACCTTAAAGGGTAAATCATCTTTCTCATTATTTGCAAAACTTTGAATATCTGGGGAAGAGAAAATAAATGCACAAAAAAGAGTTTTTTGACATTCTTGTCAATATACTTGTTTGTAACTGACAGGATGAGAAATTGTCCTATCAGTTTAAAAAAATGAAACTCCTCAGGGCTCTGAAAACGCAAGATGAAGACAGTAGCATCTGCATGCCAGGGATGTGATATATGAATCTTTCTAACCATTAGAGGAAGATCAGTGACTGCCACACATGCTTTGCCTTCAAACATCACTACAGTAATTAGCATTATGAAAAGTGTTATAATGATGGGGTGTGTGTGTGTGTGGTGGGGGGAGGGGGTGAAGTTGGCATCTCCTTAAAAGACTGGTTCCTTTGCAAGCAAATAAATACACAGGTGAACAACAACCCTGGCATAGGTTTAAGAGGAATCTATGGTCAATTTTCAGAGGGAAATTCTGCATAATGCTGTAAAGCATAGTATAACTTAACGAGATAAGCTAATGCAGCTTATCTTATGTATTTGCATGGTATGCAAAGTCATGGAAAAGTACTTTCTGTAGCACAAGTTAATTGAGAAGCAAATTTGAATATAAGGCAGGTGGAAGCATAATATTAGAGACATGCAGAAATGTAACCACTGCTCACTAGACACCAGTGACAGGCTGAACTTTAAATGTCTTGGTTCTGGGGGATTTTAAATCAGACCATAGTGCTGCTCTGGCATTCCTGGTTGGTTTTTAAATTTTGAGTTTCAATTTTTAAAAAAAATCTGAGCCCCATCCTTCATTGTGTTGAACATCCCTCAGTTCCTGCAGAGATCAGTGGGAATTCATGTGGTTAAGGAGCTCAGAATTTGGCTCAGGGGGTGCTGAGAGTTCCCAAGACCTAGCAAAATGGGATTTGTGGAGAGTGCATTCCATGTTGATTTTTGTGTTTGTGTTTTTGTGTTGTGTTATGTTTCTGCATAGCAGTGACCCTACTGGTCCTGTATTTTATGTCAGGTTTTGTATAAAGAAGTATGTACAGCAGAGCATCATTGATTGTGTTTGTAATGCTTGCATAAACCTCTTTTTGAGCTCAGCATGGCAGTTACCACTTGGCCTTTGCAATCGCTGTGTGTTGTTTCAATATTACAGCAATATGTAACTCCTATGGCTCTCTACTTATTAAGGAATTTATTAAAAGGGAAATCCAATGTAACTTGCTCCTAGGATCTTTATCAAGGTGCCTTCTCTTAGTGGCTGTACTAAAACATTCCCAGTAAAGTTTTGTTTGACTATATTTTTGTAAGGTAACCAGTTTCTGCGGGTCCTTTCATTGTTTGAAACCTGTTGTAATGTGTTTGTGTCTATTTTATGGACCTAATCCTGAGAGCTGCTAAGCACAACCTGCTACTCCATTTGAAAAACCCGAGGACTGGGCCCAGTTATGCTATTGAGGGTTGCAATTACTCAGTCTCAGCCCAGTGATATTTTGCATATAAATGTCATCCTCCTTTTCAAACAGCACAAAATGCTTTATAAACTATAGAGATAAATTCCCCTTGGGAATGAAATGCGGCTGCCTCTGGGGTGGTGAAATGCAATTGAAAGCAATATAACAACAGTTGTCAGATCCAAACCTTGCGTTTGGGTACATGCAAGGTAGGCAAAGTTATGTAGTACATAAATTTCAGCCATGAGCTGAAGTAATCATTGCACTGCTACTGGCAGAAGATAAAAACAAAATCAAGCATTATAGCTTACAGGAGAAAAGCACCTTCTCTAATTCTCACTTGCCTGGGTATGTGGGGAGCTGCTAAGGAAAAGTATTGGGTGATTTTTTTTTTTTTTTTTTAAAGTACCTGTATTTTACCAGATGTTTTGCACTGGAGGAATTTCACCATGAAATTGGTCAAGATTTAAGAGCATACTTACCCACCTTGAGGATACAATGTATTTGAATGCTTAGATCTATAAAAGAAGTGTTACCAGGACCACTTTTGATAAAGCTCTTCCATTACTTCAATATAACACATAGCCATAAAAGCAGCTAAAAGACTTTTTGTGTTTTTATTTTTTGAAACTTTTCAAGGTCATTATTTGAATAGGAAGGTAATTGGATTTGAGACACCGTATGTTGTGGGATGTTTATGACATCCCTAATGAATGGTGCAAGGTACCACTTGTTCCAAATAATGTTGAAATTAGCATTGAAATGACTGTTGTCACTTTTAAAGTTTAGGTACGAAAAACAATTTGCAGTCAATCTTTTCTGATTTTTAGAATACTTTCCACATGGGCATCCACTCTAAAACGGAATGATTAAACTATCTTACTGTCTCACTAACTCTTTCACAATTGCTTATCTCTCTTTATTGTCCTGCTACACTGAAAGGAGGACAGGAGACATCTGATATGGTTTTAATCAGGCCACAACCTTAATATTAGATGTCTGTGTGGTAAACATCTGTCTCAGATCTGGACTTTAGCGTACAAAATCTGAGTGTTTACTGTGAACCTCCCCCAAGCTTATACCCAGCTTGGATCTGATATCGCTGCCACCAACGAGGATTTTATTTAGGGTTCCTGGTTACCCCGAGTCACTCCAACCTTTCCCTGGGGGACCCCCAAGACCCAGACCCCTGGGTCTCCCTATCTCATCCCAGCTCCCCCCCCCTTTTCCCTGGGTGAGCCTGGGCGATGCTTAACTCCTTGAATGCAAAACCAAAGAGCTATTACCTCCCTCGAGGCTATGCATCAAAGCTAGTCACAGCTAACACACCAGGAGATTCCCCCTCCTTGCCTCGTAGCAGTAACTAGAGAAAAAACCTCAAACACGAGACAGAGTTGATTCTTTCTCTCTTTCCCCGTAGCCTGTTCCCGCCTGGGACAATAGGAAAGTCAATACAGAATGTAATGCTTCTCTCCCTCCCTGTCTTCCCGTGAGGAGACAGATACCTGTACAGAAGTTTCTATCCCTTTGCCTCACTAGAAAAGAAACTCCCAAGTTTTAAAAAAGAACTTTATATAAAAAAAAAGAACTTACATATACTACACTCTGCATTAAGAAATTCAAATACAGGGAATATGGCTTATAAGAAAATAGGAATAACAGCCTGATTTAAAAGATAGCCCAATTAAACCAGTCCAGCAAATCAACACCCATGTAAATACAAATCGAAGCACATCACAGCCGATTACTTTGTTTCCTTTTGTATCACAGTATGTTTAGTAGAATATTTGAAAGAAGATGGAGTTAGAAGAAAAGCTTGTTTACTCACAGCTGAGGAAAACAAAAAGACCCAGAACAAAGCCAAAAACCTCCAGAGGTTCCCCCCCTTACTTTTGAAAAATCCGGTTTCCTGATTGGTCCTCTGGGTCAGGTGTTTGGTTCCCTTTGTAAACCTTTTACGGTACAAGAAAATTAACCCTTACCTTACCTATCTACTTATGACAGTCTGGGACTACTCAACAGATAAAAGTGCACAGTTCGGGTAACTCCATGCTCATTCAATATCTACCCAGAGGGTTTCCACTAGCCCCCTCTTATTTCATCCAGATGTCACACTGCCTAGTATGGGACACAGCTAAAAGTGCCAATCACTGGTCAGACTGCCATAAAACAGGGCATGTACCCCAAACTGGTGGTATATTCTGTTGTAAGATTTCACCAAGCCAATAACAAATGTGTGCCTCCAAAACACTCTCCTAGTTATTATGAGGCCACAGTCAGTCTCCTTCAGGCACTGTAGCTCCTTATGCACCAATCAGACAAACCAGAAGTCTGTGATAAATGATTAAAACCAAGAACCACACACATTAGGTTCTTCCAGTTCTAAAGCATTAGACATACACCCCAGATGAAAATATACTTCAGATCTCATCCAAAAACCATGCTGGTAGCCAGTTCTTTAGTAAACTGAAAACTAAAGGTTTATTAATATATCTAGGGGAACGTGAATGCAACCCCCCACCACAGACACACAAACACTTATGCAAAAACCCAGCCTTTTGTAGCTTCTCTCTGAGGAGAGGATCATTATCTGGTGATTCCCTGTCCCAGAGTCTCAAAATCAAAGCCCAAACTGTGAAAAGGGAAAATTAACCTAATCATGGGTGTGTTAGTTATGAGCTAAAGCTGTTGTGAACTTGTTACCACAGAAAAACCATTGGTTGGGTTTGAAGAACGGACTCTGATCACAATACCTGTTGGAGTTGGGAGTGATCTCTGGTAAGCTTATTAGCATGCATATAGGTTCTTTTTATTTTTTTAAAATATGTTTTTTCTTTACTGCTTTCACCTTAAGAATAAATGTGCTTGCTTATAAAGAACTGTGTGATAACTTGTAACTATTAGCAGTTAATCTCTGGAGAGAAAGCAAAACTCAGATCCTGGCCTGTTTAGGCAGTCTGGCTTACTAGATATATCACAGCATAGGCAGGGAACTGTGCAGCCTGGAATAACCATGATCAGGAAGGAGAGACAGACAAGTCACTACCATGAAACATGACAGAATAGCTGGGAGCCTCGAGTGGGTGCCTTTAAGGGACCCCAAGTGCTGTTGGCCTGAGTTGTGACAGTCATTTTACAATATTTATGAAACTACTTGCAAAGAACATTAATCCTGTGCTATATTTTGTAATCACTTACTTCTGTTAAAAGAAAACAAACTCTAATGTGGAAAAGCCCTGAAAAGTTTTTTGAGGGCTCTGTGCAAGTTTCTACCCATGGAAACTCAAAGGAAGTGTTACTGAATATGCACCCTACTTCTTAAGCCCGTTGTCATGGTAGAACACTTACGGTTTACATTACATGAATTACTTTAATATAATTTCCTATAAATAGATTCTTTCAAGATGGCCCAAGGAGGTGTAATTTGTCAGGTTCTATGCTGTTCTAAAAATGCACTTTGGTATTTTTCATCTGACATATTAAAACTAAATTAAAAAAAATAAAGGAAGTAAAATATAGAATCATAGAATTGTAGGGCTGAAAGGGACCTCGATAGATCGTCAAATTCAGCCCCCTGCACTGAGACAGGACCAAGTGTAACCATAACATCCCTGACAAGTGTTTGTCCAACCTGTTAAAAACAAAAACCCTCCCATGATGGGGATTCCATAACCTCCCTTGGAAGCCTGTTTCTGAGCGTTTATAGTTAGACATTTTTTCTAAATCTCTCCTTGCTTCAGATTAAGCCCATTACTTCTTGCCCTACTTTCAGTGGACATGAAGAACAATTGATCCTCTTTATAACTGCGCTTAACATATTTGAAGACTGCCCCTCTCAGTTGTCTTTCTCAAGACTAAACATATGTCCATTTTTTTTAATCTTCCCTCATAAGTCAGGTTTTCTAAACATTTTTATTATGTTTGTCACCCTCCTCTGGCCTCTTTTCCCTAAAATATAGTGATTAGAATTGGATACAGGCCTCACCAGTGCCAAGTAGGGCAGGATAATTATCTCCCATGTTTTACATAAACATTCTTGTTAATACAGCACAGAATGACATTAGCCTTTTTTGCAACTGCATCACATTGTTGACTCATATTCAATTTCATTTTGTAGTTGTGGATTTGATTTTTTCCTTCTTAATTGAAGAACTTTGCATTTGTCTTTGTTCTGAAATCAACAATACGAAATATAATAACTCTCTAATTTGTTATTTTGAATTCTCATCCTGTCCTCCAAGGTACTTACAACTCCTCCCAGCCTAATGTCATCTGCAAATTTTATAGGTATACTCTCCACTCCATTATTAAAGTCATTAATGAACATATTGAGTAGTACTACCTGCTGGATTGACCTCTGCAGGACCCCACTAGATACGTGCTTCCAGTTTGGTAGTGAACCACTGATGACTACTCTTGAGCACAATCTTTTAATCAGCTGTGCATCTACCTTATAGTAATTTCATCTAAATCACATTTCCCTAGTTTGCTTGTGAAAATGTCATATGGGACTGTGAAAAGTCTTGCTAAAATCAAGATACATCACATCTACTGCTTCCCCTTCAGTAACTCCATCAAAGAAGGGAATTAAGTCAGTTTGGCATGATTTGTTCTTGACAAATCTATGCTGGTTATTCCTTATAATCCTGTTATCAGGTTCTTACAAGCCAATTGTTTAATAATTTGTTCTAGTATCTTCCCAGGGTACTAGATTCCATGCCCATTTCCCAGCCACAACCAGGGGCCAAGTTCAAACTTGTTAGAAGGGGATGCAACACCATTAGCTTGGGTGCTGTTGAATATATTTACCCCAGGCCAGAATTTGGCCCAAGGTCTCCCAAGCTACTTCCAACTACATAGTCACATTGAGTGTTTTGGAGAATGCTTGTACCTCTTGATGTAGATAGGGGTGTGTGTGTGTATGTAGAATGTGAACTGCACTCTGGATTTTTGCAGATACAACTTTGTCACAAAGAACTGTACCCACAAGCAATTGCGGGAAAAAACTTGTACATCAGTCTAATTGTGCCTTAAAATATCAGAATCCATAAAATCACTCATTTCTGTATTCTTTGCAATATTTTGGAAACAAACTTTGTGAAACAACTAAATGCTACAAGAATAACCACTACATCTGCTGCTTATTATTTTTCCTCTTTCTTCTCCCTTCCATTCTTTCCCTTCACCCTTTTTCGTTCTAATATATATTTCAATACATCTTTTCCATCTTTTCAGTATTTTTGATTTCTCTGTTCTGTCTTATCAAACCTCTCAATTCAGGTTATTCTGTCCTCCTCTCTTCCCTTCTACTCAGTGCTCTGTTCCTCCTTATCTGAATTATTTTAAACTCTCTTTCTTCTCCAGGTCCCTACATTTTCCTCACTCTTCTGGTCTCTCCCTTTTCCTTTCAACATGCTCTCAGTACTCACTGCTCATTATGTGAACCACCAACTCCCAGCCTCTCTTCCCCTCACTTGTTTGGCCCTCACTTAGCTCCTTCCTGATGTGCTGTTGGTCTTAGAGCATGTTTCAGGTGCCATGGCAGGACATGAGGGCACCAGACAAAAGAGGAAGGATGTTGAGGGTGAAATTGTTAGCGTGACAAAAAGTTGCTCTTTGCCCACAGAGAGGTCCTGCAGTTTTAAGGAGTTCAGTGTGTTACATTCTGCAAGTTTTTCAGGTCTTTCATTTTCATATTAGGGTTGGGTCTTACAGTTTTAGTGCAGGAGATAAGGAGAGTGTGGGTCCTTTGTAAGTGGTCTTCATGGGTATCGCTGCCTTTTTCAGGTTGGTAGCCAGCAGGGATACCAAAAATTTTTTCAGGATGTGGATCCAGATTTTAATCTTAGTTTCATTGACTGCTGTAGCCCCACTGAAGTCAGACAAGTTATTCCAGATTTACAGCAGCGTGAGACCTGAATCTCACTGGCCCATGTTGTTGTTTTGCTGGTTTTTAGTCTGGTGACCTGGGGCATCGTAACAGCCTACCCATCTAGCTTAGCTTTATTTGTTGGCATGTTTCCTCAGGCTAAGCAGTCTGATTGTGAGACTTTGTCTTCTTTCAGACTTGAAGCCCCAGGCATTGGTCTGTGCAGATGAGCCTCCTGCAAAATGTAATGTAAAAGCATAACAAATGCCTAACAATCTTGAATGCCAATTACAAGATTCTGCTGGCAGCTTGTCATTTGAATGATTTGAAATCCTTGCCCACAGAATTCAGACTCTGCTTTATCCTTTGGTAAAGGTACCTTTAAGGGAGATTGTATTTTGCACTCTTTAAAGAGAGGAATTCACAGAACTGCCTCTCTACCCACTCCTGTTGAAATGTTCACTTGTAAATCAGTTGACAGAATATCAGTGCTTTAGTTTTTAAGCATTTCAACTGAACATCTTCATCAGAGGAGCGAGGGCAGCACTTGGATGAAATTTCATTTCTGTGGCTTTGTCTTCAGTACATGAAACACAGGCACAGAGCATAAATGTTTAATGAATGGGACCATCCAGTCTGGCAAAACTTTGGCACCAAATGCTGTTATTCCTCGTTACTGTCAAATTTCAAATCAAGACCCGAAATCAGCTTCTCTTGCTGCTATATTATTGTCATTAAAACAGAAATACAGGAGAGAGGGAAAGGGAGAGCTTTGCTTTCTCTTTGTTTCTATCACAGTCTCTAGTTTATTTTGTAAACATTTCTTTTCCATCATGCTTCTGTCTCTCTCATTCCCTCTTTATATAATCCTCAAAAGTTTTTTTTTAAAGCTATTTTAATAATTAATATGCCATTTTCCCAATAACTTCTTATGTTGACCTAATCTCTAGGACTATACAGTAGAGATGTTCAGGTTATGAAAATGCCCAGGACCACCTCTTTCTGATGTGCAGTTTGCAATTGCTTATTTCTCCAAGGTAATCTGATCTGTTAACCAGGAGGCTTTGGAGCATGGGGAGTTTGTGGGGAGTTTGGTTTTTAAAGCCAGCTATCTAAACTATTTGTGCCAAAGGGCGAGGGGGAGATATCTTTCCCCTTTTCAAATGGACCAACTGCATGAAGAAATCTTGGGGAAAATCTTGCTTACACCTGAGACATAAATGGTACCATCTCACTTTCTTCCTTAGGCTTGATTTTTAAATCCAACTTTATACATCAATACCAGCAAATTTCCATATGGATTCTGATTCCCCTCCATTCTCTAGGCTTTGGAAATATCACTTCAGTTTTAAGTATCTTTCCCATTACTTCCCTCTTTCCTGTTAATGACGATGCAAACACTTTACGATCAATTGTGATGTAAATTTCCCAGAGTTCATCCTTACTCTGCTAATCTTTCAATATAGTTCTCTGCTCTCTGCTTTCCCTGTACTAAATGTTGGGCTCTTACTTTTTCTGTAGTTTTCTTGCATTTAAAATTTATGAAACAGTTTATAGTGTCTAAGAATTGCAGTTGATATTTTTTTTTGCTCAGCTTTACAAGCTACTTAACTCTGAAATTATTATGAGGTTTTGGCTCAGGCTCATCTCTATATCTAAACCTGGTTTGAACATTGGTTCACTTTGGAATCTGGACCGGCATCCAAGGCTGAATGGCTCCGTTGGCCCTTATATCTATGCCTGTAAAAACTACATTAAGATGGAAGGAAGGGTAAAAGAGTGGATCAGTTATTTATGGGTAAAAATAAATTATTGGGATGTTGTAATTATCCCCAAATCAACCAGTATAAACCCAGGAAAGCTGGAGTAACAGTTACCCTTAAAATAAATTCAAACATGGCAAGGTAAGGTAAGAAATGCAAAGTTAAGGCATTTAAACAACCGTAACTTTGCCCTGTAGTGATATACAAAAAAAGTATGGTTATGATTAAAGCCTTTTAAGGTTCATGATTAGATTAAACTGATTTTTAAAAAGAGAGAAATTAGATTATCTGTAATGGATACACCCAGGACCCCAGATCCAAACCTTCATAAAATATGGAATGTTTAGAATTTTGCAGCATAGGCATGATTCTGATTTACATAAGAGTGACATTGCTGCTTGTCTTATGTCTCACATAAAGGGACAGACTCCATTAAGTTTTAATTTAAGCAGCATTGTTGAGAGGTCTCATTAATGTGAAGGGCAATAACTTTGGACACTGCATTCCAGACAGAGAGAGCCCTATCTATGTTAATAGGGACAGGAAGGATATAAAGGCATTTTAGTTTACAGTGGGCAAGAACTGCTTTGGCAGACGTTATTGAAGACATCAGATGTCTCCCAGTCTGAAACCTCACTGTTCATCCAAAATGCTAGAAAAACCAAGCTGTGTGGGTTGTGTTTTAAAATCCTGATGAGGAAAAGCTAATTCAATGAAAATGTGTACAGTTCCATTCAGACTCTTGTCCATACTCTAGAACTGAGACTGTGCTTGCCAAGATCTATGATGCCAACTCTGGCTGATGGTGTTTTTTTTTTGCTGCTGATCCTGTGTGACCCTTTGGCTGAACTGCCAATGAAGTGACTCCACTTGACTCACCTGCAATGGTGCTTCCCAACCCAAGTCGCATTCCTGCTTCTCTCAGCATTCCCCTGTGGGTTCTATCAGCAAGTCTGCATCTGATCTGCGTAGGATGGTTATTTTACGTAACTCAGAGCTTTGGCTTAGCGCTCTGCCATTTCAGTTTTTCGTGTAGCACTTTCAGTCTCTTATCACCGTGGCCTGAGAATGCACTATCTATCTATCTACAGGTCTTGTTGATTGGCCATAGATATTGGGCGTTACACTCCATGCCAGGTTATACCTCTATAATGACATTCTGTATCTATGCTCAGCTCTGTTTGACTTTGGAGAGAGAAGCTGCAAAATTGGAATCATGATCTCTATATTCCCAGTGTTCGTGGGTATTGGAGTTCAGTGTTTCGATTTGGCTCCTGATAAGGGGCTGCTCTGATTTTTGAATCCAGTTATGAAAGTTCACAAATGATCATGTGCCATAGTTTGGACTTATCTCTACTATTTCTATCATTAAAAAAAAAAGTCTTGCCGAGATGGAGTTCATTAGTTTGCAAAATGAATTTGGAAATGTTGACAAATGCATTTGCGATATCCCAGTGTGATTACTGCATTTCTCTATTTGCAAGGCTTCTATATACCAGCTTCACTTAATCCAAAGCACAGCATGAATCCTCACTGGGACCAGCCTTTTCTATGATATCATTCCTTCTTTCTTAAATCCCCTCAACTAGCTTTCGGTGAAATACCAAAAAGGTTTTATTACTTATTAAAAGTTTCATAATGGAGACCTGGCTTATCTTTCCTACCTTCTGTCACCAGACAAACTCAGATGAACAGCTGCCGGCTATTTGTCCAAAATATAGATTGAAACCTTTTGGACTTCCAGAAACTTTGCTCCGCAACTGGAGAACAGTCCCAAGGTTAGGCTTCAAAGAGCTAACACAAAATTGATCCCATTAAAGTTTTTACACTGACATTGGAGATCTATCTGTGCAGTGACTTTTTGTGAAGTGCTTAGGAAACAGCATTAGATTATCTATGCTTTGTATTGCACTGTCAATTACTACTAATTACATAGGACTAAAACTGTAATCTTGCTTTTATTTCAACAGTTGAACTTGATCTTATTAATACACAGTATAAATCTAACTTTAATTGGCATTTATATGGCTGGACTGTGGATTGATCAGTCTTTGTATTAGTGGCTAGGTGCAAAGCACATGGAAGTTGATAGATAGACTCTCATAGACTTGAATAGGCTATGGATGATCAGGCCCTTCAGATACTGCAACAGTAACAACAGCTGGATGAGGTAGTCATTCTTGTTTGCCCCTAACCTTGCAAGTAGGGAGCATGCTGCTATTATGCCATGTGCCATTGTGCCCAGCTCCCCCAACTCCTTTGAGATTGATTTCCCTGCCCCTAATATCAAGTACCAGAATTCTGGATGCTCTTTGTGCAAGTGTGCCGGAGCTTCCTGCTCAGGAGCAACCAGAATCTAGCCCATGCTGGATTCCCAATGACCATGACTACTAACAGTAAACATTCACTTCCACAGTGTCCTTTCAATTAATTTCACAGATGTACTGACAGCAGCAGCCTGTGACTTACAATAGGTGGAACTATGGAATGATGGCAAACTGCCACTCAGTGCCACACGCAGCCCTGTGTGTAGCTCTCTGTCCAATGCCACTTGCAATTGGCACTGCCCTTTTCTGCCTCAGGATAAATTAATAAATTTCTCACATTTAAAGTCAGTGGGGTTGCAAAAGTGATGATGATTGGTTGCATTGAGTCCAGGTGTTCACATTTTTAGCTGGTTTCAGTATTCCCAAACTTTGACACTGTAGTGTATATTTTCAATTTAGAATAAGAACATACACACACATGTACAGCTAAGATCATGTTGACTGCCATATAATTGAGTGTAGCTAGGCAATAATGTGTATCTAGCCTATGTATTTATAATGCACCTTTCACCAACTGGGTGCCATGCACACTATAAACAATTACATTCGTTCCATCCACTCCATACTCCTCACCATTCAACCACTTATGATACTTTCTTAAAGTAGCTTTTTTTTTCTTGCTTGTTTGTCTCCAGGAGAAATGCTGCTAGCTGTTCTGCCTTGCTATTGAGAGGAGGTCTGTGTAAAGAGAGAACTTACACTGTGCCCTGACTGCAAAATTGGGCTCATCCAGATCTTTGGTGATACAGAATTCCACACCCCAGCTTCAGCCAACTAAGAACACTTGGCCCCTGATAGTTTCACCTTTGAATCTATCAGCTGCAACATTCCCATTATAATTACAGCTGTCATGCTAGATCACAGAGAGAGGGATGATTCCTGGTTAGTTGAGACCCAACTGATTTGACAACTTTAACATTGGTAATATAAAAAAAATGCACACATGAACTTGTTAAACACATTTATTGAGTTCTTGACAGTAACCAACCACAGTGAATGACCATTATAAACAAGAAAAAAGGCATTAGCTTTAACTTGGTCAGCTCCTGCTACATCTGTAAAGAAATATATCCCTTCTAGCAATTTACAAGGTTGAATTTGTATGTCTCAATAATGGACTCAAATTGGGGAAATGGTAATTTTAAACTAACCCATTTTTCAGTTGCCTTCTGGAGCCTAATTCTTCTTAATGATGAACCATAAAATGGAATTAAAGTTACACTAGCTTTGTTAAATACATTCCTAATTGCCATTAACTCAGTTAAACAGGCTGCAAACAAATAAAGTAAGAAAAGAAAAGAAAAGAAGCCTCAAGTGCTAGAGGCTTATCATTTCAGAAAGGAAAAAAAAACCAAAGCGAGTGTACTAAATTAATTTGTTCAACACATTTATTGAGTTGTTAACAGTAACCAAACACAATGTATGACCTTTGTAAAACAAGAAACAGAAAATGGATCATTTCTGATCTTGGCAAATCCTACTACAGATATGTGACAAAGGGGGATATATTTCAATTTCTTTTACATTCTGCAGTGATATATTTACAATACTTATCTCTCAATGTCTGTCCTTTTTAATTAAATAAACAGAAGGATCATAACTTAGAAATAAGTTTCCTCGACAATCTTCTTGTTCTGTCTTGTCAGTATCCATTAATGATAGGGATATAATGAGAGCTTTCCAAGGATTACTTGGCACACAGAACACAACTCCACTTTGATGCTGTATGGAGCTACCTTTCTTTTTAATTTTTTTTTTCTTTTGAAGGGGAGGAAAGAGAGAATTTCATATGTACAAAGGCTGAAAAGTCTTTCTTTGTGAAGCTAAATTAGTTCAGGTAAACTGTATCAAAATTGTAATCACATTTTACTGTAGTTATTGTCTCTTTTTTAGAACGATCAATCATATGAATGAATTTTTAGTTAAGTTTCCATCTTGGCAGCTCTTTTCTTGCAACACGTTTGCACATACTGTCATGAATCCAAAGAGTGAATGAGGTTGGGTGCATTCTAGATTATGTCAATTCACAGTAGTAGCATTCCACTGAGGTTAGGAGTTTTTCCTGTTTGTCTTAATTACTTGAGGAGCCATTCATTTACTGAAAGAAAAGTAACAACAGTTATACTTTACCAAACACCAAATAGAAAATTGCTGTTTTTAAAAATTAAATGCCTTCAGTGTTTGTATTGTGTAGAAAATAGTTGAGTAATTTCAAAATTATGAATTGAGAATGTGGCTCTTAGTCTTAACACTAGACTAGAGTTGGTCAAAAAATTTTAAATGAAAAATATTTAGTTGAAAATATCTTTTTCAATAGAAAATTATTAAATTTTTTTAAAATTGGAAAATGAAATATTTAGTCATGTTTTTGCCTTTTTTCAGAATTGTTTTTCCTTTCTACCTTGTCCTCCCCCCCCTTCACTCATTTTTCAGTGGAAAAGAGAAAAAAGGCGGGGGGAGGAATATGAACTGAAAAATTTGGGATATCCGAGAAATCATTCCTTTCTGAAACCTGAATTTCCCATTTCAGACCAGCTCTACTATCATCCTTCCTGATATTTTCAAATAGTGTTTTTATCAATTATTTAGTGTGATTCAACTCCACAATGGCACCCGACTGCTCAGTTGAGCTGCTTAAGTATATGTGAAAGCATACCTCCTCACTTTCAATACTATCCCATTTCTACCAATGTTTACTCCCATGATCTCAGTGGAGCCAACACAGCTCTGAGAGAGAGAGAGAGTTGGATGCCATTCTGGATGCAACAGCAGGAACAGAAATTGTTATCTGGGTTTCAAATGCACAGCATCTGCTGATCTTGTGAAAACTAAAGAGAACCCAGCTAGATCATCAGTTTGCAACTGGAAAAATCATAATTATGAAGCGAGAAGATGTGTTCTGGAAATAGCTAAGAGATAATCAGCGTGGAACCTTACATTACTAATTTTATGGAGTTACCTTTCAGAGTAGAAATACATTTTATTTCCTTATAACGTTTCCTTCAATTGTCATATAGCCTATTATTTTACTTTATATCAGAATCTGCAGTGTGGGGCTATTCCTATTACAATTATGTTTTGATTCTCATTTGCACTTGCCATACCTCTTTTGCAAGAAAACAACTTACAGCTACAAATTATCTTATTGTCATAAACTGGGGTGAGATGTTATGATGCTGTGCATCATTGTAAATCTTCTCAGATTTCAGATATTCTAAAGATGCTAGCTGAAATCTGACACTTATAAAAGCGAATGAATATATAAATAGGTGGGATAGGATCTGAATATATGTCCCATTGTACACCGCTACTAACAACATTATGTAAATCAAACAAGGATCCTTAGAGGAAAAGAGCTCTACATAGGTGTAGAAATTATTGTTCTGGAGAGTGCCTTGTGCAAAACCTACCTCTATACTGTAGTTTCTGTGCTCTGTTGTTTGGACAATCTTTACCCTGTAAACTAAAATTGATATTAGTTCGGATACATCGATTGTTGAGAGGCTGGACTGGTCTGAAATTGTCACTCATGCTCAGAAATATCTGTGATGGCTGATTCTGGCTTAGCAGTCGTAACGAATGCATCTGTACAAAACACAAAACAAGGACTTGTAGTATTATTCTTCACTCTAAGTAAACAATATTGAAAACTATTTAGATTAATCATCATATGCAAAGTATTCTAACAATAGTTTTGTGATTTGGCATCTGGGGAGGGTTGACAGAGATTCAGTCTATACTAGGGTGACCAGACAGCAAATGTGAATAATTGGGATGTGGGGGAGGGATAACAGAAGCCTATATAAGAAAAAGACCCCAAAATTGGGACATCTGGTCAGCCTAGTCTATCCTAAACATAGTTTTAGACCTATGGGCAACTGGGATACCTTAAGTAAAGACAAAACTTTTCCTTTTGTGGTCATGATCCTGTTTCTCTAAGCCCCATTGTAAACAAAGCCTCCAGTTTTGTGCAAAATAAATGGAAATAGCACAAGGGAGCTTTGGCTGACCAGGAAGTAAATGGAATCCATTGTACTAGATAGTGGCGGCAGGTGCAGAGAGAGGGAATTTGATGAATGACAAGAGAAAATTGCCCAAAGATGTTATGGTAACTACTCTGGCTTGCTATTGAGAAGACAGCTCTGGGTGAAAGTGCCCAAGTACTGGTTATGACACAGAAATCTGAATGCAGAGACTGACTGGCACCACATCTGTATTTTTAAAGAAGTTAGTGCTTCTGGAAGGCATGGGACTTACAGTCTCGGAGACTGAAATCTTCTCTGTTCACTGAAAGATCTACCTGGGTCAACACCAGTGCAGTCATCCCTACATTGCCGCCCTACTGGGCTTTGGCCCTGACCTGGGACTCCTTTATGGGACAAAAGAACAGGAGTAACTTGTGGCACCTTAGAGACTAACAAATACAGACTAACATGGCTGCTACTCTTGAACCTGTCTTTGTGGGACAGTCTTTACCTATCATGACTACTAAAAGTTGCCAATTGTGAAGGTGGTATTTGTGGGGTGAGCAAATATCCACTAGCAGCTGGACTGCAAACAACCAAACAGCTACAATGTCTTTTGAAGTGGCAATCTAAAGGTTAAAGGGCATTTATCCATTTCCTTCTGGTGGCTACCTCATTAGTTAGAGTAGTGGGAGAGTGGGGGAATCTAATGAGCGTGGAGAGTTTTGAAGAGAACTATACCAGTAGGTGTGTTTTGCATGTTGAAGTGCTGATGACTACAAGGGAAATCTTCGTCTTTCTGAGTATACTGTATAATTAATATGTATTCTATTAAATCAATTTGCAGTATTAATATGGTAGTATGCATCTAACCAGTAAAAGCTGACAAGGAGGAGCTATCATGAGATGATGTCCTTTGAGTACCAGTGTAGGCTATAGAAACATTCTGATCTTCATTTTCTACTAAACAATTTGCATTATTGTTGTAATAATGTAACAAAAATATTTCTTGTAGAAAACATGCATGTTCATTAGGACGTTTAGTATGTATATGTACCCGTTTTCTCTCAACTGTGTCCCCTAAATTACTCTACCCATTTAGAATAGAACAACAAACTGTATTTCCCAAACCCATGCACAGTTGGACAGAATTAATACAATGCAGTTAAAATACATTGCATGCTTTCTATAGCATCTTATTGACAAAGATGACAGGACTTGAAGCCCCAATGTGATTTTTTTTGAGCCCTGATTTCTCATCCTTTATTTCATTCCTTGGACTAGATAACTTCTACTGTGTTAGCTAGAGCTGCTTTACTCTGGGTTGAGGTGAGAAAACGGCTCTAAGATCCGCTTAGGGCTCTTAGGATTCTCACTAATGGAGGATATACGGGGATGAGGTGAATCAATGCATCCCGTGGCTGGCCCCACTAAATTAAATAGGTCCAATGCTGTGTGCCAAAATAGGCTCCCATTTGGCCAATTAAGCGGTCAAGGCAGTATCCGGGGGATAGAAAGGACCAGGCAGAATTTGAGAGAGGGAGACCCAGTGAATCACAGCTGCCTGAGTGAGAGCTGCCAGAGTCAGAAGGTGTTTCCTGCGGGACGGGGAAGGGACTGAAGGCAAGAGGGCAGAAAATGGGGTTCACCAGCTGACCTCTCCAAGCCAGAGAGCAAGGGCTGGAAGGCGAAAGCGAGGAGGAGGGAGCAGAGGGAGATGCCTGCTGACTCTAAGCCAGAGAGCTGATGCTAAGGATCAGAGAGGGCTGAAGGCAGGGGTGCAGCATAAGTGCTTAACCACTGATATCACCAGAGAGCTGGGTCGAGGGGATCACTGAGAGGGCTGGGACAGTGAGGGATGGTCCTCTGACGAGGATAATCTCCTAAAGAGAGGCTGTGGGGGTTCCCACTGGGAAAAGAGGGGTTGCACTCGAGTTGGGAGGGCTGGGGTGGCTGTCCTGCCAAAGGGATAGAAGGGGACCAACAAGAAGCCTAGGTGTGGTAGAAGACACCAGAATATGATGAGGATGCACTCCAAGCAGAGAGGCTGGGTGTGGCATTGGTGGTTTTCCTGCTGGGAAGAATGGGCTTTTAAGGACAACGTGGACTGAGGATGCTGTGGACTATGTTTTGGGATTTTTGTTACAGACTATTAGAACTATGGGATATTATTTAAGCAAGAGAGCCTGAAGTGGAGCTCTTGGGTTACCCTGAGAAGGGAAAGTGCCAGAAGTGCACAGGTAGTGCTGCGGCCTGCTGCCAGAGGGTGCCACCCTTTGATGCCCCATTTCCCAGGCATCCACACTTGAGGATCTGCTGTCTGTGACACTCTCAGGTGGGGGTTGAAAGCAACTGAACTGTGCTGCAAAGACCCTGTTGTTGTGGCTTTTCCACCAAAGTGGTCCCCAGGTGGCCAACACAATGGAATGAATCTAGCTCCTACTGCTTGCTCTCTGCTGCAGCTACCTAACAGTAGCCCTCAATATGTCACTCTGGAACCAAAGGCCTATCTTCCAAATTTTTGACACACGTGCTGGCATCAATCCTGCCGCCTTTTTTCTGCGCCAGACAATGTAGACTGGAGCCTTCCACAAAGGGTCTTTGTCCTGGCTCCAGTCCCACTGCATAAACTGGCTGCCACAATCCCTCATGAGACCGCAATTCTCACTCTTCTAAAGTTCTTAGTCTTTTCTAACCTAGTATAGGAGGGTCCCAATTATGCTTCTGCATGTGGGTATTTTTTGGTTATTCTAGCACCCCCTTGTGTAGAAATTACCAAACAAACATGGTTTAAGATACAGTACTGCACTAAACAAAGGGAGAAACATAATTTCAAATATGATGCTACAAAGATATACATTTAAAATATTTATTCTTCTGATAACATTTACTGGATCCATTATGTTAGTTTTAGTTACCTGCATCCTTGTTATGTAGACAGGCTTGTTCATTATTATCCAACTTGCTGTTTCATAGCAGGGTGGAATGGTCATGGACCCATCATATGTAATGAAACTAGAGGTCTCAGGATAAAGTTCCTCAATATTAAGTCCCTGCAGTAAGTATGCATCATCTAGAGAATAAAGGGGGAAAATGATCTAGATCAAACAATATTTTCACAAGACAAACTTTGTTGCACGTCTCTCTTACTCTACAACCTCAGCCTCAGTTTTACTGAAATAGAAAGTCAAATGAATATACATTGTGCTCTGTACAAATTGATTGTTCAACACATGGACATTAATAGATGTTATGATTTTAATCTAGTAACTTTGCCCTTAGATGCTTGCTCAGAGGTTCTGTTGACTTCACTAGGAGTTTAGCACAAGCATTTGCAATGAGAATTTGGCCTTGTTTTAGGTATTTGGGTTTAAAGCTGGTTGAAATTGTATTTCTTGATTTGGATGCAGCAGTCTTTGGAGAATGTCAACTTACCATATTTTTAAAGTGATGAACAATTTTTGCTCAACAAGACCGTGGGAAGGCCAAGAATGTTAAAGCTTAATTACCCTTGTTTGAGAGAAAAGATTGTTCTGCCTTGTTAAGGTTAATGTCTGATGATAAAGCTGCTCAATGAAGCCTGCTGTCCTTTAGTGGGCACAGTGGGAGTGGATGGAGTATAAACTCAGAAATGCTCAAGTTAGAGGTGAGAAAATATGCTGTAAAGAAACTTACTGGGCTTCCCACTTTTTTCATATCCTCTCTGGTATTAATGAGGTGTCCCTTTGTAGACGACTGCGGAGTGTGGACATGTGCCAGCATATAATTAGAAACGGATATAACTTTTAAGAGTCATCGAAGCTGCTCAGCCTTTGCTATATTGTATGCATTATTGCTGTTACCTAACACTAACCTGCATGCTTTCTGCAAGTCTTTCAAAGGTGTAACACTGATTTTCCAGGATTCTCTGCAGTCATGTCTCCCCTAGCTGGGACTATATAATTCATAATCACCGGTGACAGAGCAGAGACTGGACACACTCACCAGTGGGTTATACAGGAATCAGGTTATCTATTTAAAATCTGTTCAGACTTAATCTTCATTATTTCAGGAAAGATGTCTCAGTGTACTTCCTTGGCTGTGAGAAATCTGAAGTCCCACTCCTTTTTGTACTTGAAGTCAATCTGAATGCAGTTCTATATATCAATTGTGGGGTTTACTAATAGAGTGGAATACATTGTTACTCTCACCTAGGTGACCGAGTCTTTTGACTTTAACATGTTCAACCTCCATTGGCCTAAGACCTGGGATTCTGAATGTGTTTTCAAGCCAAAAAATGTTCCAGATGAAAGTGCTAAACCATTGCTGTTGCATTACTGAGCCAGAATGGTGTTAAATCTTAACAGCTAGAGAAGACTGAATACAGCTAAGCCCTATTAATTAAAAAAAAACAAACACAGCAGTGCAGCAATAATTTTGCTGGAATTAGTGAGCATGGAATGCATTTTTTCATGCTAGTGATTATTTTGTATGAGTCATTACACACCTCTTTTCCCCACATGAACATCCTTCTAATTATTTATAAACCAGAGAGCCTGGTGTGTTCATTCTAAATGGTATGGAATCGGTAAGAATAGATAGTTTCAAGCTCCAAGGGCCAAATTCTCTTACTGACATCCATATTAACTTCAATGGGTTTGCAACGGTTTAAACGAGAGCAGAATTTTCTCTGATATGTCTACCAGGAGACTAAAAGCCAACCTAAGAAATTAGTGAAAATCTGGGATGTTGATAATTTATGGCTTTTTTGGGTCACATCTCTTTTCTTTCACCTGCTCTACTATGGATGGGCACTACGAAAATTAGGGTAGAAGCAATAGAGCAAGGTATCACATGGAAGACATGCAGTCAACTTCATTGTTGGTATAAATGCAGGAAACTCTACTTGTTTCAGTGAATTGTCTCTGTTTATGCCAGTGGTGAATTTAGCCTATTATTCTTAATGTGGATTTTTAACCTAAGTGGCCCTGTTCAGTCCCCTCAGACAGGGCAGGCCTGAGGGATGTAACAAATGACGGTACTGAGCCATTGTGGGGGCACCCCCACTCTAGTGCGAGCTCTGGCAGACCCTCTGGGAACACAAGAAGAGCCTGGCTGATGATGTAATACCCTTGGGGAGAATGCAGCAGTTACTCACCTCTCCGGTGTAGAATTGTAGGGACTAGACCTGGCCCCCTTCGCATAGGGCAGAACTAGCTGTAGAGTCATTGCATTTCCTCAGTGCAAGGACTCCCTCTGTGATACACCTCTGAATGGGGACCAGAAGATCCCTGGCCTTTCTGCCTCCCTTGTGTACCTATGCAGGAGTCAAGCACCATTTATTCCCTAAATCATTTGCAATGTATCTCCTGGTGTGCTTCTCTTTCACTCTTACATCTGTTTGCTTACTGTGATATAATGCAATCAGTAAGTACCATTTGGGTTACTAATAACTCCACAGATTTGAACTGCAGTTATAAAATATTAGTGCTCTGCATATCCCATCCAAGAAATAAACAACAGAGCTTTAACTGGAAGTCACAAGGCTGAGATTAGCAGGAGCAACCAACTGAGCATGTGACGATTAGGTTTAGACCATCAAAAACCAGGCACAGAGGTGAGTAGGAATATGGAGTTTCTATACAGAGTGGAAGTAAGAGCCTAAACACTCCAGCACAGATGAAGCCTGACCTGGGTGACACCCTGAATTCATTTAAACAGGATTAGAAGTGAGCTGTCTACCAGGTTGTTGGGCCCGGGGGGGGGGAAAAAACTTGGGGTTTGAGTCTGATGCAAAGCTGATTGAAGTCAATGGAAAGACTCCCACTGGCTTTACTGGCCTCTGGATCAGGCCCCATATTACCTTGTTTGAGTCTGAGGGCCCCGCAAGATGTAATCTGATTCTTTGGGGCTGATGAGTATTCAGCTGATCTGAGAGCTATTTGCCCACATTGATGTTTAGAATAAATTTATGTTTAAGTTGAGGTCTATTTTTAGCACTTGAGACACTGAGCAATGGAGCCACACTGGGATGAACCGGGTCCACTGCATCTGTTTTCAGCTAGAGCACGTTTATGGCAAGAAAGTGAACCTTGCATACTACAGACCCTTTAAATAGCAATTCATGGGAATGACAGAAGAGGTAGAGTTTCTTTTACCATCTTAATGTGACCCTGGGAAAGGGTAATGAAGAGGCGGAAAAAAATATTGTAGCTGGGTCCTTATTTAGTCCAAACTCATACTGAAAATAGGCAGACTCCACTGAGAAAAGCCTATAGGATGTGGCACCTTTTTACCAACCTTTGTCTTAACCACCACTATCTTTTCCCACCCACTCCCTTTTTTCCATATCTTAGTCAAGTTTTTTTCTAGTAGAACTGTAATCTTGCGTTTTCAATAGTAATAGACTGCCACCCTTTAATGTGATGTCTTTTTTAAATGTATGATTTCTATTGAAGGTATAAACTTCATAATATTAAAAGTTATTCTGGGTGAGGCTTCTCTGCATCCTTTGTCAATATCCTTCTTCAATAACTGTTTTCAGATTTTGCTAAACTCTAAGCATCACTCCTATCTGCAATCCACATTCTGTTTATCTTGAACTGCCTATGTCTCAGGATAATTTCTGAACTCGTGAACTTTTCTCTACACAAATTATATTTCATTAGCTTTCACATTAATTTACATAAAGGTCTCGACTCTGACAGTTTTCTTTACGGATGTTGAAATTCTCATTCTTTTCTCTGCATTTGTTAACTGATTTTCCTAATTCCCCCCCCCCACTTCATAGCAAGAACCACACATAACAAAATTAGCACTCTTTAAGAAACTACTTAAGCCACATACTTTCCTTTATGAAATTAAAAATGCAACATGCTAAAATGGTGGAACCTAATTCCAGTGCTGTCAGTGGCAAATTCCCATTGACTTCAGTGGGAGCAAGACTGGGCTTCTGAGTCTGGATAATTAGGGTTCAAATACATAGAGTAGTTTTTAAACACTATATTCTCTGTAAAATATCACTATCACATTGCATCTTCTAGGTTCATAATATGGAATCATAAGTGGTTCCAAGTTTTAATTCTAGCTCTGCGTGTCTTCACCTGTTGCCTTGGACCAATTACTTATGTCCAGATTGAGAAAAGTGGCCTCTAATTTTGGATGCCCATCTTTAGACACCGAGGACCTGATTTTCAGAGATGCCGAGCATCCATAGCTCCCACCGCTTATGCCTGGAGCTTTGAGAGCTCAACACTTCTGATAGTCAGGTCCTTGATGTCTAAAGTTGGGCATCCAAAAATGGAAGCCTCTGAAATTTGAGACTATGTCCATAAATATGGCTATAAATTCTCTTGGCCGAATCTGAGATTGGGATACTTATTCGTATGTTTCCCTGTGAGGCAGTTAAGTGTTAAGCATTAAATTTAAGGAAGTAAGTCCAAAATTCAACATCTTTTGCCTTTCAGATGGCTTCTTGGCAGCAATTCTGGTGCAACACATGAATCCCAAATTTCTGCACAGATTCCTTGGAAGCTAAAATGCTGGTTTTATCCAACATTAAGAGAAGTGTGGGCTCCTCTACCAGCAAAAGCTTAAACCAACGTGGCATATTTCAGTTTTAAAAAATAATATTGCTGTTTTAAAATAAAAGAAAACCACCTTCAGCCCCTCAGTTGCCTTACTTTAAACATGAATATTAAAGCAATTTTTCTTTAGAGATATTCATATAGTTCCTGACTAAGTCTATTTAAAAGAACAGTCATTTCAACTTGCTCAAATCTAATTCTTTGTGCTGAGCCACTGGCAGAAGAATAAAACAGGCATTTAAAATCTACTTTGGAATTCCAAGGGGGCAGGGGGGAGTTACGTCCATTTTAACCATTAATATTTTCTTACATTTCAAATTCCCCTTTTTGACACATTTTGTCCTTGGGCTTATTATGTAACAGACTAAACATCTCTTACTGTGTTTTTAATCATTGCTTGAACTGCCCTACTTACTGTGCCTGACTTTGGACCCAATCTATACTTGTCATTCTGGCCATGCTCTCGCTGAAGTAATTGAGACTGGCCATTTTGTTAAGAGTACACCGAGTATTCACTGAGGATCCCTAAAACACAAGTTTAAAAAAATCCCAGCTGTTAAATGCAGTATAGAAATCCTTGTAATAGATGAAGTAAAATTATTTTTTCAGCAACGACACTATAATCCATCACCCAAGGCAACTTTAGAATTACTTTCAATAACTTTTTCACATTCTCAGTTTGCACTAAAACCACTTCTACTCAATACTTGTTACTGCGGAAAGTAAGCTCAATGTACTGCAGTGGCACACTGTGTGTATCTATTTAGGGCTTGATTTTAACAGGTATGTGGGTCAATGTTAACCATAATTAAAATTTTAAAATGGGTCCAATAACATTTGACTATGAAATCTAAAACTACCTACATTTTGCATTTTCACCTTAATGCCTAAATTCATGGCTCATCTCATGACCTAAATTCAGTGTGATTGGAACAGATTTCATAGTTCAAGGTTTGGTTTAAAAGAAAAGGAAAAACAATAAATGAAAGGTTAAAGAACATGTATCTACACTCCAGACAGAAGCAGGTTCCCTCCCATAGATTTGGGTGGGTGGAGTATTTTGCGGGACAGAGGAGGAAGAGCTCCCTCTGTGGCATAGTCCAGATGTCTGTCTGGCCCCTAAAGGGCACTTTGCTGGCCTAGGAATCTATACGTCGGGATTTGGAGAATCAGCAAGGGGAACACACATCTCTTCCTTATCAGTCCACAGGAAATCCTCAGAAAAGTTAATACCTTAACTACTACTGTGCTGTGATTCATCCCTTGAGGGTATTCTAGTGGCAGTGGCTGGTGAGAGAAACCCTAGCAATTTAGCTACCATGAAGCTGTACAGTCTGTCAGGGTATTTGGGGGGAAGGAAAGCGGACCATCTATAAACTGGGCCCAAACCCCTTTTTCTAAGGGTGGGGAGAAAACCCTACCCAGTGAGGGAAAGATCGGAGGGAAAAGTTTTGTGAGGGGAGCCCTGTGATTCTTTCCTTTTCATAAGTACCTATACTGGGAGAAGAAATAAGTTGTACATTTTTAATACAGAGTAATTATTGGAACAATTTATCTAGGGATATGGTAAACTGTCCAGCACTTGAATTCTTTACATCAAGATTGGATGTTGTTCTAAAAAATATACGCTATTTTAAGATGTAGGAATTACTGGTTGAAGTTCTATGGCCTGTACTATGCAGGAGGTCAGATTAGATCACTGGTGGGCCTGTCAGGGTAATCCGCTGGTGGGCTGCAAGACAGTTTGTTTACATTGCCTGTCCACTCACAGTGGCTGCAGTTTGCCATTCTTGGCTAATGGGAGCTGAGGGAAGCAGCGCAGGCTGCAGGGACATGCTGGCTGCCACCAGGGCTGGTTTTAGGAAGTGCGGGGCCCAATTTGAACATTTTTGGCAGGCCCGGGCAGGGATGACTTGAAAGGCTTCTTTTTTTTATTTTTTAGCACCAGTTCCCTATAAAAAGTTCTGATTTAAGGGATGTGCCACAGTATGTATTTTTTGTACCAATAGGGTTACCATAAATCTGTATTTTTCCCAGAGGAATTTTTGAATTTTAAAAATTTCTCCTGGATGGTGATTTAGGAACCAAAAAGCCTGACATGTCTGGGAAAATACGGATGTATGTTAACCCTACTTAAAATTCTTTTTTAAAAAGATGGGCCTGAACTAGAAATGAGCTCCATTTCACATGTGTGGGTCCCCGCCACTCCCTGGGTATGTGCTAGGGTGACCAGATGTCCTGATTTTATAGGGACAGTCCTGATTTTTGAGTCTTTTTCTTGTATAGGATCCTATTACCCCCTACCCAATTTTTGTCACCCTGGTCACCCTAGGGTGTGCACATGTGTGGGTCCCAGCTGCTCCCTGCCCCCCTCATTGAAGCAGGTGTGCAGGGTTACTGCCCTGGGAACCACAGGGGACTAGTGGACATGGGGCTGGCTGGAGGCAGGGCAGGAGCTGACTGGAGGTAGGGTCTGGCTGCAGGCAGGGTAGGGAGTGCGGGGCTGACTGCAGACAAGGGCTGGCTGCGGGTAGGGCGGGGGTGGCGGGGCTGGCTGCAGGCAGGGGCTGGCTGCAGGCAGGGCAGGGGGTGCGGGGTTGGCTGGAGAGGGTCTGGCTGCAGGCAGAGCAGGGAGTGCGGGTCTGGCTGCAGGCAGAGCAGGGAGTGCAGCAGGGGCTGGCTGCAGGCAGGGCAGGAGGTGCGGGGTTGGCTGGAGAGGGGCTGGCTGCAGGCAGGGCAGGGGGTGCGGGGTTGGCTGGAGAGGGTCTGGCTGCAGGCAGAGCAGGGAGTGCGGGTCTGGCTGCAGGCAGAGCAGGGAGTGCAGCAGGGGCTGGCTGCAGGCAGGGCAGGAGGTGCGGGGTTGGCTGGAGAGGGGCTGGCTGCAGGCAGGGCAGGGGGTGCAGCAGGGGCTGGCTGCAGGCAGGGTGTGCAGATACAGAGAGTACAGTCCATCCTGTATGGTAAGTGCCCCCTCTCCCCCCCTTCCCCACTGGGGTAGCAGCAGCAGCAGCAGCCTGGGGCTTGGGGGCTTTTTAAAGGGCCCGGGGCTCCCCTGCTTCTATTGCCCTGGCCCTTTAAATAGCTGCGAGAGCCCTGGGGAAGCAGTGGGGCTCCAGTGGCTATTTAAAGGGCCAGGGTGGTAGAAGCAACGGGAGCCCCAGACTTTTTTTAAATAGCCCCCAGAGCCCTACCCTGCTGGGAGCCCCAGGCCCTTCAAATTGTTTCCTGGGGAAGCCGGGCACCCCAGTACAGTGCACCGGCTCTTGCCTGTACACCAAACTGAGGCTTGGGTGCAGGGCCATCTTAGGGGCGGGGCCCGATTCAGGGGAATTGGCTGAATTGGCCTAAAGCTGGCCCTGGCCGCTGCTTCTCACAGCTTCCATTGGCCAGGAATGGCAAACCGTGGTCACTGGGAGCTGCGGGTGGCCGTGTCTGCAGCTGGTCAATGTAAACAAACTGTCTTGCGGCCCGTCAGTGGATTACCTTGATGGGCCGCAGGTTGCCCACTACTGGATTAGGGACCATTATGATCATCTTTCTGAAATGTAATATATTTATCTTTTTCTCTCAATGTTGCAACCGTTGCGGGGGAGGGAAAAAGCAGGTTTGCATAGGAGGGCATGATCTGTCCCATAATAGGCAGCATGCGTATAGTAAATATGTATTTAAAAGAAATTCTCCAAGCCTTTCACAGAGAAACCTGAGATCAGGCAAGTTTTGTTACAAATATGAAATTTGTCAAGGTTTAATGGATCTTTCAGAGAGCCCTGGAGAGTTTAGGCTCAGTTCAAAGCAAATGAGGTTTGCCAGACTTTAAGATTTAAAATTAGCCCTAGCCCCTTGTGAGGTAGATGGTGGTAAACTCAATTTTATAGATGGGTAAGCTGAGGCACAGATACCTTAAGTAACTTGCCCAAGGTCACAGAACTGGGAATAGAACAGAAGAGTCTTGATTGCCAGTCCCCTTGCTAACCACTGAACTACATATGCTCCCAGTTTTCAAAAGCAAAATGGGGCTAGGATTTCCAGGAGACGAGATTTCATTTGGTCAATCAAGATCTTTATATTTTCCTGCCTTAAAGTTACCCTTTATTGTTAGCTGACTTTTAAGCTTTAGTTTTCCATTCAATGGTATGGAATTACTGAACATTCTCACTTAAATGCATTCCGCATACAGCAAATGTACAATACTTATTTTCATGAAATCTTCACACTACTACCATTATATGCAGTAGCATCTTTTTACACACAATAAGAAGGAACCATTGCTTAATATTGAATAAAATGGGAAATACCCACTTGCATGTTAAAATACATGAGCACGAAACAAGGAACTAAGTAATATTTTGTGAATTAAAATATGTTCTGATTTGATATAATTCACACTGTTCCACATGTAACTTCCATTATTAACACAAATGCATTTCCCCCATGTAAGAATAGTATATGTATATTTGTTGGATTTAGTTTAATTGATTGCTCTTTCAAATACAATATATGCTTTGAACTTCCAAGTTAATACTATATGGACTGATGGCTCTACTAGGTTCTTCTGATTATATTATGTCCCCAAATTTATCACCAGGTCAGCTGGAAATGATAACTGGCAATACAAACCTTGTAGCTTTTGTTCATTACTAGATGTCCCTCACATCCTGTGGGTCACTAAATATATACTTTTACATTAACTACATGCAGCTGATAGTCATGGTGAATAAAAATAAAACTTACTTTTATACGTTATTCTTGTTATGGTGTCTCTGTTTAGCATGCGATTTAGAAATGGATTTGATGATTCAGACACCTAAAGGAGAAAAATGAATAATGTCAAAAACTTTGTTACTACAAGCTTCACCTTTCAGGGAAATATAGCTTGTGTGTGTGTATGTGTATAGAGAGAGAGAGAAAAGTATGGAAAAAAAGGCAGATATATGTGATTGCTTTGCAGGACTTTTGAAGGGAGAGGCATAATCAACTATAGATGGGTATGTCTCTAACAGAAGTGGTCAGAAAGTTTGCCTCTAAATCTAAATTCAATGGAAAATAGAAGGAAAAATTGACGCATGGTTAAAAATGTGAAATAGGGTCTCGATCTCATCATAATTGAATTGCGTGGATTTATGGATGATTAGCACTCTACTTGGTATTCTGTCATAGAATATTCAGTGTCATCATGTGACATCTTTTAGATCTCCTATTTCAGACCTCCTCCTCCTCTCTGTTGTATCTATTTCAAGTCACTTTTTATCTTTATTCTGAATTATGTGTTATCTGTGAGATTCCCAACAACAGGCTATGCGGACTGCAAGAGAAGTCTGACTGAGTCAACTGCATACTGTGGAAGATTGTATGCAGAATACTACATGTATTAGCATTTTATTTTTGCTATTCATCCTGGGATATTTTATTGCACTGTGAATGGCAGAGCTAACAAGTGGTGTTGTCACTTAGGCCATGCCCTCTAAAGTCCTATGTGTACAACACATTTATGTAGCTTGGTTGGTTCTGTACCTGGCCTCCTGGAACTCTAATCAATTCTCTCTGGTCTGTCCTGTCCTATCTGGGTTACAGTATGTTTCTTAGCAATTGGATGGATACTGCTGTGACATATGCAGGTTTCAAAACTCTTTTATTGTGAGGCTTGGAAATGTCATAAAATGTGTAATATAACCATTATGGGGCTGAACCAGAATCCCACCTCCAAATGGCCCCCAAGCATTGCCAAGGTTCTGTTCTGGATCTTCACCATTTGAGGGACAGGAAACCTTGGAAATCCTTGTAGTTGTTTCCCCAGATTGTTCTCTCTCCTCCCCATGGAACAAGCAGGGATTCTCCCCAGAATCAGCTCATCCCCCAATATCAGGAGGTGGCCAGGGCCACGACTGATCGAGTGGTATATGGAACAGGATCTGGTGCATTCGGCGCTTTCATCTGTGAATTTTTTTTAATCCCTCAGCATTTAAACATACTGAAATATCTGGCAGTACGTAACAGCTATGTTCAGTGGTCATCAAACACTTTCTCTATTTTGATGCATAATTATTTCAGGGAATGATTTACACTGACTCAGACATTCCAAACAAAACATGCACTGTCACTATATATGGAAGACAAAGACCCAAGTATCTGTGTGAAGGGAAACAACAAATCAGGTTCTACGCTTTGGGTTATTCATTACATTAGGAGTGCACCTAAACTAGTACACAGGAATTATGAAGTTATTCACACACAACTGAAAATTGTGGGCAGTATCCAGAAGATGCTTCAATTGTATCCCTTTGCATGAACTACAGCTAACTCACTGGGTTTACCTCAAAGTACAATATATCAGGGAGAAAGAGATAACCTGAAGATCTTTCTGACAAATACCTCAAATATTAGAGCTGTACAAAAGGCAGCAAGGAGGTCCAACTTTCCAAGATAACTGGTGAAATAGATATTTTAGTTATGAGGTTACTGTTTTGACAGGAAGTTTGATCCTATAAATTTAGATCAGAGTATACTAAAAGGGATTTTTCTTTTTCTTTTAAAAAACTGACTCTATCTAATTTCTGGGGACATTGGCTAGATACTTTGAGGTGCAGAGTAAATCAGAGCATTGTTCCCCTAGAAGGAGCAGCTAATGTTTTGCAATAACAGTACTAAGGAAAGGTGGAAGATACACAATGGTATAACACATGTATTGCCACAAGGAGGCAGTAAGAGGAGAAGAGGATTCTGAAGTATTTGAATAAACTGTGAGCTCTGAGTATTAACGATAGATGTAGAGGAGTGTAGAGCATATGTCTGGTATGAAGGTTAACAGATAATAATCATATGGTCTTCTACCTGTGTGAAATGCAAAAAAGTAAAAGACAACTAGATTTTCAACATTCTTTCAGTCTTGATAATCTAAGGTGTTTTAAATGACATTGGTAGGGAAACTCATTGCTTGATTTATAACCAGTCACCACTCCTCTAAAATGCAATTGTCCCCTCTCCTCACCCCCACGAGAAAGGGGTTCATTTTAATTATATACTCACTTTTGCATCTCTTCAAACACCTCTAATCTGCAGAATTAATAACTTCCCTGAGCATTTTAACATGAAACTATAAACTGCTATAGCTGCTGTTTATTGTATCAAATATGTTCATTTAACTGTACCTTGTCCTCCCCACAAAACTGTTTTTCTCCCACCTGGTATGTTTTCCCCATTAGACTGCAGACTCTGTGGAGCAGGGACAGTATCTTTCATTATGAGGGTACACTGCCTAGTGCTTCAGTCAGAAGTCAAGAGACCCCATTGCAACAGGTGCTGACAGAATACAAATGATGATGACTTGTGTTAATTCTAGAATTCTGTTCATGGCAAAATCTCAGTAATTTAAACATTAGATAATATTTATGAAATTGAAATACTTACTTTCATAAATATAGAAACTACCACCAAGCCATTGGGACTTTTTGCAGCCTCTGTGACATTTGTATACAACTCATGGTTATAATGGATTAGTTGAACCTAAAAGATGCAGGAGGGGAAATTATCATTAAACAGTGGAAAATCATACTGTGTATTGTCTGCAAATACTATTTTGATATATATATCATGATTGTTTTTATTAGGATCCCCACCATGCTAGTAAACTTTGTAACTGTGCAGTTTTTCAGAGGTTTTTGCAACATGCATTATTTTAATAATCTCAGTGACCATCTGGCTCAAACTGGCACAGCACCAGGGTGTCATCTTCTGAAATGCTGTTAAGTGAATTTACCACATATGAAGTGCACTGCAGGGGTTAGCACAATTTCTCTGCTGCAACAACAGTTGCCATAGGCATCAAGTAATATGCACTCTTCAGCATCAGCTCAAACTCAGAGCTGTCAGGGGTTGACAAACATATAAGACAGAAAATGTTGTTGTGCTTTGTAGCTGTTGAAAATTCAAGAGACTAATGTCATTGGCCAAAATTTTCCAAATTGGTTGCCCGGAGTTCAGCACCTGTCGTTAACGCTTGTCTTCCCTTGTTCCTCCTGGTTGTTTGTTGTATCAATTTGGCTGCATCTTATCTTAATTTAAAATCTGTCTTTTAGATTGTCAGGTCCTTGGAGCAGGGATTGTTTCTCTGCCTGTATCCTGTATGTCTGTACAGTGCACAGCACAAGGGGTTCAGATCTGATTGGGGCCTTTGGATACTACTATAATATAAATAATAGTAATAAATAGCCTGATTTTTCAGGAATGACTAATGCCCTTTACTCCCAGTGTAGTCAGAGGGAACTGTGGGTATTCAGCATCTCTGACAATTAGGCAATTTACCGAGGTGCCTCGCTTTAGGCAACCAAGACTGAAAAATTAGTGCCACTGTTTCAGCATTTTTAAAAGCCTAACAGCCTAGCATTTGGAATTCAAACCCCAGATCCTCAGAGGGTCATCATGATTTAAACTTAATGGGAGGAAAAAACCCCACTGGCAATAAAAACAAAAAACAAACAACCTTCATGGCATGAAAAGCATTTTTACGATCCTGACTGAACTTACTGTGATTCACTGTTTGCTAATTGGTGTGATATTATGTCAGGTACAGAGCATCATGTATGTTATGTAATGGTAATAGATTTTAAAAAATGGTTACATCTCATTAGGGTCTACATTTCTGTTCCTTTTGCAAATCCATAGAAAATGGGATTTATGAAGGGGGAGCTCACCAGCGATTGGGAGAAATGATCCTCCCCCAACATCAGACCATGAAGCATTTTCCCTAGGCACTTCTATATCTCAGACTATCATAGTGGCCACTGCTGACTTAAAGTAGGAACTTTGGGTAGTATATGCATATAACTACAGACCACGTGGGCAGATGGAAAAGGACTGAGCTAGCCATTTACATTTTAGTATGTATCTGAATTCAGAATATCTGAATACTTGGACCTAAGATCAACACTGAAAATGGGCAATATTTCCCAAACTTGGGATGCTGATTTAAACTCAGATTTAAAAGTAAAAACCACTATGTTACATTGTGCTGTCTGTTACACTGGTGAAAATCTGGAGTGACTCCACTGAAGTCAAAGGAGTTTCACCAGCTGAAATGAGAACACGAACAGACTTTTGTATATTAATATTAAATAATGTTAGCAAAATTAAACTTGGAATTTTAAATTTAAAGAAACTTTGAAAAAGTTTTGTTCCATTCATACTACTTGAGCTCACGAAGTTTTTGTTCTGCTTAGCTCACAACATCGGACAAATATCAGACTAAAGGTTCTCTTTTACCCTCCAAATGGCTAAAGTCTTTTATAGCCAGCAAACAAGCTGCACCATAGAAGGCTTTCCTCCCATGAAATGATCATGGTCATGGAGAACAATCTTGCTAAAATGAGTTTTAATAATCGCAATGACTCTGTCCCTACAACAGATGGAATGCTTAGTGCCCCAGTTGTGCAAGGATACAGTAGCAAAAATTGGTGTAGCAAGAGTGACCTGACTTTTTTGTGATGTATTTATTAAAAATAATAATGTTTAGGCCTTCGTTTACCACCAAAATATGTGAGCAGCAATCAAAGTTATGGCATACATTTCTAAATCAAGCATAACCTACATGATTACTGCCTCATTAATCATAACTTGAGAAATAAATGATGCCTTATAAACGTTCGGAGTATTCAGTATTTTCCTATACAGCGCCTTGACTGCAAAATGCATCTGGTATGTTATGTGCAAGTGCCTGATTTTGCTGCCCTGAATCATATAAAGAAAAACACCCAACTTGTACATACATGTTCAATAAAAGCATCATAATGCTCAGCCACAAGGATATTGGATGAGTTTATAAATTCTCGAAGGACACAAGAGAATGTTTGCTTTAGTACGTTGAGCAGGCCTGGACCCTTAGCATTCAGCTTTACCTTTTACAACTCTCATTTAATGACCCAAAACAAAACAATCTGATTGTGAGGGTCAAAATGGTTGACAATGTGTTAATTTTTGACTATTTTTCTCCTCTGCTGGATTGTGAACTATCAGTTGACCTTTTTACAACTGGCACAGTAGGAAATTTTTAAGCAAGACAAAAACAACCTGGAAGCAGGAAGAAAAAATGTCAAAGTAGGCAAAGAAGTCATATTCTGAGTTTCGAGAGTCAGCAGAGTTGGAAGAAGCATTAACTATCCTATTGTGGCATGTCTCCTAAAGGTCTTGCAAAGAATTAATGAGAGTTTTCACTAAACTGCAATCAGAGGTTCTAGCTCATCAGTCATCAGCTTGTGATGTTACTGAATTTTTATAACATCTTAGCCATAGGGACTGTGCCCTTGTTGACACTTTTAAGCTCAGCAGCATACATTCTGATTTTATTTACTAGCATTCATTCCAGCAGCCAAAGTCAATCAGTGAATTTGTGAGGAAATAGGTCATGAAATCTGCTTTAGATGGGATTTTCTTGTATAGTAAGTCCCTCAGTTACCTAGGTAAGCTTTGTTGATCTAATGAACCAAACTGTTAAGTACAAGACTGGCTGGACTGAGTAAAGTAAAGATAAGAGAACAACTTCATCTTTCTTTGTAAGTGCAATCCCCATGAGGACAACTTGCAGAAACTGTGAGAAAACACTCAGCTCCCATTCCAGAGACAGAATTTGTAGGATCAAGACTAATAGGTGGAGTGAAGGGAAATCATAATGCTGGAATGGGGCTCTACAATCCATGCCAAATGTGTGGGCTCAAATTGCAGGTGATCAGTGGCATCTATGCATGTGTGAATTAACAGGCTTGACCTGATGGGAAATTGGATGACTAGTTAATTTATCCACTGTTCTATAATGAATCTCTCTTTCCTATAATACACTCTGATCCAGAGGAACATTTGTACTTAGGGTGACCAGACAGCAAGTGTGAAAAATTGGGACTTTTTTTGGGGGGGGGGGCAGGGAAGAGAGATGGGGTCGGGGGTATAATTGCCTATATAAGACAAAGCCCCTAGTATCGGGACATCTGTTCACCTTCTTTGTACTATTTGCTTGAATCTCCCTCACCTGTACCAGTGCTTCCAACTGGTGCCTGTTCCCAGCTCCCTGTTCCGACAGCCCTGCACACACACACAGACTATCCCTCCTCCCACAACTGCTCAAATTGCTCCAGGGCTAGTCCCAAATAGTATGCTTAAAAAAAGAACAAAACTGTTTCAATGTAGGTTGAGGCTGAACTTTCAACCTTGCTAACTACCATAGTGTGGAATGAGCTACTGTTGCTAAGAAGAGCTGGTTGAAAAATGGGAAATTCTTTCTATGAAAATTGTTGCCGAAAAATGTTTCTTTTTCCACAGTAAAAACACTGAGATTCAATTTTTTTTTTGACCAGCTCTGCTAAATTGGGCCTTGATTAATCCACTTCTCCAATGAGGTAAAAGAATGGACAGTGAGAGGCCATGGTGGGAATGACTTAGGCTTTTGTATCATTATCGTACCATAATTAGTCACTCAGCCAAAAAGAAAAAAATGACCTAATAAATCGAGGGAGAGACAAGGTGGGTGAGGTAATATCTTTTATTGGACCAGCTTCTGTTGGTGAGTGACAAGCTTTTGAGCTCCACTTGTCTGTGAAGCTTGATAGCTTGTCTCTCTCACTAATTGAAGTTGGTCCAATAGCAGATATTACTTCACTCACCCTTTTTTGTATCTTGGCACCAACTCTGGCTGCTGCAGCAACACTGCAACCAATACATCAAAAACAGTTAAAAATTCAGATTGTATCAACTCTTCTTTCTCTTCTCCCCCCTTCCCCTGGAACTTAAAGTTTATAGACAAGTAATTTGCATATCAACAAATCCTTCCAACTACCTGTTAATCAAAAAGTCCCTTTGGATGAGTCTGACCTGCCAAACAGCACTGTATATGATCAAGATTAAAACTTTCTAAAGCTTTCATTCATTTCATTCTCTTTGTTCATAACATGTTAATTAACAACAAGAATCAATTTATGTTAGTAATGAATTTGTGTTAGTATGAATATGTAGTCATATTGGTAATGTACACCAAATACAATCTCCAAACAAGCAATTTCCTCCATCAAAATTAAGCTGATAAATTAGTTAAAATGTGTTGCTAAATAGCCCTGATTCTGCTCCCATTGCATATAGTGGCAAAACTCCCATGGGACTGGCATTAAGTAGACACACTGATCTCGGTTCTTATGACATTAATTGATTACATCAGATATTTTAATAACCAGATTGGCTTAATTTTTAAGGCAGCTAGATTAAACTCCATTTATAATGACAACCCAACTACTCTAAATCAACTGAACAGATGGGGGATTGCAGCTACTTCAATTTAATTCCAGCACAAGAAGTTCATTGTATTACAAATGTGTTTTCTTTTCTTTCTTTTTTTTTTTTTTTTTTCTTTTTTTGGTAAAAAGAAGCCTTATGTTGAGGATTCCCAAATGTGCTGGTCTCCAATAATTGGGTATTCACCTACAGGTTACTAAACTGGTTGAGGAATTAGTTTTTGAAAACTATTCCCCAAATATGCAGAAACATAAAAATTGCATAAAGAAATGGGGTGTATCGGGGTGAGAGAGACAGACAGTGAATGAGTGTGCATTAATTTTGCAGGTTTTGCATTTAAGGAAAAGACCAACAGAGTTTTTAATATGGAGCGTTAAACTTTCTATAGAATTTTTGAAGGTACAAAATGCTTGTTAATCGAATTCAGGGAGACCCAGACTCCACAAATTAGACTCCTCAGCTTCTATTTTCAAGCATCTTTAGCTTTATCCACTAAGTAAACAACTGTTTCCCCACAGCTGCAGAGGAGGGTGTGTTGTCTGAGCTGAATCAGATGCTGCTTTCTTTGTTCTATTGCTGCTAGCTGGTTTTGAAATACTGTAGTCTGCTCCTTTCAATTATTCAGTCTGAGGAGGAATTGCAGAGGCCACGTCTACACTACGGGATAATATCGAATTAGCTAAAATCGGTTTTATAAAACTGATATTATAAGTTCGATTTCGTGCGGCCACACTAGGCACAGTAATTCGGCGTTGTGCGTCCATAGTCCGAGGCTAACGTCGATTTCTGAAGCGTTGCATTGTGGGTAGCTCTTCCGTAGCTATCCCATAGTTCCCGCAGTCTCCCCTGCCCCTTGGAATTCTGGGTTGAATCATTATTGTCGCGGGTGGTTCTCGGTAAATGTCGTCAGTCATTCCTCCTCCGGGAAAACATCATGCTACATCCTTTCGCGCGTTTTTTCCCTGGATTGCCCTGGCAGACGCCAAGGCACGGCAACATGGAGCCCGTCAGCTTTTGGTTTTTCCGGCACCGTATGTGTACTGGATGCCGCGAGAGAGGCGATACTCAGCGCTACACAGCCAGCAATCACTGTCTTTTGCATGATAAGCAGAGATGGTACAGTCTTCTTGTACCGTTCTACTGCCGGAGTTAAACTGGCAATGAAATGACGGTTATCTCTCCCCCTCTTCTGTCCGCTGCTATCATGAGTGCCCCTGGCTGAAAATCGGCCGGTGGGTGCAACGGCAAAAGCAAATTGGATTGACTCCCCAATTCAATCCCTCCTTAGGGTTTCTAAAAAATTAGAGTAGTCCTGCCTAGGATAAGGGGCAAGTGTATAGAGGACCAGTGTATCACGAGACACAGCTGACTCCGTTCAGTATTCACAGGGGTGCTCCCTTGCCAAACCCCACCCGTGCTTCCCTTCTCCCCAACCTTTCCTGGGCTACGCGTGGCAGAGTCCTCATGCCGTTTGTGTCATGAAATAATAAGAATCAGATAAAGAAAACACTGATTAGTGACATAAAAGTGAGGGGAGGCGCCTCCCGCACAGATGATAGTCCAGGGCAGACATTAAGCGTGTGGGGGAGGGGCACAGCATGTCTGCTGCTATGACAGTCCAGGGCAGTAACAGAATCTTTCTTACACAGGGAAAGGGGGGGCTGAAGCCCATTGCTTGATGAAGCTAGTTATTAAGTCTTTCTGTCCTATTGTACTGGGCACGTACCAGTATGATCGCCTCCCATGTGCAACGTCAGTTATATTCACTGCAGGACGGTTACTAGCCTACTTGCACGTCTACCACGGGCAGGGCGAGAGGAGAGAGGAGGACTACCTGCTCTGTACACTGAGCGTGCCGCACACGTTCTACCGCGAGCATTCAGTAAGATCAGAGTGTGACCATTCGAATAGACAGTCAGAACAAATGACCTTTCCTTTCCCTTTTCTTCAATGTGGGCGGGGGGTGCCGGGAGCCAATGAACCACCGTGAGGAGCTACTTCCCCTAGCAACCATCGCAGACACTGTAGATTAAAACTTAGAAACCAGTAGCAGGACAGCTGGCGAGCTCCCCAAGCCAAGAATGACTGCACAATACTTCTTCAGAGCACTGCTTATGGACTGTGCGAAGCCTGGAGTCCTCAGTAACCCCCTCCATCACCATGACAGCATCCTTTGAGTCTCTGGCTTCCGCGTCTACCTTGTTCCGCACGCCGCTGTCGCTTCTGGCAGAAATTTGTTCTTCAACGCCTTTCGCGCTTTTTCTTGTCGTACGGAGCCTGGACTTACGAACAGATTTGTCTCACCCCATACAGCGACATCGACTCCAAGATACTCCCGTACCGGTTCCCATAGATGAAGCTCTTTTTGGATTTGAGGACTGCATCGCCACCCTGCTTGATCAGAGGCTCAGGCTGGGCAAGCAGGAATGTAATTCAAAAGTTCGCGGGGCTTTTCCTGTTTACCTGCCGCTGCATTCGAGGTTCAGATTGCGTTGTCAGAGCGCGTCAGTGGGTTTGCACTGTGGAGAACCTCCCAGAGTCGAATAACGTCGATTTCCGTCACACTAACGTAATCCCGCATATGTCTAATATCGAATTTTAGCGGCCACTCCTCTCGTCGGGGAGGAGTACAGAAATCGATTTAAAGAGCCCTTTATGTCGATATAAAGGGCGTTGTAGTGTGGACGGGTACAGCGTTAAATCGATTTAATGCTCTTTAAATCGATTTAAACGCGCAGTGTAGACCAGGCTAGACACACTGAGTTCTGAAACAGAGATGTTGCCTAGATTCGAATTTGTACCAATCTCATCTACCAGTGTAGCTGTACCAGTGCAAACTTCTACTATAAACAGCTATAAAGCACAGTTTATACCAGTGGAGTTTGCCTTGCTTTCAAGTAGGGGCAAGATCCACCAGTGCAATTTTCAATTTGCCCTCTCAGTAGCAGGAGTTAGCTTGCATACATGTGGCTGGCCACTAATGGCTGGAATCAAGCCAAATTCCCAGGGTAGGCAGGCTCCTACTATCCAGTATTGTAGTTGGATTTAAGGTAACTTCTTGTATGTGCTTTCTGTATTGTGCAGTTTATGTGGCTCCACTATCTTGGCTATCCTCTTGATCCAGCTGCCTCTCCCAGGCCTTTTTATAGTATTGTCTTAATGCTCGAAAAGTTTTCCATAGGAGCAAAAAAAATTAGCAGTTGAAATGAGAATCTCAAAAGGATTCAGCCAGGAGTTGGTGGAGACACTGCCTTGCTAGATCACATCACATAAAGAAGGTTTTGATATTGATTATCTCATAGATTGTTACTGCTGCAGTTGTAACCAGTGGAAATCCTTGGGGAGAGTTCTGGCAGGGCCGTGTTTTCTGTTTGAGGAGGGATCCTTTTCCCCATTGGTCCAAAAGAGCCCAGATTTTTTTAACCTTCAGGATAACCTGGAAGGCTATCAATACTCTGGGACTTTTCCTGCAAGAATGAGGTGAGGTATTTAAGGTGACTGTATTATCTGTGGTAACTCTCTGTGTTATGGACAAACAGCTTTGTAGTTTGTCTTATAGGTGGCATATTAGTCTGTTGTTTTTTCTCTTAAAGATATTTATCCTTAGGTTGTATGTTTTATATTTGTACAGCACTTTGGGATTGGAGATATAATTGATACATTTAAGTATTAATTAAAAAATTGTGGATAAATTAAAGAATTGCACAGTCGATCACTTCAAGTCACAGTACTATGAACATGGCAGTGCTACAAGGGTATTTTGCTTTCTCCACAGAAGAACTTCATATAATTTATTTATTAGGATGTTCTTTAGTGTTAGGCATACAGGTCATTTCTATATACAGAGTAGTCACTTTCAAAGTGTCCCATATGCAGCAGGCCTATGTAGAAAATCCCAGTATAGAATTCTATAGGATGGTTTAAAAAGATATAATTCTTTATTAAAGTCTATAAATCTTCAGAGTAACTTCTATAGAAACTTGTGAAATACCTATTGTACTCTATTGGTTTAATCCCTATAATATTCAGTAGGACTTTTCCATAAAGTGTGGTGCTTAGGCCCTATAGAGTTAAGCTTGTTGCTTAGACAAATCTCACCTATCAAGTTATGGCATTGTTCTTGTGTCTTTAACAAACTCACAGTCAATATAGTGAGGAAAATACCTTTCAGTTCTGCTTCGCGTTTCAGGGCTCTTAAACAATATAGAATTTTGTTATATGCTATTTATTTCCTTTGGAAGATTCTCCCACTAAGATCAATTTGCCATAGAACAACAGATAGTTCTTTGGTTTCCTTGAGCAACAGGTTTTTTTTTCAGGGAGAGGGAGGGTATTAAGATTAATCACTCTCATTTTAGTCAATGGAAATCCAAAATGTGTCCTTGTTCTATCTCTCCCAAGAATGTGCATTGGACCAGAAGTGCACACACAAGTTTTTAGATATCTGAGGTTGGCAGCACTGGGAGTATCAGTATGAGCTGACTACAGTATATTAGGAGTAGTCTACTACCCCGCATCCCATGTATTGAGTTGTTTACATGCACTGCCCTAGTAAGGCTTCCTCTTTGCAGTATGTGGACATTATAAAACAGTTTCTGGCTAATGTGGGGGAAAGGGCTTAACTCCCTCCCTTAAGAAGCATGTATGTATATATGCGGGTGTATATCATTATAAAGCTTAATTATTAAGCACGTATATTTTGCCTGAGACCAGTTCGAAATATTTAAATTACATTGCTCAGATGTTCATATGTCAGGTGCAGTTCTTTCTGGATGCCAAGAGATACTCTACTTGAATTTTCTCTTGATCCCATACCCTAATAAAGCATGCTGCATATCTGATCATATGGAATGCTTCCATTGTGGCATTTGATCAAAACCATTTGTCCAAGTAAGATGAGACTGCTGTGCTAGCTTTCCTGGGGACCACAAATTCTATGGCTTCTATTCAGCAGTCTTTTAAAAATACCTGGAAGTATGGCTGTTTAATGTAGTGTGCATACATAATACCATGATAAACATTAGATTGCTGCAAGGGGACAATACAAGGTTCTTTAGCACTGAGATATGGAGAATTATTAGACTGATGGCATTTAAAATCCCACAGTCCGACACAGAACGTTCTCCTTACTGCTGTTGGGAGTAATGGAAATAACCTTTGTCCTACCTGCAAGTGTTACAATTGAGCATATAACCATCTTGATTTGTAAATGACAAGGACCTCAAGGGAAGGGAATGACAGCAGGGAACAGCTAATCTGTAACTAACATTTTTTATTATACTATGCTGCCCAATAAACTGTTGTGACACCTGATTTAGAGTGAACACAGAGTACAGAGCACATTTCCAGCCCAGCGGGAAAGGAGAAGCAAACTGAATTGCTCTGGTAGACAAGTTAAGGGTTTTGATGCAAAGTCTTTGTAGCAAGTGAGGAAGATCTCATTAAGGAAAAAATAGATAATTTTTTGTATATACAAGGTTTATTAATAACAGTTAAAGAAATAGATTTAAATTTGAATGTAATCAGCGTCCATTCAGTAATGAATTAAAACCAAGAAATAAAGTACTTGACTGTCATATCTTAAAATACAGATGTTGCTACAGTTTTTAAAACAGAGCTCAGGAAGAGGAGAGAGGTCAGAATTCTTTTGTGACATTCATTCTCTGGATTTTAAATTAGTTTGTTGTCCTCACTTTGTGAGAGAGATTCTGAAATTTCTGTGATGTCCACAGACATTACCATCTACTTTGTCTTTAAAAAAAATAATCATTTTTAGATATGGTCTAAATCAGGGATTCTCAAACTTCATTGCACCGTGACCCCCTTTTGACAACAAAAATTACTACATGACCCCAAGAGTGGGAACCAAAGTCTAAGCCCCACTGGCCTGGGCTGGAGGGATCGAAAGCCAAAGCTTGAGCCCCATCGCCCCAGACAGGGGGGTGGAGGGGGCGAAGCCAAAGGGCTTCAGCCCCAGGAGCGAGGCCTGTAATCTGAGCCCTGCCACCCACAGCTGAAGCCGTTGGGCTTTGGCCCTGGGCCACAGTAAGTCTAACACCAGCCCTGGCAATCCCATTAAAATGGGGCACTGACCCACAGTTTGAGAACCGCTGGTCTAAATAAGTTAAAGAAAGTGTGTGTCTTGCAAGACGTTATGGCATTTGGCTGCTGTGAGTGATAGATCGGGTTTCTTAGCACATTTGATCTTGCTTGCTGTTGTTCCTTCTTGCCAGTACCACCCATCACTTCACATGTGAAGATGGACAGTTCATTTCCTTTTAGGATCAGGTCTACAATGACCATCTGAAAGCACTTCTGTTGAAAAACATAAACACACAGCAGTCCAAGTCAGTAGATGCTGTTTCAGTAGCTGAGCTAGTACTGTATTTGGGACTGCTGATGTCACTTATTTCTAAAAATGTGCATTTTTTTCAAAACAGAGTTTGAGCCACTATTACGTTTATTAACAAAATTTGGTGAAATGATCTACAGATTACATTAGAACACATGCTCTGAGCATTTCTGACACCTGTAGGGATGTCCATGTGTGTACAAGAATATGTCTGTCTCTCTGTATCTCTATTCTTTACGATATAAAAGACAAAGTCACTATTGGTAAATTCCAGGACTTAAAAGTTTTTTGAGTTTATTTCATGCACTGTATTCTTTGGACAACTTCTCATTTATTATTTTGTTAAGCTCTTCTTTACAGTGTGCTTGGTACGGCATAAGGCACAGATACCAGGACACTTCTTGCCCAAGAGAACTTGCACTCTAGACTATCATAAATAGCAAGCTTTTTGAAGACATGTAAAAGAAAAGAGACAATATTTCAGCTGCATTTTCCATTAGATCAAAAAATCCACCTGGGTTGACATAAGCTTGAACAAGTCCTTAAAAACACACAAAAGCAATGTATTTGTTTATACTGTTCTCAAAAATATTATTTGAGCCTATTAGCCAATAGATTATTCTTCCACCTTAGACCCATGGTCCTCCTTAATGAACAGCCTTAATTGTTTCTCAAGGAACAACTTGCAGCACCTTGTCAAATGATGAAGATACTGTTTTGGTAACTTCAGAAAGTATGAGCTACTTCAGAAAGGAGAAGGTAGATTATAGTTTGCCATAGTCTGTTAAAGCCTGGAGCTATACCCTTGTCATAAACAGATAGCTAAGGGTTAATGTTTCTTTTACCTGTAAAGGGTTAACAAAGGGAACCAAACACCAGACCAGAGGACCAATCAGAAAACCGGATTTTTCAAAGCTCAGGGGAGGGAATGTTTGGGTCTTTGTCTTTTGTCTGTCTCTCGGTTATGAGAGGCTTCTTTCTATCTTCAAGCTTTTAATCTTCAGTTTCAAAGTTGTGAGTACAAAGGTAGCAAAACAACAGGCTTTATGGTTTGTTTTGTGTTTTACATGTGTGTACGTTGCTGGAATGTTTAAATTGTACTCTTTTGAATAAGGCTGTTTATTCATTTTTTCTTTAAGCAATTGATCCTGTATTATTGTCATCTAATAACAGAAATATTTTGATGTTTTTTCTTCTTCTTTTTTTTTTTTATATAAAGCTTTCTTTTTAAAACCTGTTTGAGTGTTTTTCTCTGGTTAAGGCAAGGAAGAAGAAGGGAAAATCTCTGTTTAGCTTCTGACTAGGTTTGAATCTGCATAGGCCCAGAGGGGAATGTAAATATTGCCGTCTCTGTTTTGCATTCAAGAGTTAAGTACAGTATCGCCGAGATAACACGAGGAGGGGAGACTGGGAATTGAATAAGAGGAGACAAGGGGAGGGGGTTTACTTCCCTTTGGTAAGACTCAGGGCTTCTGAGTCTTGCGGGTCTCCAGAGAAGGTTTGGGAGACCAGAGGGGAGCCAAGTCCTGGGAAATCACTTGTGGTGCAGCGAGATCAAATCTAAGCTGGTAATTAAGCTTAGAAGGGTTCATGCTAGCTTCTCAGTTTATGAACGCTAAGGTTCAAATCTGAGTAAGAAGTTATGATAACCCTAACTAATATTTTTGTGCTGTATTGCGTTCTTCTTGATCCTGCTATGAAACAATATTGCTATTACTAAAAAATAAAAAAGATTAAATAATTACAAGAATTACATACACCTTTTTTAAAATCCTCTCATTGGGTGAAATCCTGGCTCTATTGAAGCCAAGGGCAAAACTCAAACTGACTTCAGTGGAGCCAGAATTTCATCCTTGGGGTCCAATCCTGCAGTCTCTCCAAACCTCTCAAGGAGACTAAAGGTTGGAAGATTGGGTACTAGAAAACATTGCTGACACACTTTAAATAGTTAAGAGTTATGATGCATGTTAGTTGTCTTTTTGCAAAACTGAAACGTCCGTCTCTCTCTCTCTCAGGGTGATCCACCAAGAAATATTAATGTTGCCCAAGATGCTATTATCCACACACTCCTTATTAATTAATCCATACATCTACTTGTCTTTTGTTGTTTTATTTTGCTAAAATCACAGCATGATATGCTTTTATATGTTGGTATATTGGTGAAATAAATTTTACATGACCACCTAGACTTCCAGCAGTTTACTTAACATTTTCTCACTACTGTTTGGTTTCAAGATTAAAGTAGATTAAAAAGATTAATTAAATTTAATACAGCAAAGAAGCAGAATGCCAAAAACATCTGTTTCACATCATTTTATTTTATAAATCTCTAGTACCTTTGGCATCCTCACTGTATTAAAAAATAAAGTTGTTTAGCCTCTAGTGACAAATTGCTTTTTACTTTTTATTGCTTTAGCCAGTTATTGTATGCCTTAAAAAAGAGGGGGAGAAAAACAGCCCAACAGTACTGGCATCATTAACACTGGATTAATAGTAGCCTCATCATCTACATACATAACGGTATGTCACCAATTACCCTAAATAAATAAAAAAATATAGAATTCTAGTTTTTCCTTTCAAATAGAATAGGCCTAGGAAAATGCAGTTAAGAGGAGCTCTGTCTTTTATTAGCTTGTGAAAAGATACCTGTATAAAAGTATTTGATATGAAATGCAATAGTCAGTAACTAACTCTGTACCTGGTTGTGAAACCTACATAAAATAGTTACACTGCAGATGATAGAAAAAAACTCCATTATGACCAAATGGTGATATTACTGCCAAGTAATGGCTAGAAAGCTTTGTCTGTGATTCCCCTTCAAGGAGCTAACCTCATGAGTTACTCTCATCATATGACCTTTTTCAATTAATTAACAGTTGCTGCTTAGATTGCAAGTAATTGACTGTTATTATATTGAGACATACGAATGGAAGGTGAGTGAGTGTCTTAAACTTTCTGGTGCATCTGTTCCAAACAAATGGGGAATGGCTGTTTCATGGTATTTTAGATAAAGATCAACCACAAACTTTTTATGTTACTCCCTGAGACACTCATTGCTGCATCTCCCATCAGCATGTGTAGGAATTTTTGACCAAAGAATGCTACATGTAATTTTAACTACTCTTTCATGTCAAGTACACTAGATGCTCATATACCATGTCTAGATAGGATGTAGCTTTTATGTATCCAGTTGCATTACAGGGCTCTAATTTTCTGGAAGAATTGTGCATGTGCTAGCTGTCAATCCATGAGGTGCTACATATGGTTTCTACAAATAAGAAAAATGATGCAGTGATGGCCCCGAGTAATTTTTTGGTCACTGTGTTACCATGAGACTGTTTCAAAAGGAGACTGGTGCTTGGTCATTGTGTGATGGAATTGCATTAACAATGCCATTCTCTCACTTAGTATGTGTAAACCAGTGTAGCTGTCTGTTTACCCTGTCAATGGAAAAGTACCATATACAGATATTCCTGTACAGTATAAGTGATGTGCAACAGCAAACACAGATCAAAGAATAAAAGAATGAGAGGAGGACTTACACACTGACATTAGGCATTGAATCAGGCTGGTGAAAACCTTCACGTTGACAAAAAAATCCCCTACACCAATCTGCAAAAAGTCATTAAACTCAGTGTTGACTTGAGGTCAAATAAATTAGGAATAAACAAAAAGAGAGAAAAGAATTCAACACTTCTGCCTATGACAAGCATATGTTTGAATTAAGAATATTTTCCAGTGACCAAAAAAAAAAAGGTGCAATTAATGGGCAAAGGTTCTCAAAATTTAAATTACCATAATGTTAGTGCATGAGACAACTGGAAACTAGTAAAAAGAAAACTCGCATAAAGAAAAATATACTAGATTAAAATATTTCTTCCAATTTTAATAATCTATAGATGCTATAACACAGGTAAAATCTTCCTTGAAAAGCAGATTTTTACTGAGAAAGTGTAACTTCTTTGCAAACTTAGGAAATATAGCCACATGCATGTTTGGTGCTTGGCTTACTGACAACGGTTCTCTCTCTTAAATGCTTTACTCTTCAGACAGTCCAGTGGTTTGGGCACTAGTCTAGGATTTAGCAGTCCCTGCTGTGCTGCAGATTTCCTGTGTGATGTTCAGCAAGTCATTCAGTTTCTGTGCCTCAGTTTCTCATCTGTAAAATGGGGATAAATATTACTACCCACCTCACAGGGGTTATTGTGAAGATGAATACTTGAAAGACTACTGAGGTGGTCAGGCAGGTACTACATTAAAGGGGATTCATACAAGCTCCTACGATAGACAGCACACCCACCGCTATTACAAAGTGTGACTTCTGTCACAGAGCACGTATCTCCTAGGGTTGTGCAAAGGCCTGTTTTGAAGGTGTTGCAAGGCCCCCACAGGATAAATGGCCTGGGCAACAGCATTGCAGAGCACTTGGATCTCAAAAAGATGAATAGTGATAATTGGGAAACCTTTAAAAGGCTAATAAAAGTGGGAAACAATAGGAAATGAATATAAATGTTGGTGACTTCAGCATCAAGTCTTCGAAAATAGGCTGAGAGCTCCAATGAATAAACATTTGAAGCACAGCTTGATTAAAAATAGCCAACAGCGTTCTGGAATGAATGTTTTATTAAATTATTGAAGTTCCTTTAGGAATTAATATTGTGGTAGATGAGATAATATATTACAGAGTTAGATGTCTGGCAATTGTTTGAGAAAATTTCACATTGGGATTTTGTGTGTAAGGTGGAGAGTCAGAAATTAAGAGAAGAGATGGCACAGTGGGTTAGATCTGCCTACAGGGGAGAAAACAACAGATATCCGTAAATGGTATCTTTTCTAGCTTACAAGAAGTTTACAGGTACAACAAACTTTTGAATAAATTGTTTTGAATAAAAGAGAGATTTGCAGATTTGTAGAATGAAAGTAATTGTAAAGGCACAAAAAATAATTAACACCATGAAACCAAACGGACATGAATCATTTAAGAACCTGAGCTAACAGATGAGAAAATTTAGTTGAAGGCAGAATGTGTAGGCAAAGGTAGAATGTGTCTTACAGCAAAGAACCAAATGTGGGGGACGGGAGCAGTTGCTGAATGAACTGAGTTGCATTATACTGATCAGGGAAGAGAACTGGCACTTAAAGAAAAATAAAACACATGAGTCTAAAAGCCTTCAGGTAGTTTCAGTGAAGAAAGGAAGTAGGAGGTTGATATCCACTGCTGGAGAAATGCAGTACAGTATCAGTCAAAGGAAGTAAAACTATATAAAACATACAGAAGTGTTTGCTTATTGTAAGAACACATGCTTCAGAATTCACTGCAAAAGGGACTGACAAATGCCTTTTGACCACCTGAGAGAGAAGGTGGGAGGAGCCATTCACTACAGCACATACCTCCACATTTTATCTTACTAATTACAACAAGAAAGGGGAGGAGGGAGGTCATTTTGCTGCCAAAAGCTTCCCAATATAATTAATTATACTTCAGTGGCATCACATCAGCCAGTCAGAGCACAAGGATATTGTATCGATTCTAACTCACAGCTGTAGCTGTAATTTTTAGTAACCATATTGTATGCAAACTCCTGCAGACTGTTTCATATCATCCCTCAGAACTCTGCTCCATATGCCCGCAATAATGAGGCTGCCTCAACTTCTCAGTTTCATCTATATAACAAAGAAAACCCTTGATAATGGCTCCAAAAATGGATTCATTACACATTTCAGTACAAAAGTAACATTCCCGCTGACTCAGTGACAAGTGATTCCTTGGCTAACCAAACACCAAAGCCTTCTGCTTCAGAGTTTATTTAGCTCAGGATACATTTACATGCTTGTAAACAGGAACCATCCTGAAATGATCCTCTAAATACTCTTGAGAAGGATAAAAATAATTTTTTTGCCTTTAAAAAAAATCAGGAGTACGTTGTCACTTCTTTTGCGCCTATGATGTAAAGCTCAATGAAAGAGGGCCAGCAACAAATAATTAAAACTAACCAGAAACTTCCGTTTTCATCAAACAAAGTTGTGCTATCTGATGTATTTACATACGTAGGTCTGAGCTATGAATTAAAGGGAGAGGTGGAATGGATGGTTCAGGGGATGGGGACTGGAAATGAGTTGCATGAAGGCCTCATCACAAAAAAAACAATAGCATTAATTGCCAATCTCAGTAGAGACACCAATGACTGAGTGGATATGGAGATGTGGACTTACCAAAAGTAACTCGTGCATTTCTTACATTGAGACTAGACTACTGAAACTTTCTTTACCTGAGCTAGCACACGAGCTAGCTTTCTGAAGAGAGCAGAACAGCATGAAATGCACTCCACTGGCATTCTACACTTCGCAATGACGGCAAGTTCAATTTCAGGTCTAGTTCAAGGAAGCTGTCCTCATCTGAAAGTCTTGAAAGTCAGCCCCAATTGCTTCTATTTTCTGTGTTCAGTATGAACTGCAGAGTCAGAGACAGATTATATATCCATTGAATCCTTGGAGGACTCCACTGAGGTTGCCAGGTAGTACAATTTATTTTTCTGATGAAATCATCAGTATAACTCATTGCCAATTCCCACCTCTCATAAACTCATAGCTTACATAGTCATATGTATGGAAATATGTTGGATGGTGCAACTTGGCTTGAAGCAGGCCCGAGTATGGGCTGTTTTTCTTATGTTCTGCTTTTCCCTGGCTTTCATGAAATCTAGCATCTTGGGTGAGAGAAGAGATGCTGATGTTTTTTAAGTAGGTAAAGCAGAATTTTTTAATGTTTAAATAACAATTTCAAGAAGGTTCCTGTTGTACAAGTAGGTAAAGTGTATCCTGATGTAAATAAATAGTAGCAGAAGGTTGAGTTGTTTTGTTAGCCCAGTTATCACCAAATTAGCAGGAAGAATTGTCCAGTAATTTTTATACTGAAATATGTACATTTTTGAGATCTAATCAAGGAGTCCTCTTTTGTTCTCTGCATGACATTGAGATGCTGAGGCAGGTTCATTTGTTGTGGGCATATGGGAGGGTATAGTCATGTGACTAGAGCCAGTCACAAAGGGAGTCTTTTGATCTATTGATCACAAGGACTATTCCACTAGAGACAGCAGCAGTGGCAGATTAATGATTTGGCCACCCCTAAGCCCAGGGTTTTTTGCCGTCCCAAAATCGAAAGTCCCAAAGCAAAAAACAAACAAACAAAAACTCTGAGTAGTGCCGAAGTGCAACCCTCCCCACCACAAAAAAAACTCTGAGAAGGGCCGAAGTGCCGAAGGGGGAGGGGGGTGACTTCAGAGAGCGCAAGCCACCCCTGCAAATTTGTCAGCCTAGGTGATGATATGCTGCTGGTCAGCAGCCATGCTAAAGAGGGTGGCGAAGAGGGGCAGGGAGGAGGTAAAGGCCAGCCCAGCCCTTCTAGCCTCACAGCAGCCCTTCCTGTTGGCCAGAATGCAGTGGGAATGTGCTCTCCACTCCTTTTAATGATTGGGGCCTGGGTCACACTTGCCCTGTGCACCTGGGAGACACTGCACTCACAAATGGTAGTGCAGCTCTGCAACAATGTTGATGTAGGGCTGTGACTGAATGCTAGAGTTCAATTCTGAATTTGCGCCAGTTTCATGAGATTGTGCCCTGGACAAATATTTATCAATATGTTGGAGTACACTGGCAATTTCATTCACTAGCAATGACGATATCGTATAATTTTTAGAGCTGAGTGAAAACATTAGTTGCTAACAATATTTTTTGTGGATTTTGGTATTTCCCCATATCCAATTATTATTCACAAATAAATGTTTTATTATTTGACCCATCTATAGTTAGAACCTTTCATTAGTTTTTGATACTGCACCTGTCTCCAACTCTCTTACTCAGTTTCACTGTATTTTGGTACAGTGAAAGAACATTCTTGTTGGTACACAGATGAAAAAGAACTGATTGTTATGGCAGATAAATTCAAGATTATTGAAATGTTGTATTTAGAATCTTTAACCATAATAACTGTCAAATTGCAGATTAGGATGACAGTATGTATTACCTAGTATATCGTGTGTACATCATTATATAGGTATTTACTTTTGTTATGGTGTATTGCCCTATTTGTTATCATGTGTTAAGACATGCTAGGTTGTAATGATTGTATATAAACTTGGATTAGATTAGTCATTCCTTGAACTCAGATACTGTTGTCTTCTGTTACAACACATTTTGAGTTACGGAGCAACAGTGCAGATGCCCCATTATCTTGATAAAATATCTAATTATTTATCTATGATACAAATGAACTCATACTGTATGAAATATAATATGAATGGAGCCATTATACATCTTCTATTCACACTGTAACAATGTCAACTGTTTGCTAGCCTGTTGTGACGAAAGACTCCTATGGAAGTGGGAACAGCATGCCACTGAACTGAAATCTAACAAAAGATTGATTTCTGATGGAGGTATGATATTAATTGGTGTAGTTTTCATGCAAAGCATATAGTTCACTAATTGTAAGTAATTAATTAACTATATTTATTTAAGCCTTTACTGTGTAACAAAATACATGTCACCATCATCTTGCGCTTACAAAGAGAAAATTAAAGTAGCCAATCTAATAATACCAGTTCATCACTGCAGATATAAAGAGAGAGAGATACAGAAGAACACTAAAGAAGAAAAGGCTAACTCATTTCACTTTTTGAAAATTCCACTGAAGTAAGCTCTGTTTAGAGAGAGAATTTTCTATCTGTTATGTTCTCTGATCTCCCCAGGAAAAAGTTTCCAAATTGTGTTCAAAACTGCCAGTTTCTGAGCAAGCAGCATGAAGAGGTTTTTCTGGGAGAAAGGTTCAATAATTAAAATGAGTCAATACTGATGAGCAGGAGGGTGGTTTGATCTAGTTCAGAAACTGGACACTTTCCAGCAGGAAAAAAAATGCAATCTCTATGATAAACTATTTTGTGTAGAACAGGAGTCAAGTAGAAGAGAATCACCGTGGAAGAAAAGAGGGCAGGTCACTGGGGGAATTGGTTTGTTCAAATAATTGTGAGCTTGAACAAAAGAAATGAGATTTCTAGGACAATTCCAGATAGAATCTATAAGTCTCCTGGGATAAGATGTAAAATTGTGTTTCTAACTACTTCTGGTCATTAAGGATCTCATGGTACATTTTCTGAAAGCTGCAGTGTTGACCCTGGTCAAATTCTAACTTGGATAATGAATTTTCTGCTTAAATTTCCCCTTGTTGTTTCAACTAGACATGATTATCCTCTTCACTCATCCTATGCTTTCGTGCAATGATTATGATAACCACATGTGCCTGAAAACTGAGAATGTATCTGTTAGTTTTACAAACATCAGGGCTTGTCCTGTCCTTGTTAACCCTCTACAGCCTCTGGCCACTCCATGGAAGTGACAGCTGAGATGATGAAATTGACCACAGACTGGCTGAGCAGATGTGCATATCAGGGACCAGACTCCATTAGACGTATCGCATGCTGATGCCCTGTTCTTCACTAGACTTTCCAGTAAATCCCCCTCCACTGCCACCATTGCATGAGTCTATGACCTAGTCAAACCCATAGGGTGTCAGGGAAGGAGAGGCAGAAGAGTTGCATAGATCAATAATACATAACCTTTGCATTTAATACAATGGATTCCAAAGATACTTAATTGACTAAGATTTTGCAAGGAAATTGCTACAGGTGTGACTGGAAGCCAGGGCGGAAGAGAGAGATCAGATGAGATACTGGGGCTGGGTGGGCAAGGAGACTGGCATGGGCACGGGCAATCTTTGTTTTGGCTTTTCCTAGCAATTGTGTGCTTAACTTTGCTAACTTAATAATGTTCTTTTAACATAGTTTTCTGTGTGTAATAGAAAGTACACAATATACCTGTGCCACTTGCACTGGGGGCATAAGTAAAATGATTGACACAGCAATTGCTTTCATTGAACACGTAGCAGAAATGAGATGCTAGTCCAAACCCATTCCTTAACCAGACTGAAACAATTAATATAAAAGTCATGCAATTGTGGCGGTTCTGTTTAAATCATCTGATGTCAGTGTTATCTTTGCTGGAACTTCCAGAGTTTCAGAGAACAATATAATTGAATAGAGTTTGATTATTGTACCTTTTCATGCTCATGGTCAACTTTACAAATGGTGTGTTCAGTGCCATTTTCCTGGCATAGATCTACAGACATAACTCCTGCTGACATCAATGAGAGTTCCACGTGTGGAACAGTGACAAGTTATTATGTAGGCATAGGCACTCAGCTATAGCTCACTCACAGCTTTGTGCAGGGGAGCCTGTTTTATTGACACATCAGGATAGTTACAGTTTTCAGTTGAACGAAAGTCCTGTGAATAAACAATTTCACAGTTGGCAAAAGAGTTCTAATGTAGGTCCTGTGTTCCACCGTAATTCAGTGATCCTGATAAAACACTGTAGTCGCTCTGGATGTGGTTCAAGCATAGATCATTCTGGCTGTGCAGATGGGACTGAACCTTGCTTTAACTGTGTTGCTGAATTCTGCCACTGCCAAGGACTTTTGCTGCAGCGTTGCAAGTATGGTGGTTCTTTGAGTGCTTGCTCATGTCCATTCCAATGGGTGTGTGCACGATCATTGGAAGATTTTCCCCCTAGCAGTACCCGTCGGGTCAGCAGTGGAGCCCCCTGGAGTGGTGCCCTCATGGCGGTGTATATAGGACACTGCCGACCCGCCGCCTGCTCAGTTCCTTCTTCCTGCCAGTGACAGGTGCTGGAGCTTCCTTCAGTCTCTTGTTTCTCAAGTGCCTGCCTAATGGTTACCTTCTAGTTAGTTGTAAATAGTTCTTGAAAGTTGTAGTTTAGTAGTAGTTAGCCTCTTTTGGGGGGTTCCCCCCTGCTAGCTCCCCTGACTGGGGTATGCCTTGATCTTGGGTTTAAATCCTGCAAAAGCTGTGGGAAGCCTATGCCCAAGGGTGATCTGCACATGTTGTATCCTTAAGTGCCTGGGTGAGGACCATCAAAAACATAAGTGCTTCATTTGCAGGACCTTTAGACCCAGGATGAAGAGGGAGTAGGCCTATTGGCTCAAGCTCCTTTTAATGGAGGCAGCTCTTCGCCCTCAGCCAGCACTGGAAGTGGCACCGGTGACATCGGTACGCAGCGCACCGGCTTTGGTGCAGGATGCCTTGGCACCGAAAAAAAACTCCTCCAGGGAACATGGACCGACTCCCCGGCTCACCAAGTGGGTTCGAGCATGTAGCACTGCTCTCAGTCCCTGGTGCCACATAAGAAGGCGGCAGTGGACAGAGTTTGGTCCCCCGTCAGGAAACAGCACAGGGATCCCAGCGGGGTGCGTCCTATATCGGGGCACCCCCAGCCTGGCCCTCAGATCCTGGCACTGTCGACTCCAGCCCTGCCCGGGGCTCCGAGTCCAGTGCTTATGGACTCCCTGAGTTGGAGGATGAGATTAATCTCCCCTCCAGGCCGGATACTTTGAGGCCACGCGGGACCTTGTTGCCATGACGACACAGTCCCTGCCCATGTAGGTGAGACCACTAGCAATGGTCCAAGTGGCAGCGCAAGACCCAGCGACAGCACTGGCGCAGTCTATGGTACCTTTTGTGGCACTGATGGCAGCATGGCCACCCATTCAACACCAGGACAAGCCAATGATGCTATGGTGCCGTTCCCCAGCACCATTGGGCTCCGCCCCTCCATGGTCTGGCTTAGACTGTCAGACTCCGATAATGATTCGTTGACCTCCTGACATAGTTGGTCCAGTCTTGATCCTGGCACACAGATTGTGGGATGTGCTGGCGCTAGTGGTATCCTGGCTCCCACAGTGGCCTTTTTGGACTCCTTGGGCCTACCATCAGGATCAAGGGCAGGGCTCCAGGGCCACGTCTGTGGTGTCTGCGGCCCGTGCTGCTCCTTCAGCCACATTGGTGCCTCACCATACTCCCACAGCATCTGAAGACCCCCCACATGACAAGGACCCTGGGTCTTTGCAAGTGGGTGCAACTCTCGAGTCAGCACCCCATGTGGTACTAATGCCACAATCTGCCCTGAATAGGGCAGATGTACCCGAGCCAGCCTCCAGAGGGCCTGAGGGTCCGGAGGACCCTGTCCCACAGACCTCATCATTCTCTTTGGCAGATTAGGCAGTGGCTCGCACCTCCCACCACCACACACCTTGTAATGGACACAGAGTGCACCAAGACCTTCATAGGAGGCAAAACTTACACCTATAGGGTGAGGAGATGCCAGAAGACTCGGATCCAAGGTGGACAGTCTTGCCCCATAGGGTCATTCTAGGGTAGCCTTGCCCCTTATAAAGACCATACAAAACACCATAAAACTGTTATGGCAGACCCAGCCTCCATACCTCTCACGGCCAAAGGGGTAGAAAGGAGGTATTCTGCACTGCAGAAGGGGTACAAACATCTTTTTACCCACCCTCACCATGGAACATTAGTGGTGGATGCAGTGAACCATGAAGAGCGGCATAGTCAACTGGGTCCTGCCCCAAAGTCACGGGACGCTAAGGAGCTGGACCTTTTCGGATGTAAAGTCTACTCGACCGGGGGGCTCCAGCTTCACATTTCTAATCAGCAAGCAGTGCTCAGCCGCTACGCCTTCAATTCCTGGATAGCACTAGCCAAGTTCTAGGAACTGCTCCTGTCAGACTCATGCCTGGAGTTTGCAGTGTTTCTTGAGGAGGGCAAGGTGGTGTCAAGGGCCTCCCTCTAGGCTGCCTTAGCCTTAGCTTACTGTGCAGCTAAGACCATGGACATAGTGATCACCATGAGATGGAGCACCTGGTTACAGGTTTCGGGCATACCTGTGGTGGTCCAGCAGCCCATTCAGGACCTGTCCTGTGACCATGCAGGCTTGTTTGCTGAGAACACGGACTTCCACTTGCACAGTCTGAAAGACTCGAGGGCGACACTGAAGTCCCTGGGGATCCACACTCCCACACCACAAAGGAAGCCCCTCAAATCCTCTCCCACTTCTACTCTGGACCCCAAAGGCAGGACTCAGCCAGGAAAAGAGGCAGGAATAATAGGAGGCACCAGTTGCAGTCCTCCTCAGGCTCATCCAAAGAGCCCCCAGGGCTGGCTGAAACCTAACTTTTGAAGGTGTGCCCGAGGACAGAGCACCAGGACTCAATCTGGATCCTTACCCACTCTCTGTGAACTCGCTATCCCACTTCTACTGTGCTTGGTCCCCAGTTCACAACAGATTGCTGGTTTCTGAGCACAATAGGGGAGGGATATTCTATCCAGTGCTGTTCCCTCTTGCCTTCCGACCCATCTTCCCTGTCCCTCTTTAGGGACCCTTCTCACAAACAGCTCCTTCTCCAGGAGGTGCAATCGCTCCTCACTCTGGGGGAAATAGAGGAGGTTCGTCAGGAGTTCAGGAAAGGCCTACAGGCAGTGAGAGCAAAAAACGCCTGTGGCTATTCCAAACTCATACTTTCACAAACATATTTTGTCTACAGGAGAAGGTGCTTCAAGAGAGCTCAGACTGGACAGGATTTTTAGAGAAAAAAATGACCATAAGTAGAATTAGAGGATTTGAAAAGAGTTGAAACACTGTGTTTCAATTTTTGGCAACGCCTTAAGCAACAAAGCAAAAATATTTGCAACCTAGCCAGCTATGAACACCGAGGCAGACTTTCAAAGAGCTCAGCATCCAACATTCCATTTTAGGCACTAAAAAAGTATGTGGCCTGCCGTTTTCTTATTTGCTTTAACAGTGGTCTGACACACAAGTCTTCTGTTACAGCTGCAGAATCTACTGATTCGACTCAGTCAACATCTCTGAAAGTTTGAAGATTGCCAAATTAATTAAATGGTTCAATAAATTTGAGAATATACTTTCAAAAATTGCAAGATATTAAAAGGATGCTTAGAGACATTTTTAAAAGGTAATTACTGTACCAGTATTCCACGAGCCTTAGAAATGTAGCCATGCAAAGTATTCTACCTGCTCCATCAAATTTAATATTGTTAAGTTACATAAAACACTTTTATTTTGAGTAATAGTTATGACATTTGACTTTGCATATTTGGCATATGCAACATATTTTCCCAGACATGCTAAGACTTTCCTGTTTAATAGCATCTAGTTTCTATTAATAATGGTATATTTGAGTGAAAAGTTTCAAACTTTAAAACTCTTGTTTTAAAAAGGGTTTTCTAGAGTGTTGTTAAAAATACCATTCATCTGTGGCACAGGTTCAGATATTAACACCACAAGATATTCTGGACAGCATAAAATTAGTGTGTTTAGTATATGTTTGTCTTTGTGTATGTGCACGCACATACAATATAATTTTTGCAACAGAAGGAATGACCACAGAGTTACACATGTAAGTTCCCTTTATAGATCCACATGGAAAAGTTTTGGAGTAACTACTTGATCAAAGTCTACTGTGTTGAGCACACTAAGGGAAGCCAGGAAGTCATGAGCGCTAATCAGGCCTATAATACGGATTTCTGTTGTTGACCTCAGTCAAATCATTTAACTTCTGTGACTCAGTCTACGTATTTTGAAAATGGGTGTAATAATTACCATGCAGGGTAACTGCTAGTTATGACAATGAGTGTGTTATTGACAGTAAAGCACTTTGAAGAAAAGTACTTACAACGTGAGCATGTATAAACGTGGTTATAATATAATCTCAGATTTCACACCCTGCGTCTCATTAAAAAATGGATGTTCACAGCACTGTATACAACAGAATTTGTTTATTGCTTATACTTAGAATAGGAAATACACAAATATCACAATAAATGGAACTACTTAAGATGGTAAATATCTAGGTTTTTAATTGTAACACACTGAAATGCATCTTCTCAAAATTCATCAAGGAGTAGAACCTCTAAAGCATTCACTAACGAATGGGAAACTTTCTGCAGATTGCAAAAATAGTATATGGTAGTGGTGGTGGGGAATATTATTAGAAATCAAGGCTACTCCATCCATCATCAGATGTACTTCCTTTTGACAAGTGTAGTTCAGTGGGAATTATTTATAATAATTCATATTATGCTAGTAAATGTGCTTTAGTACATTCTGTAAAGTTATCAGTCTTAGTACCAAGAGACTCTGCTACCATGCTCTACTATTAGGTCTCTGTCAAGCAGTGAAGTAAAATTATTGGGGTTTGGGGAATAACAAGGTTCAGCTGTAATTGCAAATCCCATTACAGTACTCACCTGCAGCCAGGGTAGAAATGGACAATAGCAAATGATGTATCCCACTAAATACAGAATACACATTGGGTATAACTCCCTCCAGTGTGGAGGGAATGCGCCAGCTCCACGTAAACTCAATTTAAATTCAGTTAATGGTAAAATGTATCCCTAATACGATTTGAACGATTTAAGACAAAAGTCTTAGAGTATTTACACTAGGGATGCATTTGCCCCAACAGCTTAAGTACAGCAAAAGGGCTTGCAGAAGCTGTCTGCCTCACAATGAATGCTACCTTTTAGGATGTTCTGATGAGGTCACAAGAGCAAAGCTTGTGTTGATTTTGTTACCACAACCCCAGGCTTTATGAATGCAGGGTTCCTTTACTTCATATAATCTATGCTTACAAAGAGTGACCTGAAATTGGGAAACCAGTAACAGTCAGCGGCTTTTTAACAATCAAGCCTGCACTGGTGTCAGAGAGAGACAGGGACAGCCCACATTAGTTTCATGGTCATCATATCATCCTGAGATCTGGTGGCCTGTGTAAATAAGAATGACTATCCATAGGAGGCAATGGCAAGTGATTGCAGCAACTTGCAGTGAGATGTGTTCTTTGTGCTTGAAAATTTTGTGACAGTATAAGGTTATAGTGCATTATAACCATATTCAACATATAGAGCTGTCTACTGGTTTAATATAGTCCCGTTGATCTTGTGGTTAGAGGACATAATCATTGAAAGACATGCTGGGAGCAGCAGCCATATTATGAGTGTGACATGGTAGATACAAGCTGTTTGTTTGGTCTATCTGCTTCTAATTCTGTTTAAAATTGACCTAAATCTGTACATGGTTCAGGAGCAGCATGTTTTAACATCACCACCATTAATGCCTGGCTATGCTGCAGTGGTCGCCCTCAGTTCAATTCCTTTCTAGAATGATTACTGTAACACAGCAGGAAAACCAGTTTGCTAAAAAAAAAAGCCTCTTCCTGCAAACCTTTACTCATTTCAATAAGGCTGTTAGATCTGTGGAAACAATCCCTAAATTGGCTTATTGGAAACTTGCTCAGTTTGAAATCTTTCAATGTAATTCTCTCTCTTTAAATACAAACCCAGGGCTGGAGATCTAAAATATTTCAAGCACATCTATATTTCAAATAGGCCATAGGAAAAAGGATCCTTGGAACTTTAGATACTGATTTCACCCCCTGTAATTTTTTCCTTTTATCATCTTGCTTCCTTTTTTAGAAATCCTATGAGATTGGAATAGCTGTTCATTAGAATCTGGGAGCAAATGGGTAGATTTTTAAAATTAGGGGCCTTGAGGAATTTACCAGTTAGGTGGAAGAATAGTTTCTCTACTGGGCCTTGGGCAGCTCAGGAATTGGGGGCACTCTGTAAATTCCAGAGCCCACTTCATCAGATGCATCTAGGCCACGAAAGCTTATACCCCAATAAATTTTAGTCTATAAGGTGCCACAAGGACTCCTCATTCTTTTTGCTGATACAGACTAACACGGTTACCACTCTGAAACCAGTCTGTAAATTGCAAATCAAAGGATGCAGGTTCTCTTAACTAAGCACATCCTTGGGCTTCACATGAACTACGCTCTGCAGGGATCACAGGATGTTCTGGCACCAGGGCAGAAAAAGGCCTACAATGCAAATTCCCAAACGCAGATTAAAATAATTTCCAGGGTGTCTACACTAGTTCTTTTGCTGAAAATGTCTCACTGCTGTCACTAGTGGATTAGTTTTTCTGGAAGCAACAACACTGCAAGAGCTAGGGTAGACATGGTTCTAGTAGAGCTCTCAAGTGCACCAGGTTTTGTGGTATGATCTGCATGTTAGCGAAATCAGGCTGCTCTGCTGAATCAGGCAATATTCTGCAGAGGGAGACTCCCTATCCAAATACCCAGAAGCATGGGGGAAGTACACAGTACTAGGAGCCAGAAGTTCTGGTCTCATCTCTGTTTATATTTCTCTGCACTTAAAGAGCCCTCACGGAGCAAGACCTTATACTCTGCCTTAGAAGGGCAGTGAAGTGTCACTCTCCTATTTTAGAAATAACTTACAAGTTGCATAAGGTCACTTCAAACAGAGCTAGGAACAGACTCTAGATCTCTCATATAGCAAACCCAAGTCTCATCCACTGAGCTACTTTGCTTTTCTAAATTAATAGGCCAAATCTGTGGGTTAGGCTAACCAGTGGAGCAGACTCACTTGACAGAGCCATGACGAGAACCCAGGATTCCTGATCTGCAACATTCCACTGCACTTTGGGCAAAGAGCTGTGTTGCACGTTTGCAAAGCTTATCATCCTTTATCTAGACAAGTCACTAAGGGAGAATTGATAATTATTCCTTTAGCCTCATTGGTGCATGCCATGGATCTGAAAGTCGAGGGTTCATCCTTCTGATGACCTTTTGGGTGAAAGTTTTGTCCCTGTACATGATGTATTCTGCCCTCCCCCCAGTATTTTTAAACCAATATTAATCCACATAGTGAGAGAACTTCCTTAAAAATAAGTTTTATAGTATTAAGAAGTAAAAACCAACCATCTGTAGTCTGCTACTTGGTATGATGTGCAACAAAATGCTATAGTTCTTGTAGGCAGTAGTGGCTCCCATAACCAATCCTAGAATAGATGAAGCCTTTCCTGTAAACTATACACAAAGATGAATACATTTAAATGAACCTATTGAGACAAGCTAGGAACTGTAGCATAAAAGATACAACTTTGGGATGTGTCTTAGACCTTCGAACATGGATGTGTCTTGGTAGAGCAACCTGTGACTGGAGTGACTGTAAATCACATATGTTGTGTTGCTCTGTACTTCTGTAAATAACTATAATTATTGTACTTTTTTAGTACCATAAGGAACTTTGAATGAAACTTTACTGACCCTTCCTTTTCCTTGATGAGAAGAAGAGTAGAATTATATGTCAGGAAGTCTCTCTTGAACCTGCTTCTTAGTCACTGTGTTCTTGGTATTGGTGAGCCTTTTATCTTCTTCTAAATCAGAGTTCGTTCTTTCAGACAAGGGCAGCAAGTCATCATTTATACATACTGCCAGCGATTTTTTTTTAAATTTGCTCCCTTCCTTAAAAAGGAAAAATAAGAGTTTGACTCTTGCTTTGCTGGAGAATGCGGTGGCACAAATCATGTGATCAAAACTGAATCTGGAAACCCGCTCCCCTCCTTCTTTAAAATAATGAGTTTTAGTGCTGGGGAAAAGGTTCTGTAGTGACTGGCTGAGAGACTGATGCAACCGTACAAGCCTTCTTCCACAAGAGATCAGCCAAGGTGTGTCACTCCTGACCTGTAGGGAAGAGAAGCCTAGAGGTGAGGGTTAGCTTAGTTTCATGATCATAAATGCTCCAGGATCAAGTCCTGATTAAGCAAGAAGACTGAGCTGCCCCTCTCCTCACTTCTAAACTTGCATTTACCCACATGCTTAAAGTTAAGCATGTACTTAAATTCTTGCTGGATTGAGAAGAGAATGCTTGGCCGCTTGCAGGAGTGATTCCTCAGTCCTTGGATTTTCTGCTTAGCTTGCCATTAGTGTTGGGGAGTGAATGGGGGAGTTTACTGAATAGGGCAAAACTGACTTTGTTATCCACTGAGCATTCCTTTATAATCATGATGTATCTGATCTAAAAAAAAAAATGGGTACAGCAAAGCCTAACTTGAGAAATATCCACTTGAAGGTACGGTGGGGGAGGTAATATCTTTTACTGGACCAACTTCTGTTGGTGAGAGAGAAGTTGGTGTAGTAATAATTATGTTATCCAACTTGTCTCTCTAATATCCCAGAACTGAGAAGGTTACAACAACACTGCGTACACTTGAGGGAATATCACCATAACTGTGATTAGAGCTGGTTCTGATCAGCACTATGTAGGAGAATAGCTCAAATATGAGTTATTGATTCTGTCATTGGGAGAGGCTTATCAGGATGGGTTAGTGTTGGTGTTTCCATGCCTTAGATAGAAAAAATAAACAACAATAGAGGGTGACAGAAGGAAATTGGTATTGATGGGTTTCCCCTTTCTAGCTAAAATGTAGAACTTCATTTGCCTTTGATAGAACTTTCCAAGTAATAAGTATATAATCCTTTTCATGTGCCCATAGTAAACCATCTCTCAGAGAACTTTTTTCTGTCATTGGAATTTTAAATAAGGATATGAATTAAAGAGTGACTCTCAGTCCAGTCCTGCCTACCTTTGGTTTTAATCCAGCTAATCTTGGCAGATGTGTGTATTAATTTCCACTAGTTTATAGAGAGAGAACAGTGTAGACAGACAAAAGGATGTGATATTAAGACAGACATGGAAAGAACAGTGATTTGGAAGAAATTTGTTCTATCCTAGTCAACTCTAATCCTTTTACAGTGTTATCATTGTGACGCTTGTTTCTTTTAAGGCATGAATATCTTGAAAAACTGATCCTTTATTGTAATTATTTTAGATAGATTTTATTCTTGTACTTTAGCCAAAACTCAGATTTGCTCCTCTTGATTAGTTTAAAGAATTTATTAATCCATAATCTCTTACGACAATTTTTGCCTAAAGAAACTGAGCATCAAAAAAAAAAATCTTTCCTTTTTAGTTTGCAGAAAGTATCAATAAAAGTAAACTGGGTTGTAAAATAAAAACGCCTTGAAGTTACAAGTATATTGACTTTATGGTATGTGGTATCTGTATGATTTTAATTGAGAGAGGAGTACAACAACACTTGGGTAAGTCTAGCCTGAGTAGGGTCAAACCAGCACAGCTTCTGTACAAAAAAATTGTAACTCTGTAACTTGAGAGAGTTCTCTGACAAATGTAATGAAAAGGAAGATGCAGCTGACATGATTTACTTGGCTTTTTAATAAGCTAATAAAATCTCTCAGAAGAAACTATTAAACACAAGGTAAGGGACAAAGACCAATGTAATGCTTTTGAAATAAATTGAAGGTTAGAGAGTTAACAGTAAGGGTCGAAAGCTAGGCTTCTCTTTATTAGTAAATAATTATAATCTGGAGGAGGAAGTAGATGAGGAGATCATGGGGTTGACGGATTTTAAAGTTTTTGCTAGTAATTCTGAATGTATTTAAACACTTCAGAGAATAGGGCGGTTTACGTGGCATGTAGTAACTAGCAAAAATATTCCTAACTTTTCTCATTTTTTCAAGAAAAATAAATGTCACTATAGAAAAACTATAGGGATTTTCTTTTTTTTAATTTGGGCGTGTTCCCTTTTCTGATATCCACTTAATGATGTATAATATTTGCAAAGATTAAAGTCTGGTCTTTTCCCAGAGGGAGGAATGATGGTCTGATGGTTAGGGCACTAGCCTAGCATTTGAGAGACCTGGGTTCATGCCTGTGCTCTGCCATACACTTCTTCTGTGACTTGCCATACACTTCTTCTTTAACTTGTCAGTGCCTCAGTTCCCCATCTGGAAAATGGGGATAACAGCCCTTTCCAACTTCATAGGGAGGTTGTGCAGATAAATAATTAAAAATGGCAAGATGGTCAGACCATGTGATCGTAAGTACCTTACTTAGAATTTTTTGGAGGATCTCTTGGGGCTGTAACACCTTTAAATTAAGGGGTGAGAAAATGGTTTTGAGCCTTTAACAAAGGCTTCCTTTATCCAAAATAATGTATTAGTAAAATAATTTTAAACAGTCAATTGCTCAACTTCCACTCCCTTAACTTGGCAATATCACCATTTCATTAGTTTTCCAAGGCAGACAAGACATGAATTACTAATCTAAAAAACAAACCATGTGAGGGAGGGGGATTAAAAAAACTTTTCAGGACTTTTTTATATATCACAAAAGGCCAATTTTTTCTGTTCTTTGAAGCTCACCTTTGATGAAGCATCACAATAGATGTTTAAAAGCAAAAAGCAGACATAGAATACTTGAATGAAGGGAAACACCAGTGTTAGATAGAATATTAAAATATATGTCTTTAACTGCAATACGGTGTCTAGGCTTTGTTTTCTCATACCAAGAAAGCAATTATCCAGAGCAGAGGAAATTTGGCCCAGGTGATGGAAACACTGCTCAATGCAGCATGTAGCCAACAGATTTCACTACTGCAGGTCCTTGAGACAAATAATGCAACAGACTAGCAACAATGTTGTGTAACATTTCAAAGTTATTTCCATTCAAATATTTTTGTAATTCTTTTTGGAAAAGTTTTGAATTCTCATTCTCCCCCATAGTGCCACACAATTAATAATGTCCAGAGTTCCACCCCTGCCCAACACATATCCTTTTTCGATTCAATGACTCTTTTCAACGTCCCAAAATTTAGAAAAGTTATAGCGTGGCAAAGGTACAGTGTTTCCTTTTCTCAGAGTGTAATTTTTCAAAAGATGAGGAACTTTGGAAAAGTTAGAGTGGAAAAATGGAATAAAGAAAGGGAAAAGTGGTAACCTTGCACCTGCCCTCTCCGAACTCTAGCCACAATCATTCTCTTGTGTTCAGTGGCACAAAAAGATTAACAACAAAAATTTCAATGTGAAAAGGAATTTTTTTGTTGAGATTTTTTTTAGTTTATTTTCTGTAGAAAATGACATTTTCCCCTTAAACTTTTTTCAGTGAAGCCCCATTTTTGGCACGAAAATTTTGACCTGCTCTACAGCCTGGTAGTAACATTTGTAGCCATGCAGATTAAGATGACATGGGAAATCAAAGTTAATTCATCAGGATGCAAACTAATTATCTACGGAGGGTCACTAAGGAAGTTCCTGTGCCATCAGCAGAATTACATGATTGATTAGATTCATTGCAGGGTGGTGTGTAAATGGGATTTCTGGAAATGGATTGGGCTTTCTCTGAAGTGTCAGGTGCCAGTCACTACCTGAGTCTGGAGTCCAGTGCCAGTGGTCTGATTGACAAAATTGCACCTGATGGTCCCTGTGTAGAATCTGTTAAAGGTTACTGAGTTAAGAGGGATCTACAATTTTAGCAGTAATAATTAACTAGTTTGAGTGATTTGTCATTTAAATAGTCAAAACTCCATTGATTTTCATGGTAGTTTAGCCTGGGTAAAGGACTTCCAGATTTGGTGCACTGTTTGTTTGGTTTTGTTTATGAAAAAGATGATAAAGTATGTGTGTGCTCACTACTGCATTATTTACCTTCTGTTAGCTGTAAAGATTTCTCCTTTCCCCTGGAACGTTATGTTAAAGGCACTTAAGAAAAAGTTAAAGCTCATAGAACAACTTATGGAAAAATCATTACCAGTTATTTAAAAACTATGTAAAAATGAACAAAGTCTTCTGCCTGTGGAGCTAACTTGGCTGTTTAATTAAAGACACATCACCCCACAGCAAGTCAAGTCACCCTTAAGCAAATGAAAATCTAAAATCAGATGAAATGAATACTTCATAAGTGACACTAGAGGTTTAGCATATTGAATGTTTTTTAATGCTTCAAAGGTTTAAAAGAGCAAATCCTGCACAGCTACTTCCCTGAGCAGAAAAACTGTACTTTGTTGCTTTATGATGATGGAGTTAAAAATTCAGGCACCAAAAGGAATTTAGATTATATTCTGTGACAGTCCTGTTCTCACCGGTTTGCTTGCCCCCCACCCCACCCCTAAAGAACAGTTGGTTACTGAAAAATATAGGTATAGAAAAAATTCTTATTACTGAACTGTTCTAATTCACTCAAAATAGTAAATGCAACAGCTTTTGTTCCATTCAGGGGCATTTTGCAGTTTCAGACACGAGCCCTATGTTCATTGGTACTGCTTTCCAGTGTATTTAATCCCAATCCTGCTAATGGATGGGCTAATACTCCCATGAGAGTCAGGGGGAGTAGTCTACACAGAAGAAAGTTCTGCAGCAGAGAACACCAGTCTATATATCAGCTGTGAAGCAAGTGGGGGAAAATACCTAACTAACATACCGCTTTGCTTAGCCTTTCAGAGTTAGGAGAATGTTTCAATTAATTTTAAATTGTGTGTGAAGGTAGAGTTTGTTGTAGTCAGGTGGCAAAGTCCATCCTTGGATGTTTAGTGTATATCTGCCCCACTTCCCCAAATGTATGGATAAAAGGATATACAAAGGGTGGGGTTTTCAAGGTGTGTTAGGGTTTATCTAGACAGTTACTCAAGGATGGCATTCTTGTTCTAGAATAACAGTGGCCACACATGGAGCTATCCAGAAATAGCTGTTGCTGAGTAACTCCATGTATAGAAGAGGTCTAAGTGATTTAGGAGTGCAAATCCTACTGTGTGTCAATGGGACTTGTAAGGGGATTTTCAACAACACAAATGGCATTTGGTCTCCTAGTGCCAATGAACTTTCAAAGGGAGTTAGGTGCCTAACTGCCATGTATTGCTCTTGGAAAATCTCCCCCATGCTCCGAAATCTTGTGTAAAGACACTACAGTAACACATGCTCCAGAAATATCCACACCAAACAGCCTATAGTAAGTAGTTCTGGTGCGTTTTTTATATGCTATATCTTAGCCCAAGATGATATGCTAAACAGTTGTTCCAAAAAGGCAGAAAAATGACAACATGAGCCTATCCACAGGCTCTTAGAAAGTTTTGTTTTGACTAAAGGAAAAAAACTAAGTGTCAGAGTACTTAAGCACTGGAACAAGTTGCCTAGGGAGGTAGTGGAATCTCTGTTGTTGGAGGTTTTTAAGAATACATCAGACAAACACCTGTCAGGAATGGCCTAGTTATTACATAGTCTTGCCTTGAGTACAGGGGACTGAACTAGATGACCTCGCAAGGTCCCTTCCACTCCTACATTTCTATGATTCTATGCCATAGTATTCCTTGGTGTAACTCCCACTGAAATCAATGAAGTTACACCAGGACAAAAAACTTTGTCCAATGGGTTCAAGCAGCATCTAATGCAAAACTTTCTCGGACATCTCATTCCTTCCCTGGAGGTCATGCTTCTGTCTTTAGAGGCACTGAAGACACAAGCAACTTCATCAGGTTTGAATAATCAGGATGAGGAAATAGATAAATGGTGCTCAGAGGGGGTTGCCTTCATTCAATGTAGTGATGGATTTTCCTGCTGTTCTGACTACACATGGACATCAAAAAGTCTATGAAGGGAGCAAACCCAAAACAGAGTTAGAAATCCAATTCTGTTGTCTGAAATTCTGTAAGCCCTTTAACAGCTTTTTAGTTGTTCTGACTCTGAGCCATCTTTCAGAATCAAGATGTTACAGAATGAGAGTCCAGGATTGTAACGTTAAATGACCTCTCTTTCCAATTGTGTTATCATTAGTCTTAGCACCAACAGGGCTAAATCCACTATTCTCCCCCGACTCCCTTAACTTTATATCCCTGGTGACACAGATCCAAAGTTTCAACTAGATTAAATCCTGACTCCTTATTCATGCAACAAATAAATAAGTGGCTCTTGGGACTAAAAACATGATCCTAGACTATGTTTATAACAAGGGCTGAGCAAAATGTACCATTTTGATTTGCTACAACTGAAGGTATAAGCCTTTCCTAGTTTCATTAGCTCTACCATAAAATACACACTTAGCCCTGCAGTATGAAACATATTTCTTACTAGTACAAAATTCTCATTTGTTTGTTCTCTACTACTAAAGTTTTTGGAGAGGTAAAAATAATAATATTAGAAACTGATTATGCATGAGGTAAAATTCTTAAGTTTCAGTTTAAAGCTTGGACATTACATAATTTGATTCATAGAATTAAGGCTTTTACCTTAGAAGGGATGAAGGTAGCTAGTTATAAAATCTAATTTCCCCTCTAAAATGGTAGTGTGACCACAACAGCATTAAATGTAAGACCCTGACAGCAAGATGACACTGGTATGGCTTAAACTGTAAAAACAGTTGTAAAAAAGATTTAGACTTGCTGTTTATAAATAAATGAGAGGAGGGGAGAATGAAGACGAGAAGATAGTCAGTGACATGCAGTGATTACATCTTAACTTTTACCATATGATTTCTCACAGCTATTGATTTCTGGAGTTGGGTTATTTGAGTAGGCTATCCTATCAATCAGCAGAAGGCGACTGTTCAGCTAAAGAACATAAGAGGGAACTTAAGTTAGAATCCAAACATCTCATTTTTAAAAAGATATTAAAAACAAAATCCCAGTTCCTAATATTATTGGACACTAAAATGCAGTTCTTTACAATCAGCGTAAGAAGTCTGCTGTACTGTATAATATTTCATATTGCTCTATGGCAAAATGTTCCTGTCCCAATTTCCAGGAAACTAAGTACATAAAAGCTCCTCTTAATACAACACAATAAGCTTAAAAGCAAAATTTTCCTTATTCAGAAACAATGACTTTGGGCACTATTTAAATATTTGCCCTTTTGCTGCTTGTAGAACATTTGGATTTCAACACATTGTTTTGGGATTGTTATTACTGTCACATATTGATAGATATTTAGACAGTTCACTTACTGCAGCAAATACCACTCATTTTTACCTTCCAATTTGAAGGAATCTATCCCTCTGCAACCCTCTAGCATAACTCATTACAGGGCAAATAAATCTAAAACCTCCCACAACAAGTGACACCAAAATTTAATGTAACATGAAATCAAGTAAATGGAACTGAATACAGTAATTAGTTCATATTTTAATCTGCAGACCTGTTTATTATCCATCAACAGACTAGCAATTAAATCTGTGGTTCTCAGATGATTCACTTTGTTTTTAGGAAAAAGGTTTATAGCTATGTCAAAGCAAATTAATCAGAGAAATTTGGGAAACAAAACACACCATTTAGAGCTTTAATATTGGACCTGGCTGGGATATAGTTTGTTGTGTGTTTTGACATTCATGGATATTTTATACTTTGTTTTTTACAATATTATACACATATTGCTATATAGCCTTCTGGCCAAGTGCTGAATTGTCCTGCATGGGTGCACTATGGGGGAACAAAGCAGAGAGACATCCTCCCCCACTCCCATACAGCTGTGCAGGACCCAGGCACAATGCTGATGGTTTGCTCCCTGCTTCCTAGGGGCAGGTTGGCTAGCTAGCAAGTCTAACTGGATGCCACAGAACCAAGAAGCGGGATCAAAGCTCCTCTCCGTCAGCATGCCTACTAGTGTCTGGTAGGAGATGGTGGAGGAACGCATGTTACACCTTTTTTCCCCAGCAGGTGTGCTATCCCACATGGATAGCAGAGGCATTCTGCCTGTGTCTGCTCTCCACAGGTGTAAAGTCTCAGAATACCTCTGCTTGGGCTCTCTAGCTCTGCAGCCCTCTTCAGCTACTCTTACAGGAGCGAAGGCACAAGCCCCGGCTCTATAGCTACATAAGCCTAAATACTTAACCCGTTACAGTATAAACCAGACTGCTAATTATTGCTTGCATTCTTCTCTGCTTCACACAATGATCTTATGCCTGAAAGAAGAAGATTTTAGTCTCCTGAAGATGTTTAGATGGGAGGCAGCAGGCCTTCCTTTCCTATGCTCACTGCTCTCACTTATTTAATTCTCGCTTTCTGAGGAAAAATCTGTAGGCAGGAACATGTGCTCCAAGTTCTTCATGTGAACGGCAGGGCCGCATAGAGCTTTGTAGGTGGTGGTGACAGGGATGAGGAATTCAAAGAAGGAAGTGACACTGAATCAAAGGGCCTGAAAAATGACTTTTTTCCCACACCCCTGAGTGACATGAGTTTTGCCAACCTACGTGGTAGCGCACACATGGTCTTAGTCTGGGACTTCACTTGGGCCTGCACTATGGTGGCGCATCTATGGCACTGTCCTGCCATAGTGTAGATGCTTTCTACATTGACAGAAGGGTTTTTTCCAGTTAATCCTCCTCTTCAAGAGACAGTAGCTAGGTTAATGACAGAAGAATTCTTCTAATGTAGCTGCATCTCGACTGGGGGTTAGGTGAACCTAATTACAGTGGTTAGGGTGCAAAAATTTCCACACCTGAGTGATGTACTATACCAATCTAAATTTTTAAGTGTACATCATGCCTTGATTTTGAGATCCTCTTTTAATGTTCATAGTACAACTAAATGCTTTAATCTTTGAGAAGTGTGTTGAGCCCACTTAATTACATACCAGATGAACAATCAACTGCTTAACTGACTCATATTTCAAATTCTCTCTTATTCCATGTTGCTGGAAACAGTCAAACACATTCCTCATAGAATATATATATTTTAAAAAGCTTCCGCTTGTTTCAAGACCTTTAAGCATTACAATTCTCAATTATCTGCCCAGAATCCACTGTGAAGTGATAATTAAGTGCTAACAGGTAACCAGATTACTGTAGAGATTTCTCTCTCTCTTTCCACATCCTTTAACACCGAATTAGGCCACCCATTACAAATCCCTAGTGGTGTTCAGACCCTAATACATTTTAAAATAGTTTGGCATTACTGGGTTCTGTCTTCACAATTTTGCACCATCCTGCTGCTGTCAAGCTTGCCTAAGTCTTTGCCCACTTGTATGTTGTCTTGACTAGAAAAATAGATGTGTCTGGACCATGTGGTAAGAACACAATTTTTTCCCTAGCATGTAAAGCACCCTCATACCACATTCGGTGGGAATTCAAGCAGCTCAGGACTTGTCTACACTGAAATGGCTGCAGCTGTGCTGCTGCAGCGCTTCAGTGAAAATGCTACCTCATGTGAGTACTCCACCTCCCCGAGACGGGGTAGCTACGTTGACAGGAGAAGTCCTCCTGTTGACATAGCACTGTCTACACTGAGAGTTAGGTTGACACAACTGGATTTTCCACATTGCTGAGTGATGTAGTTACACTGACTTAAATTGCTAATGCAGACCAAGCCTTCTCTAGACTTGAAAGATTTGCTATTATGTGCTGGTCTATGCTTCTAGCATAGATGCAGTTTATACCAGCAAGAGTCCTTTTGTCAGTATAGCTTTTATGAGTTCCCTGAGCAAAACAGACTATACAACTGCACCTACAGTAGGGCTCTTGCTGGCATAGCTATGTTGGCAAAAACAAACAAACAAAACACACTAATAACCAGTACAGATACACCAGCAAAATATCTAAGTGTAAATCAGGCCTTAGACAGTAAACTCCTTGGGAAAATGTCAGTCTTTGTTCTGTGGTTGTATGGCGCCTTGCACAATGCGGGGCCTGATCCATGACTAGGGCTCTTAGGTGCTCCTGCAATATAGACAATAATAATCAACATCTCTATATCAGGCCCTGGAGGTCTGGAGAAATTTTGCAAAAAAACAAACAAACTCCCCATTGCCACACAGATTCAACTCTGCGAATGTTAATAATGGTGGAAAATGTTTTAAAAATGTCCTTAGCACACTAGGGAAAAGTTTGAAAATCCCTAGCATTGGTGCAGCTCAGGAAGGGTGCGTGTAGATTTGAGAATCACGCCTGTATCCAATTTATACTAAAACTCCCAGCACAGCTAGAGCAATGGTGGGAAAGATGCTCATAAACTATTAGTACAAACAAGGTGCAAAAGGACTTGCAATTCATGGCAAACAGTTACTGTAATTCCTTTATATGGGCTCAAATGTATCAATTCTGGCGCCAGTCCTTCAACCTGATTCTCGGAGTCATCACGATGATTTCACTGGGATTGCATTTGGGCACCATGGAATGCTCTTGATGATCAGGTCCTAGACTTGTATTTATTTTCTCTTAACTGAGGTGTTTTGCAAATATTTTAAGAAGTGCATTTTCCATTTATACTTGTACTGTATTTTTCCTTATTCTTTCTCCTTTCACCACAGTGACAGCTATGGGCAGTAGCAGGGCTGAAAGCATGTGTTACTCCATAAAGTCAGCTAGCAATTAACTAGTGAAGGCCTGCACAACATGCGGCCCATGGTGGGGAATCAAAGGGCTCTGGGCTGCCTGCAGCAGTGGGGAGCCCAGAGCCCTCTAAATCTCAGCCGCGGCCGGGATTCATAGGGCTCTGGGTTGCTGGCAGCGGCGGGGAGCCCAGAGCCCTTTAAATCCCAGCCGCACCTGAGAGTCAAAAGGCTCTGAGCTGCCCGCTGTGGTGGGGAGCCCAGAGCCCTTTAAATCCCAGCCACGGCCGGGATTAATAGGGCTCTGGGCTGCCCGCAGAGATTCCTGGCTGCGGCTGACATTTAAAGGGCTCAGGGCTCTCTGTCGCCATGGGCAGCCCAGAGGCCTTTGAATCCCGGCGGCGGCTGAGATTTAAAGGACTCCCTGCAGCTGCAGGCAGCCCAGAGCCCTTTGAATCCCGGCTGTGGCTCCAGCGGATGGGCTGGGGCTGGGATTTAAAGGGCTCGGGCTCCCCTCAGTGGCAGGAGCTCTGGGCCCTTTAAATCCCTGCCCCAGCCACCTCTTCAGCTGGGAGCCCCTGGTTGATTTAAAATCAAGTATTACCTCCCCACCCCCAACCTTCCTTTTTGGCCCACAGCTGTTTTGGTGGGGCAGCGCTGGGGCCAAGGGGTTTCGGCCCTCAGCTGTTTTCTCTGGAGTAATGTGGCCCTCGCCACTTTAAGAGTTGTGCAGGCCTGAACTAGTGTATTATTTACAATTCCCAGCAGTAATACTAAGGAAACATTGTAAGTAACCCTTCCCAGACCTGAGAGCTTATCTAAAATAAAAGTGGAGCTTGTTGGATGGAATTATACTCCCCAGGCCAAATTCAGCTGTGGTGTGAAAGCTAGTTCTTTGCTGAGGAGTTGTACCAATTCTATACAACAGGGTCCATTTGGGTCTCTGTTTGTATTATGGGTACAGCACAGTATGTGGGAATGTGACGCAGCTATTTAGTAATAGATATTTTACATAAGAGATGGACCAAGTCCAAGCAAAGTGCCAGCTCCAAGCACTTCCAAATCTCAAAAAGTTCAGCCCTATGTCTAGTTCCTGTATTATATTTCCTGTCATTCATAATGACTAACAGTGGTCACCACTTTTGCCAGCAGTTTTCTTCTTTTACTTGGGAAAGAGGTGTTGTATCCGTTGGCAAATATTGGCGACCTATGCACTAAGACAGACATAACAGCACAACCCTGTTTCATAGCTTAAAAAAAAGTTCTGGACCCTTGGCCACTCTTTCCATGCCCTTTCAGTTCACCTCCCTCCGTTTCACGTGGTGTTTTCTGGTTCTCATACTCCTCAATTCTGGTTGTTTTTTTTTAACCTGTTAGAAGTGTTCATTTGTTGGTTCTCTCTCCAACTGCTCCATCTCCCAAGTCCCACTAATTTACTTTCCCTCTCTCATGTCAGCTGTATTCCGTCCTCCAGCTCTCTCTTATTTTGTCAAAGATGCTGTTGATTTTTTTTTAAACCACCCTCTTTTGCTTTTGCTGCATGGTATTAAATATTGGGGCTGCAGTGCTGTACGTTTTCACCTTTCATTACAATCTATACTCTGTGTGACTTTTCCTTCAACACAAAAAATTTATGGCTGATATATTTCTAAACCATCAATCTCTCCTGTGACTTTCTGAAACAATGCTGATATGCCAAATCAAATGCAGGGCTATATTTCAGCCGTATTTCTTGCTTTTTTGTTAAAGCAAACTATTTTGTATTGAATATCGCTCTTACTATTTAGATGTGATTATCAAAGCAAGGTCGTATTTATTAAAACACTCAATGTTCACATACGAGTTAAACATTGGATCCAATGTACACGTCCATCTATCATAGAATTTAAACAAGGTATCCACTAGTCAGTTATGTAAGACATGAATAATTTTATGAAAACACTGCCGCTGACTATATTATACAGCTGCATAGCTTTATACAAAACAAAGCAAATGATTACCATCAATTATAACATCATTTGACAAGCCTGCAATTAATCTGCTGCTCTTCAGATAACTGTTGTTGCACAATGCCAAAAAAAATGCCATGCATTAATTGACTCATCACCAGAGTCTGTGATAGATGGTAATGTGATTATTCATCTTCAACAAAATAAATAAGTGCTTTGTTGCTGGAAACTATTCCTTTTGGTCTTCTAAAAGAATGACAACAGGGTACTCATGATGTCTTTGAAGGTAACTCTAATATACCTGTAGTGAGATGCAGTTCTTCTGAAGCATTATTTACTTAGAATTTGTAGTGTGCAAGGTGCTTCACAGAGCGGAAACAAGCTAATGGGAGATGGGTACAGCCAGGAGTGGCGAAAGCTTCCTAAAAGTGGGGGGAACCCCTGCCCCACCCCTCACTCATGCCTCTTCCCCCCCCCCCCCCCATCTGTCACCCTTACAGCCTGGTAAAAAGTGATGGGACTATGGGGCCCTGTTCCAGCACCAACAAAAAATAAAGATAGGAGACAAACTCTTGTATCCCTTCTGTATACAAAGCGACTGAATGATTGTCCCCTTTGAGCTCAGTCCTGGCCATAGTCTGTCAGCATTACCATGTATCCTGAAAAACTTGCTACCAATGCATGTACTCCTAAACTGCTGAAAGCATTGTCTACACTAGCACTTTTGTTAGTAAAACTTTTGTCACTCAGGGGTGTGAAAAAACACCCCCACCCTCCAATCGACATAAATTACACAAACAGAAGCGCCGACATGGCCAGCACTATGTCAGCAGGCGATACGCTACCGCCACTTGTTGGGGGTGGTTTAATTATGCCGGCAAGAGATTTCTTTCCAGTCGGCATAGAGTGGCTGCATTGGTATAGCTGTGCTGCTGTTAGGTCTCTAGTGTAGACATAGCCTGAGAGACTAATGAGAGCCATGTATCAGAGGGCAGGATCACTACTTTACAGTATCTCCTTTACCCGCTATTATCTGGTCTCTAAATCAGGTCCTGATACTGCAAAGATATAACTTGTGTGGTTAACTCTCTGTCCCTTGAGCAGGCCCACTGACTTCAATGAGACTATTCACCATATGTAGAATTAAGCTGTGCACATTCTTCACAGGATTATGGTGTACAGTAGAAATGTTGGACAATGGTAAGCAATAAAGGTAGAATTTTTTTTAGAAACAACCACCACCCTTAATATTAGAATTGGATAATTAGTTTTAAGTTTTCTTAGAAATATGATGGACTAACCTAATGATACTTGTCATGGATAACCACACAGATGGGAAATGCACTGCATTCAGATTACTTTTCTGTAACTGAAACTGACTCTGAATGGTAAAAATCTGAGTGTTTCATGTTCTACCTGCATTTTGTCTGGGTCTAATTTACAGGAAGCTTTTACGGTCTTTAAAACAGAAAAATAAATTTTAGAATCAGCAGCATAAAGAATGAAAAATATTGTACTGCGATTTCAGAATGTTCTTTGAATATAATATTAACTAGCTATCCAATTCCTTTGAAAATCCCAATTTAAGAAAGCTAGGTGCCCCAAACCCATTGAAATTCAATAAGATTTAAGCACTGAAGGTGAAATCCTGGCCCTGTTAAGCTATTGGGAGTTTTGCCACTGGCTTCAGTAACCCAGAATTTCATCCTTAATTTCCTTAGTCTCCTTGAAAACTCCAGCCTGAAAAACCAAATCCCCAGCTGCAATTTGGTTATTTCAACATGTGAGTAGCATGTATCTGACACAACAATCTCTATATTTCACCACTCACCTGGCAGTGAACATGCTGTGTTTGATATGATACACATGTATTACAATGCACAATTTAAAAAAAAATTCCCTTCTTTTCAAAATAGAGAAAAGGAGATCGTTTTTCATGAGCAGCCATTAGTTTGACACTACCCTTAGGCAGAAATGGAGAGCAGGTATTTCATACTGGTTCATTTTGAACTTCAAGTACACTGACGTACCTCCCCAGAAAAAGCTTGTCCGTTAAGTAGATGTTCTGATCCCTGGCTATCTTCACTTCCAAAATGTAACCGGATCTCTTCCAAGCGGTGACTGTAGGTCATGGGCCCTCCAGAGATGTTCACCAAATGCTCTTTGTCTAATCGTAGAGAAACATGTCTCCCTGTATTATACATTGTCCCACTGACCTAAACAGAATGAACAAACAATATAAAATTAAGTTTTTCTCAACCAGCGGTGAGTCCTAGAAAATAATGATACAGACTTAGAGCTTTTTCTACTTCAACACCTTCAGATTAATCCAACCATAAATCTTTAAAAAGATCAGAGATTAAATACCCAACTGAAGGATGTATTGCAAGTTCTGCTTTTAAATATTATACTTTATATTCAAATATTTTGCTAAATCCCTATGTACATATTTTAGCCACAGGCATGTGGCTAACACAATGAATGTGATTATTATACTTCTAAATAAGTATATATGTGAACATATTCTTTATGCAAGACCTGAATAATGACTTCATTACAGAATTTCTGCATTGCAAAAGGGGAACATTTCAACTGCTGTATAAATAATTCACAGTATATTTAAACAAATCAGAAATTTAACTCATTTTTTCTTACTGAAAAATTTCTAAGAAAATTGTCTCAAAGCAGAGGTGCTACAAAGCCTTCTGCTCCCATTGGAATCAATGGTAAAACCTGCACTGATCTCACTTATAAGGCTCCATATTTTGACAAGAATGTTCTGTATTTTATGTCCCACATACATTAGTTAGGAGATAAGAACTAACAAAGGTTAATTCTGTATCGATATATCTCCTTTTAAAATTAATCTTTATTTTATTAAAAAGAATGGAAAGATATGCTTTGTTTGTAAAATAAAATATAAACGAAAGTGACCCTAAAATAACAACCCAGTTACTACACAATGGAAGGGAAAAAAATTAGTGCAGAAAAGTGTTTAATTTTAAATAATGAGAAATAGTGTAAGAACAGCCTTTAATTTATGCTATTGTAGGGAAACACACATTCGTCTGAGTACAGAATGGGACAAATTCTGCAGGGATGTAAATAGTACATTTAAATAACATTAATATTAATTAGAAGGAAGTGTAGCAATGGTATGCTTTGCTGCACTTTAATTTAAAATTAAAGGCTTGACAATTATGTATTATATCCTATAGTACATTGGTACTCTAGTAATTAACATAACTGCAGTGACATTTTATCTGTAATACTAATTATTGTTTAAATGACCTGTTTTGTTGCACAGTATGCTGTAAAAAGTTACATTTTACAAATTGTGCTACAGAACTAAATGGGTCAGATAAAATAGTTTCTGGTGTTTTTATTTTGATACAGGTCTTCTATAGTTATTTGGTGTTATTTCAGTTTAGAACAGGGAAGAAAATACATTTCTCATGCAAAGCAGTAAATGTGAATACTGCTATTTATTTCACATTCAACATGATTGGAATTTTTAATATTGTCAGTTTTCTGGTTTAACTTTAGCATGTACAGTAATTAAATATCAAGTTTAGTTTAATATTTGGAAGCAGGTCAATTTTATTGAATCCAGTTACAGTACACTGCTTATGAATGACATAAAATTGCTAATCACAAGTAATGTGTAGTTTCAAATACAAATGGTGGGGAAAATTGTTTAAAGTCATTTTGCTGGTTCTCTATTTTGGAAATTCACACTTCATTGAACACTCAGTTACTTTTAGTAACTACAAAATATTCACAATCCATTTTCTTACTCTGCTTGATACAAATCTTAGATTAGGTTACCACCATTCTCTCTCAAGGTAAAAATGCCTCAAATAACTCTCTAAAGTATATATGCAAAAAAAGTAAGCTGGCCAGACTCCTGAAAAGGGATAATATTCTTTTTTCCTCTCTACCTCCTTTCAGAAATGCAGCACTTATAATGAGGCCACATTGTGAGTGCTTGGAATAGAAGTCCTCTCTGCGCACAACAGGTACAGCATACCAGTAGCACAGCAAGCCTCTCTCATTACATGCTCCAGTGTGCCTCTGTTCTGACTTGGCAGGATCAACACTTAACTAAGGAAACTGCTGCACGGACACATACACAGAAACATTACAGCTGTCAGGAAGGATAGAACTGGAGACCTGCAACTCCAAATACATATGCTCCTGCCATTTGAACTACTAAGGATGTCAGGCCCCTATCCTTGCTGGGCCCATACACAACAGGGAGACGTGACTAGATATACTAAGCTAGGGTGTTACAGTGGAATACTTTTATGGTTAGCATTTATACTGAGGTAGCACTTACAGGCAGTGGGTAACGTTTCCAAAACGCCTGTATCAGATTTTCAAAAGTGACTAAAGCACTTTGGAACCTTAGCCTCAGTGGGATTAGGTTCCTTAAATCCCTTTTGAAAATGGTGAGTAGGCTCCTAAATGAGACCAAAAAAAAAATTTACCCCCCAAACCAGGTTGAACCAAAAGTCTTCAGACCTATTTAATTCCTGTCCTCTTTCTTGAGAGTGCTGCAATTACTCTTAACTTTCAAAGTGAGTTTTTGATGCAGACATTTGCCCACCAACAATTGGACAGGGTGAGAGAGAGAATTTATGTTCAACCACTGACCTGGAACACATCTGATAAGTGATTGAGAGGTTAAAAAATATCCATGTGTCCCCTTCCCTCCACCCCCGCCTAAATTAACCACTGTACAATAGGCCACGGTTTTGTCACAGAAACCTCCACAGAATTGGTGGTGGGTTGCAAAATCTGAAGCTAGCCATAGGAATGTCTGGCTGAAGCTGCTCGAGGAGAGAGAGGCTGATGGTATCTGCCATCTTATGCTGCAGAAATGAACTGTGGAGTTCTACATATAAGATGGAACTTCTGGTGTACACACAAACAGAAAAATTAAAATAACTCATACTGCTAAAATGGCAAGTTAAGGACAGGACTGGTGCAGATGAGTCAGCAATAACCAGTTGCATGTATTTAGGCCCATTTGTATGAGGTGAACAAATCAGTAATTAATAAACAGGAACAGGACCGGGGTTGTTTGAAACCATTAATGAGCGTTTGTAGCCTCCAGTTCTGTTTACACTTAAAGTGTGAAGTACTTAAAATAGTCTTGCAGAAGGGTCATTTTGCTTGCTTAAAATAGACTTCTCTTAAAACTCATTTCAACAGTCTGCCTACATAGGGTTGCTGCAAAGACTATCTTATTTTTTTAAAAAAGCTTATATTTATCATTTTGGTAATGAAAATATTGCCTTTCATCAGGTGAGACATCTGTCTGGACAGGCTTTTGAAATATACTTAGAATAGAACATCCAGTCCCCCCGCCCCCATTTCTTTTTGACATGGACCACAGCATAGAAAAGCCTGGGGTACAGAGGGAAGGGGTGGGGGCTTTGAGGCATCCTCTCAAATGTGAGGGTCTCGAGCTAGGTTGTAAATAAATATGGCCAAAAAATTCATCCTCTCAATAAGTTGCATATATGATGTCAGAAACTGGGAATGGGCAAACGGGATGGATCATTTGATGATTATCTGTTCTGTTCATTCCCCTGAATCACCAGGCACTGGCCACTGCGGAAGACAGGATACTGGGCTGGATGGACCTTTGGTTTGACCCATTATGGCTGTTCTTAGGGATCAAAAGGGGTTGTGTCAGTTGGCTGATGCTTCAGAAGAATACTCTTAAAGTAGTTCATAATGGCTCTGAAGAAACCAATAAAGATAGCTTCTTGTATGGTCAACCGATAAAGATTCTTATTAATATGTGTAATAGACCATAAAATCTTCATTTAAAACCTCTGCAGATTAAATTTACACTGAAATGATATTTTCGTCATTGCTTATTCTGTGAAATAAAAAAAAACCCTCTGTCCACAAGTAATACTCTGTAGGTGTTACATCCTTTAAAATGTATATTGTATGTATACATAATATGCACTATGACACAAATGTACTTTGAGAACAATAATTTCTGTTTGTAATATTTAGTATAGTTGGGAATATTGCCAAGTGATACTGTTCTATTGACATTAGAATTTAGTTTATATTGTAGATTAAAACAGAATGTAAGCAAAGACCATCATTAGCATAAACATTTTTTAATTTAGGTTTTGTATCTCAATACTCTGCAGCGTAATGGGTTTGCAATGTCCATAAAGAAGACTGTAGAGGAAATCTACTTAGTTTGTGCTGTATTTTCAGCAGAATTTTGCTATGATAAAAAAAGGCTTTAATCCCATTTAGTATGAATTTGAAGCCTAGAAAATGAAGGAGCTCAGCAATTGTTGAGATTCAGCCTTTAAACAGTGAGTGACTGTAAAAGCTGACTGGCTCATTTTAGCACTTCACACACTGAGCTATTGTTTTGTGGAAGGCAAAGTCACACGCATTACTAAATTCACAACCAAGTTACACTAATAATGTAAGACACACATTTTCCCCCACAGGACGGAGAAAAGTGACATCTTAGTGTGAGACACAAGGTAGGTGAGGTAAAATCTTTTATTGGACCAAATTCTCTTTTTGTGTAAGCTAGAAAAGCTTGCATCTCTTACTGAGTTGTTCTTCAGGTCTGGAAATGTAGTCAGAGTGTCACAGCTATATACAAGGTGGAGCAGATTGTGTAGCATAAGTAGTAAACACATATTTCAAGGGATCATTCACGGTGAAGTGGCCTATTAAGACCTCTCCAGTCATAGGGAGGGAGGGGAAAAAAAAAAAAGATGAGGAGGGGACTTTAATGGAGTGTAGATTGTTTTAATAAGCCATAAATTCGGTCTCTCTATTCAGTCCATGATTTTTAGTATCTAACAAAATTATGAATTTAAGCTCACAGGCTTATCTTTTGGACATGTTGTACAGTTTCCTTTGAGGATGACGACAGTGATCAAATATAGAGTGACTGCTTTTTGTGATCTGTTCCATCTTGCGCACACAGCCCAGACTCGAAGAAAAACTCTCAGCAAGCTCAAAAGCCTATCTCCCACCAACAGAAGTTGGTTCAACAAAAAACTCCACCTTGTCCCTCTAATGTCTTGGGACTAACACTGCATACAACGTAAGATAACATTCTCTCTCTCACAACTGCAGTCATGGCCTTAGTGTTACTTCATGGCATATTATAGAACAAAATTATTTTATGCTTTCCTATTTGACTTCAACAGAGTTGTGTAAAAATACATATGTACTAATTGCCCTTAGGAAAGAAGAGTATCGCTTCCTCAATGGAATGAATACCTGCATCCCTCATATGTCCTTTGTATAAGTCTGTAATAAATAAAAAAAAAATCAATAGGAAGCTGGCAAAAAATATCTCAATCTAGTAACTTCAAAGTTGAAGATAAAACCACATTTTCAATTCACCTCATTTCATTTAGATATTGCAAAGTGTTTCCCTACTGGCGTAATTTTACATGTGATAAAATCCCCAGGCACAATGGAGCATCTCTAGGGGATTGCAACCTTAATTGTGGAATATCCCAGCTCTGATTGGTTTTAATTAAATTATTAACATTTTCCTTATAGTTATTTTTTATTTAATCTCATTCAATTTATTTCTTGCTTCGCAGAGCTTTGTGCACATAATACCTCTATTTATCTAGAGGCGACACAGTAGCGTTAGCACATGCTGCCATTTTGTAAATAAAGCTTTAATACACATACAGCACCTGAGTAGTCACAAAAGGTCCAAATTCTGCTCTTAGTTATAAGCGTGCAGCACAAATGAAGTCAGTGGAGATACATAAGCAGTACATGATTAGCATTTGATCCACAGTTGTAGCTAAAGTTTTGAGCAACAAAGAGTCCTGTGGCACCTTAAAGACTAACAGATGTTTTGGAGCATAAGCTTTCGTGGGTGAATGCCCACTTCATCAGATGCATGTAAAGTTTTGACAGCTTTTTATGGCCATTACAGAAAAATTCAATAAATATTTTGCTATCTTTATCTTGCTGTACAACTTTCTCCCCCACTGGTTCCATGATTTAGCAGTTCTGAAAGTGTTCTTCCTTATTCTAGGGGCATGCGAGTTGAGCTAAGCACAGATGAGGGGAACATGCCTGAGAAAGGCACCAGCATGGAGCGCTCCCACTAAACTCACCACCAGGTGGCAGTGGGAGCAAGGAAGTGAGACCTGGGTGGAAGCAGCCATAGTTACTACAGCTCAACAGTGGAGCCTGCCTGAGATGTGTGCGAGGCTGCAGAAAGGAGCTCGGGACAATGGGTGGAGGGTGGCAGAGGAGACTGGGGAGGTTGGAGAAGGCAGTGGGGGGCCAGTGTCAATGCACAGGTAGGGGGGAATACAAGTGCAGTTCCCCTGAAACTGTGAAAATATTTAATTTCATTTTTTCTAAAGGCCCTAATCCAGCAGAGTACTTAACCGTGCGTAAATCCAAGTCCTTGAGTATTTCCATTGATTTTAGTGGGATTGCACATATGCTTATGAGTTTGCAATTTTTAATTATTTATTACAATGTATTCTGACATTAAGCCCCTAATCCAGCAAAGCCACACTATTCAATTGTGTAATGTTAATAGCAAAAGTGGGTCAGTTGTGAAGCTTTGATCCAAATTCAAGTTCCTAAACTTCAGATCCAAACCCAAGCCACTTCACAAGAGTGTTGAGATCTGGAGTACTGAACCGCCCCATCATAAAAATAAACTTGAGCCGTGAAACTGAAATCTGGATCCAGATCTGATCTTCCTCATGTTTCTGAGTGGTTTGGATCCATTTCTAGTTATAAGAGAAAATGGAATTGTAGCCAAGCTCAGAAATGTGAGTTGAACGTCCCTGCTAACTGGACTGGGCACAGGAGATTGAGCATAGCATAGAATCTGTTTTAATTTACTTTCCAAAAATTCTTTCAAACCACTATCCTCTTGCCATGAAATCTGTTTTCACAGGTTTGGTAATGATGCACCATATGCATCATTCAGTGATACTACAGATACCAGAAAAGACAGTCATAGTCAGCAAGAGGGTTAGCGTGAGCTTTTTGGTACTTGTGATGCCCAAGAGAGCCAATGTCCTCTTGTAAACCCAGAAGAGAGAGCAGATTCAAATGGAGAGGGGAAATAATTTTATGTGGTTATATTAGAACTTATTCCTGACATAATTATTGGGTGCTGATATTATCACAAGAGCTCTAAAAGATATCAAAGGGCTGGTTAACAAATATCTCTGTTCTTCAAACTGATTAATGTAGCTTTTTCAAGTGTAGCTCTCATTTAGAATAGTCTCTATCTGCTATTACATAGTATTGTAAAACATGACATCAAAAGTAGCTCCAGAAATCAAGACTCCTTTGTCTCATGAGTACCTGCCCTGTACCTCACTGCATATCACCAGAACTTTTAACTTGTACCCCCCACAACCACTATCAGCAGTTACAAGTTACCTCTAAGGGATTAAAAATTCTATAAGAACATTCTTCCTCTCCTTACCTGTCCTGAACTAGATTTTTTCAGTAACTTTTTCTGAAAGCTTAGTCCTCATGCTTTAGACAATGAAAGAATAGTAAGCTTTCAAAAAGCTTAGCAGCATAAATATACTGTCCTAGAGAAACAATCTGCCAGCTCCAAGGTATAACAGTTTTAACAACTTGAAGCTAGGAGTGTGAGGAAAGAAAAGGAGAGGAGAAAAAAAGGGGGGGAGGTGGAGAATAGAAAAAAAAATAAGTAAGATTCCCTATCTCGCCATCCTCTGTGACCCTTCTTCAAGGTCCAATACGTGCTCTCTGCTCTACAGGAACATTTACAAAAGACAAGAATGGTGCTTCCATCGAAATTTTGAATTTATTCAGGCAGACAGCTCCAGGGCTCCAGATCAGTTTCCAATAGCATTTCTTATCTAGTATCAATGCCTGCTGTGGAATAGTAGTCAGTATAAGGCACCAGGACAATCAAGTGTGTATGCCTGCCTGCTGTGATGTCTTTGGCTCTTAGCTGCAAGATAAGATGAGTTTCTCCTTTAGAGGCTGAAAATGCAAAGGACCCAGAGAAGTCCAAGGCTGCATATGGAAGCAGACTACCAAGAACTGACAAGTCCATTGGAGGTTTGGTAAAGCCCCACTTTTCTATCTCCTGCCACCTTGTGGCTCGCTCTTTCCTCTCTGTCTTTTACACCCTAGACAGGCATTGCTGGTTCCTTTTCGTACTGGAGTGTAGAAGTCTTTTATCACCGGTTAAAAGCATCTAAACTATTAATGATACTTAGAGCATCATTAATTTTGGTTTCTGCCAGTACACCTCGGGGGAGGGCACGAAGAGGGGGAAGTGAACAACACCAGCAGCTGGTCCACTGATGGCAGCATGGATCATGAGCGACCTTAATATTTTATGTATTTACTACTCTAGCAGTGGGTCTGGGAGACGAATGCAAGGGCTGGCACTCTGCATGGAAGCCTTGAGATCCACTGCAAATGGGCCTACCTGTGGATTTTCAGGTCTCTATGCAATTAGGTAGCTATGCCTACTGCTCTTCTACCTAAATGTTGATGACCCCAGATCTCCATGTAGAAGTTTCTGTGTGATTTTCCCCCTCTTATACATTTTTGCATGGAAGAGAGGATATAGTTCCAAGACTGGAGCTGACCTCAGTTTTTCTGTGTTGAAGCAGACCACATGAGTAGATTAGTTGGGTATTTTTCAAGCACAGACCACACCCCAGGCTGTACTAGCTAGAAACTGTCTTGGCATTCCAGGCATCTCCAACTACTCAGCAATTTAAAGACAACTCTGGGTTTTGTTACTGTTTGACTGGCTATTTCCCTGCCTCCATCATATTCTTTACTGGGCACTTGATCTGGCAAAGTGTTGAATACCAGCAGTAAGATACTAAGAATGGAGAGCGTTCTGCAACTTGATGCTGGAGCAGGACCTAATGCTGCACCTAATGGGATTTGTGAAGTGATTCAGATAGTATTTTACTATTAAAATTATAGCTTTAATTTAATATAAAGCTGGGTCCTTCCATCTGGGGGCAGTCTCAAATTGCTTTGCAAGATTAAAACAATTAAGACTCTCACTCCCCTCCACTCCAAAGTAGGTAAATATAATTATGTAGTTTTTAATTTTCTTCCTCATATTCAGGTTAGATTGTCCAGTGCTAAATTTCATCCAATTACTCCTTGGATCACTCCAACTCAATCCTTTTCTTCCCTGGTATATACATACTTGTAAGCAGTTGTATCTTCTCTTAGCCAAACTGTGTTACAAAGCGCTCAAGTACTTTGCTGAATCAGATCCCAGATCTGTACCATGTATTCCAGATGCACTGCAGTACAGCAAGAAAGTTTCCCGTTCCAGGTGGACTGTGACATGGGACTTCTGCCAATATATTGCAATGACTGTTTTCAGTCACCAGTTCACACCAGAAGCTTATATTCAATTTGCTATTCATTTTCACTTCTTATCCAGAAATATTACTTTCCAAGTATCTCCTGCTCAGATTTTTACTTTATATTATATTAAGCTGCATCTCATTGTGCTAACACCTGTTTATATTTCTCTAGGCTTCATGTCTTTTGGGTTTTTTTGGTCTTTATTGGTGTGATCATCACCTTCCAGTTAAGCATTTATTCAGATTACTGTATTTTACAAATGCTAATTAAAAGAACTCATGCCTAACCCAGATTTCTGCAGCACCCTACTGTATCACCTCACAACTCTGTACGACTATTGTTCCAGCCATCCACCTAAGGGACTTACCTGGCTCCCTTTTCTGAAGTACCTGCATTTCTCTCAGTCTCTAACGTATTTCTCTTATTAACATCCCTGCAAGGTAGGATGTATCTCCATTTTACAGATGAGGAGCAAAGGCACAGAGACATGGCTGCGGTCACACAGGAAGTTTGGGGAGAAGCAGGGACTTGAACTCAGATTCCAGGCTAGCACCCTGGACCATTTATCTTTTTTTATTCACTACCTTTTGTTTATAGCCCCTCAGCCAGATTTTAGTCCAGATTGCAATACTCAGATGCTAGTCAATCTAAATTAATTGTACTGTAACGGTCCTTCATATACAAAGTGTAGACTGCTTGAAGGTTTTATGCCTTATACAGGCTTCCATGGAAGCCTACAACAGCTGAAATCTGACTTTGAGAAATCAGTTATGATGTTTAGTTGCTATTCCCAAACGTAACACACAAATGTCCATTGCTCAGCTTTGTGCAACGTTTCCTAATGTCAAAGCAATAGTTATACAAGGCTGCACAACCCACACAGTCTCTTCCTGGGTGCTTGTCTATCATTAGGGTGGGACCCTGTAAAAGCAGGTTGCATAGTTTCTGGGGATCTAGGCACTGCTTTCATTCGGAGCCATGCTTGAATTAGGATTTCAGAATAGGATCCTAGATGAGTTAGTGATGGTGCGCCTGAGACATGGCGCTAGACTCTCAGTTCATATAAACGGCTGAACTTGTCAATTTTCTGAATTCCATAGGAAAATAATTAGACATTTTTTAAAAAAAAATGTTAAAGAGTCTTAACCATTTAATACTTATGGAAAAAAACTAGCAGACTTACGAGAAAACAGTAACTTTTCTATAGATTTTCTTAACCATCCTTAAGAATGAGCATTTTGGGATACAACTAGTATGAAAACTGCTATAGAAAAAAATATTCTAATCAACACCATCTACTTCAGATATTAAAAAGCAGGATTTACAGTATCTTTGGCTCTGTCTTCTTGAGCTCAGCAATTGAAATAAATGTATATATTCAAATGATTTCCCACTTTGTATAATTACACACTGTTTAGGCTCATTTCAGATATGATACCTGCAACTTTTAATTGAATCCAGCAGAGAGCACTGTGGACCCATTACATACTGACATTATGCATATACCATCCTTACTTCTGCAGCCAAGAAAGAAATTAAAGCAAATCGTTTTGGGTAAGTGACACTACTAGAATCTGGGGTTTGCAGTTTCTTAGGTGGTGGTATCGCTGAGACCATAGTGAATTCTAACTCACATCATACACATTACTAGCCTGCAGCTGTGTGTTTTCAGGGTGCAGCCTCAGCAGGTTGCTTGAAGGCCATCGGATAAATGATCTACCCAGAGTTCCTTTCCTGGCAAGAATCCAGTAGATCTTCTGCTGTGTTTGTGAGGGAAAAAACCACCCCTCAACAAAACATTAAAAACTGCCACTTACTGGGAGGGAGTGCCAATATAATTGCTTAGCTTTGAAGAACAACAGGCAGCAGCATCAATATTTGATTTAAGAAGGGCTGTGTGAAAGATAAATGAAAGGTTTTAAATAATCTTTTCATCTGTTTGGTTTGAAGGTTTTCAAAAAGGAAATGATATTAATGAGGAAAATTAAACCATTTACCTGCCAAATGAAATGCATCATGTTTCAGCATATTTTTTTTTAAAGCGACGTTTGCATTAAGAATCTTTCCCATTCATTACAGTAGGCTTTTGGCTGTTTATTTCTCTAAATGATTGATCTGTGAGAAAACTTGGAACAAATCTCAAATTAAAAATTCTAACTTCCTGGCTAACGAGCACAGTCTGTCAATTTTCAGTGATCAAAATAACATGCTTCAATGATGTATATTCTATTCTGGTAACAAAAATATAATTTTAAGAGAGGAACCTCAAGGTCTTCCTTATCAAGAGATAAATCACACAGGAATTAAAGGTATGAAACTGTTCCTGGGCCACAGTGTTTATTATCCTTGGAAGTCAGCATGTAGCATATAAAATTCTTTTTTTATACTTTCCTAACCACAGAGTAGCATCTTTTAAACTCTAAACAGTGATGCAATCAATGTTGTAGGAGTGCATGTTACACGCAGGGTAATAAAAAGTATTGTTGCAGGTTAATACACTCTTGTGGGAAGAAAAACATTTCTGTCCACACCCCTCCCCACTATAATAGGATGCTGTTTTGTTACTAGAGCATTAGACATGACTGAATAATTAATAAGCATATAGCTACCTGACTAAGGTAAGGGAAGTGAATACAAATTTCTTTCCTTTAGTGATGCAATCGAAAACTAACATAGTTAAGACTCATACAATTGTATAAAATGTGACAAAACAATGTTTTATTTAGTTCTCTCTCAGAATATTATGCTGCCTGGATGTTTTTGCGTATTAAGTTTTCATAAGCACTCTGAAATAATTACGTGATGGGTAGGCTGCTACTTTCTGAAAGTATCTAACCACTATGGCCACAAAAACAGACCCAGACAAGTAAAATGTATTGAATTCCCTACAGGAAACCCCACTACACACACCACAATATGAGCCATATCATCCAAGTTCCAGCAAGATAAGCATAGCAACCCTTTCCTGAAAATAGAGATGAGGGAATTAATAGAAAAAAACCTGTAAAACTCAGCTTGCTAAATTTTGTCTGGGAGCAAAAACACTCTGGTAAAACTACTGCATGTTTCTGATAGCGATCCATTTGCAATACATTATTCACAAGTCAAATTTTTTATAAGTCACTCATTTATGCTGAGCATTTTTGGAAATGTATGAATTTTGCTCAGTGACAAAAGCTGCCCCCTGCAGAGAAAAAATTGTGAAATATTATGTTGAGTGCCAATTACACAGCTGATATCAAGCTGTGCTCCAATGCTACTGTCATGGAACAAAAAATGCATAGCTAGCTCAAAATAATTTCCCGATCCTTTATGTCTGGATGTAAACTAGCGCTTAGCAAATTTGAAATTTGACTTCAATAAAATTCATTTTGTGTCAAGACAAAACCTTTTTTGAATGCAAAAATCACAAGCTATTCTGCCTATCAGCATGTTTCAGTGTTCTCTTAGTGGGGAGAGAGAGCAGTTTAATACGGCCTGGCTTTTTTCTAGTTCTTTAAACAAGGTGAAAGCCTATAATCACAAACATTTGAGATGCTGCCTATTTGGGAGGCAGCTGGATTGTTTTCATTTTATCTACTTCAAAAGCATTCATGCACCTTTTATTCTGAGAAAATAGGGGAATTCCTGTATACATGAGGTTGAACAAGCAATTTCCCTCTTTTGAACTTATTTTTGCTTTCCTCCAAATTCCAATGCCTCCATCCACCTCAAATGGATCTTTGGAAAGCTTATCCACACTAGATGGCTGTGGAAGGGATATTTAAAAGCTTTTCCAATTACTTTGAAAAACTGCAAAAGAAAAAAAAATTAAATGAAGAGGAAAGACTAAAACATGGTTTAATTTAGCATGCATAAGCCATATACTCAGTGGAGACAGGTGCCTAAAAAAAAAATAAAAAAAAATACAAATCTTTCTGAGATTACAAACACTTAATACTATCTTTCCTGTTCTCTCATGGAGTCTTCTACAGCACCCTCCTGGTTCCTCTCTTCAGCTTCTTCTGTACATCCACATGTGTATGCCCCCTGTACAATCTCACCAGTTCCCCTCAATTTTGATATCTTTAGACTTAATTCCTAAATACATCTCAGTCTCTGGCTTCTCTCCCTTGCATCTCTGCCCATTTCTTGGGTATTTCACAATCACTACAGACTCAGTAGTACAGCTGGCTAGAAAATGGTTCCATACTCCCCTCTCCCCCCCCCAAAAGATTGTTGAAAACATTTTTCAGCAACTGAAAAATTTTGGCTGAAAACAAAACAATTCTTTTGTCATAAAGCCAAAATGACAATTTTTCAAGGAAAACAGACACAGAGAAGTAATTTTGATAAACAGTTTTTCTTAGACTAAATAAAATATTTTTTGACCAGCCCTTGTCAATTTAACTGAAACTCACAATATCAATCTTTCCCCCAAGCCCTCTCCTCTTTCCCTTTTCTCTAATACCACAGACATTAAGTCCTTTCCTGTTTTTATATTCACATTGGGATTCAAAAATCTTTTAGAGAAATAAATGGTATGCTGTTTTCTCTTTAGTCTGTTCTCTGTAAATTTGTCTTCACTAGTGCAGCTAACACTTTGGTGGTCTCCATACCTTCCTCACTCACACAATGTAATCAGCTAGATTATGTTCCCTTTTCCACCACTAAAAGCCTGTCAACACCAGAACTTATTTCATTCTCTATGCTGGCTTCTCTTCTTCAAAGCCATTCTGCATGCATGCATGTGCATATATTAGTGCCATCTTCCCTTCGGGCTGTCCACCTATCTCTTCTGATCATTCCCTTTATCACCTCTGCTCCTGTTGAACTTGGTGCCATAAATGTGTAGTATCCTCTTACTGAATGAATACACACAGTTCTCTCCTCCCTCTAACAGAAAATTGCTGAAGACTCCCACTTCTGTGAACCATCCCAGCTACAACATGCTCAGAACTATTCTGTGTTTGGTTCCAGTGTATATTATCCACTGTGGCTTTAGACTGCCAGGTCCTTGGGGAAAAATGTGTTTGTTCTGTCCCCTAACTTACTGTACAACTCCATACACAGTGCTGTGTAAATAACAAATGTCTAAGTAATCAACTGAAGTGGAAGCCTAGTATAACCAAGATGCTGTTTCTTATCTTAAGCCATTCCAAGCATGTCTCTCCAAACCGAGAGGAACAAAGACACTTTTTTCACCTGCGCACACAATATATAAATGCTGATTTTTTGGGGAACATATTTTAAAGATACTTACAATTAGACAATCAAAGGTACCATATGTAACTATCTGACAAAGGCCTCGGGAAAGATATTTTCATGTTACATCAGTCTGCATCTCTCTTTTATGGTCAACATATTTGACTAGAACACAGATTGTTCTTAAGCTTTTCAAGATATTTAGATGAAGAATGGAGCTACTTAAAAATATTCCGGACAGCTTTGTTGCTTTAGAATTTCCTCCATGTCATTTTCATGCTTAACTTGCAAGATCAATCATTTGAGAGTGTGTTGTTTTCATTTTCATCTATTTGGGAAACTGACCCTTTCTCTCAGTTTAAGGATAAGTCCTTAAAAACTGCATTTCCAGTTCACTCTCACTTTTACTGAAATAATAGAATAAAATGTCCCTTCTTTAAAACATCTGAGTCACAGCACAGAGTGCAATAATTAGAGTCAGATGGGCCACAGAAATACCTCTCATTCTTATGAAAAGAAAAACTGGTAAAGCTGAAGAGAGCCACCCTAAGACTATTTAAGGAAAGGGACTTTGAGGATTAAAATGATCTCTTATGGACTGACCTGAATTAGATGGTCTTGCACCAAGCTTTGAGTTCAGCGATGTATTGTAGGTTTAGAGTCAGTTGGGGGACATGGAAGTGTCATTAGGGATGATGGGATTCAACTGACTAGGTCTTTGACCTACACAACCCAGCTTCTAGTCAGCTCAAGACTTTGGGACCGAGAGCAAGGGCAATCTGGACGATCCCAAATCAGCTAGAGCGGCTCTGGATGACAGAGCATCACTCAAACATCTATGGTACTAACAAATTATTTGCAACCTTGTACACAGAGAAAACCATGGACTGGCATCTCATCTATACATGGATAGTTTTCATTCTCAGGAAAGCATATACATTAATTGTGTGCACCACACTCAGAAACAATGAAATAAAGACATTGCATGAGCACCAGATAGTATCTGGAATGCGTCGGATCAACTTTGAACATATGGATTTCAAAGAAGTCAGTAAAAAGTAATTGGACAACTTTTAACACACACCAAACCTTCCCCCTTATTCATCAACTAAGAAGTAACACCCACATGCTTAACATCCCAACTATAGCAAAGACTGCAGCACTAACATGTGCTCTTACTGTGTCTTATTTAGTTGACAGTTTTCTGCCACACACAGTAAGAAAGATATTAACAAAGAGGAAGTTCAGAGAAGAGCAACAAAAATGAAGCAGAGAGTTGGAGGAATGAATGTGTATGGGGAAATATAAAAGAAACCATATGAAAGAGCTAAGAGAAGAATTGGGGAATGAGGGAGGCTGAGGATACAGCTAATAATAGAAAGGTATAAACACTAAGTATGAAGAGGAGTTATTTAGGGTGGTGCAAGGGAGTATTTTAAGAAAAGAGAAAAATTAAGTTATAAGAAAACACTTTCTAAATAAGAGATGTGTTAGGCTGTGGAATAGTCTCCCAGTGAAACTGGTGAAAGCCCCAGCACCTGGGGTATTTAAACTTAGACTGAAAAAGAAATAGGAAACAATCCTACATTGAACAAGGAACAGACTGAATGACACAGAATTTTGAGATGCCTAAAACACTGTTCTGAGGAATAGAGCCTCATTTAGTTGAAAAATTTCAAAATGCACTTATTTACATGTCAAGGTGAAGGAAGTACATTTCTAGTCCCAAAGACAAATCCACTGGTGTAGAAGGTTCTGCAACAGCATTAGGTTTTCTAGGACTCTGGAGCCTTGCAGGGGAACTCAGTATAATCAGACAGATTTAGTAAAGACTGCTCCTTTGTTACACCACACCAATATTACACAAAAAGAGGGAAATATGGGAATTCAAATATGAGTCACATGGACATTTTGTCACCCAGTGATATGTTTACAGTTTAAAAAAGTCCTATGACTAGCATGTTAGAGAAGGAAGGAATTCCATTTCTGAAGACATTTGAGTATCCTAAAAGAGAGCTAGCTACAACTAGGAAAAAGTTGGGGAGCTGGTATGCAAGTTTCCCCATGCAGTCACGACAATGTCTGTCATTCCGGCACTTTCCTTATTAGATGTTTTATCATCTTTCCCTTCTGTTGCAGTGAAGAAGTTCTTGAGAAGAGGGAGCTTATCACTGCATCATAGGGTTGTACAACAAATGTACGTCTGTTAGGAACTAGAATGAGATGACCAAATGCCTTTCCTACTTGGGACATGAGCCCAAACCGGATATGAATTTAGGTTTTCCAAGACAAAAGGTAAGTTTGTCCACCTGGAATATTTAATGATATAAACTGAGGAAAGTTGCAGAATATTTCATCTTATTGACACTATAATATTGACAAGTTCAGGGTCCACTTCTCAGGAAAAATCTGTGAGTTGTGTATACCAGTTAGTCATGACTCAGCAACTCCTCTGCTACAAGCTCCTTTCTCCTCCTCCTTTTTCTTTTTTAAAACACCTTTTGAGATTATATCTCCTCTCTCCACTGTGATGAGTGCTAGATAAACCAGGATTGAAAAAAACGTCCTTTTAAAGTTACACTATAGAAATGTTTGTCAACCAGGGAACCAAAGGCGGCATTTGAGGGGAGTGTGTCAGGAGGAGCTGAAAATTTTATTACAATCTAATGCAAAGAAAATCTTGCCTTCTCCTATCCCCATATTCTTGCACCTTTCAAATTCAAGTATTTTCTGTCAACCACTTGAAACACACACACAGAGTATGCAGGTTTGTCGTCATCATCATCATCACTGATACAATTTTCTCTTCTTTCTTTTATGATAAATGTAAAGGGGATTGTGAAAACGTATAGACTTTGAATGAGTATCAAACTGAAAAGGATGAGAAACACTGCACTAGAAGATGTACATTATATTATTCTTTTTAATGTACAGTCTTGGAATGTGAAAATTTTACCTGTACTGCAGGTAGGCAGTATGTATCTATTTTTTTTTTAAAACAAGAACTCAATGTTATTTAATGGGAGCCAATTTGCAGCATAATTTAGGAAAACTTCTTTATCCAGGACAGCACTTATGAATGTATTTAAGTCTTTCCTGCATCAGAGCTTTGAAATACAAATTCCTACAGACCAAACCTAGGTAAATCTTAAAAATAAATTATGAAATCACACAAATCTGCCAATTTGCCAACTGGAACAATTTCTTAACTATTTAGATTATAGGTTTTGATCCTGGACCATTGAAGCCAATGGCAGCAGGAGCAGCAACAACAATTTAATCAATACCTGATTTAGTATAACTTGGGATAGCAGGATTTAGACTTTTAGATTCACTTAAAAAAAGAGAGTAGTATCCACTTTCTGATGTGATTTAAAGGCCTGAAAGTTTGTTATGGTTCATGTTCCACTCCAAATATTCCCAAAGACTCTATGATGCCCAATAAACAAGACATTTAATCATCTTTAAAATGTCAAACCTGTTTGATAAACTGGATTTTCTCCTACAAAATACTGCTATATTGATCTTGGCACTATGTTTTTAATAAGCAGAGACTATGTAGAATTGTTTGCTATGACAATCCTGAAAGTAGGACACTGATTGACTAGATAGCTGAATTGACAAGACTAGTTTTTACTAAAATGGTAATCTGTAATCCTTTTGTTGTTGACATTCTTGTGGAATGAGGTCAACAGTCCAAACTCTGCTGTACTTAATTCAGCAAAACTCCCATCATTTCAATTACAAAATATGGCCCAACGGGAATTGTTACAGTAATAGTTCCATTAAAAAAAAAGTTTAGTATCTTAAAAATAATTGATCAGTTGAATAAAGGTCCAACCCACAACTCCTTATTCGCTAGGCCCCAAGTCAGCGATGTTAAGCATCTGTGTAGTCCCACTGACTTCTGTGAAATAACTCACATGCTGTAGGCACACACCTAAGCACCCTGCTGAATAGGCTCACACTGTCATGACTGCAATGTGAGCTTTGCCAGGGTAAGAAGTGAGTAAGGAGCTTGCAGTAGGCCCCTAAGTGAGTTTTCACAGGTGCTTTACACTTGGGAGGGAGAGAGTATTTACTTGCAGTTGTGGAAACAGGAGGAGCATCCTATTTTCCTCAATTACAAACACATATTCTCCAATAATTGTTCCCTTCCAATGTGAAGGAATCACTGGAAACATCCATAATGTATAACAGGGAGAAATATTTTTACCTCTGGCACAGAGTATTTAGATACAGAACGTGTAAAATTTCCAAATTATTTTTTATGGTTCATCACATTACTTAAATGAAAAAGGCTGATTAAAGAACAGATGATATATAGACATAAGAGTTAAGAAGCAATCATTTATCATTTCAACAATAGTTTAAGTATTGTGTTGGATCATTTTGCTTTTCTGTCAATGTAAGAAACGTTGACACATTTCATAGAATGTTAAATTGTCTTCAAATGCCATCTGTTCATACTCTTCCTGATGTGACTCAAAGAGAAACCAGTGCTTGAATGATTATTTAGATCATTCCTTGATTAAATGGACAGAAGGCTTATATTATGATAACATGGGTAACTAGTAAAGCAAGCATTTACACTGAAAACAATAAGATGCCTGTGCAGATATTGGACTATCATCACATACATGTGATGGTAACACGTATAAAAGCTTTAACTTGAGAAAAAAATGGTAGTTTTTGCTCTTCTGGGCTAGAGTTTCAGAAATTAATGCAACAGGTGTACTCAAAAAAATCTACATTTGCATACAAAATGGACAATTGCATATGTGCAAAACATGAACAATTACCCAATATCCAAATGTCTATTTGCATGATAAAGTAGGTGTACGTACATGTATGGCAAACTCTCTTGGAAATTCAGCCCTTTGTTTTTGTCCACTGACCAGTGTTCCCCCAACACAAAATGACTTGCAACTTAACTTTATATGGGCAAAAGCATGTAAAATTAAAATAATGGACCCATCTAATGACTTCTCAGCAAAATGCTGTGCTTACAGAATAAATTGAAGAAATTAATTTTCAAATTAACCTACCCATAATTCCCACTGAAGTTAATGGTAAGCACTTTTTATAAGAGACTGACAACTTGACAACATGGTAGTGAACAGAAGTTTATAAATGCAATCTTCAAAAACAACGAGGAGTCCGGTGGCACCTTGTGTCTGTATCTGTGCAAGTTTTTTCATGAAGTTGATGGATTTCCACTTCATACGGCTAAATTCAGTGCCTTGCATGGTACCAAGTATCAGAGACTAACACGGCTACCCCTCTGAAAAGTGCAATCTTGTTTCCTTAAGCAGAATGATTCTATATTTTAAACTAGATCAGTTTTAGACTAAAGCAAATCTCAAGTCAATGGAAGTTGTGGCTGCCCGGGATAAAGCAGCTGATTGGCGAGAACGTATTCAATTAATCTTCATTCACAATAAGTTTGATATTAAACATTATGGGTTGTATTTTTCACCTGTTTTCCTATAAGTTATGGTTGGTTGGGATACACGCACCTGCCTTTTCTTTCTCTGCACGTGTAACTGCAGTGAGCTGAAGTCACTTGTTGCACTCTATACAGCAGAGACATGCAATTAAAAATAATGGGTTTTCCTAAAGAATAGTAATGCAGACAAAGAAGGGCCTGAATCAAAATCTTACATCCAAAACCACCTTTGACCCAAATATTCTTGTTTTTTTCTTTAATTTATATATAAAAATGAGTATTTCTTTAAAAAAATCCCATCTAAACCCACAACCCGCCCAGCCCACTCCCCTCTAAAAAACGTCCATATCTTGTTAGACAGAGAGTCTAGGTCAATATTTTCACAGTGAGGCACCTTAATAGAAGTGGCCTGATTTTAAGAGATGCTGAGCAGCCACAACTCTGAAAATCATACCACTCACTTAGATGCCTGCCTTTAGAAGCTTAGGTATGAACATCTCAGAATCTCTAACTCCATGATTTGTGCGATGGTTTTTCCTTTACCCTAAAGTTACTGTAAATTTGTTTAGTTTCCTTGTTGCAGTTTTCTACAGATGTACAGTCAGCATAGTTATACTTATCAGTCAGTTATGTTAGTGATTTTTATTGCACTCAGGACCATGGTGCCCATCCACTTTCCAAGTAAATTACATTTGTATGGTGATGTCCCTAGTGATTTCATGGAATTTTCTGGTCTTCGACATAATGCCAGTTTTAGTTGTATTTATGTGATTTGTTTCTGCATTTTGTGTGACATCTGTAGGAGTTTCCCTGAACTCAGTTTCCCTGCAGTCTGAACGCCCACACACACACACTCTGATAAGAGTACTTGCTCTAAATTAACCACCTGGAGCTATGACAGTGCTTAAGCCAAACACACCAACAAATCTCTACATTGACTGAAAAAGCAGAACAGATAACAAAATCTTCTCATTCAAGGATGTGGGATCTGATGGTGCTGCACAGCATATATGGCATGGTCAGCTAGCTTTGTTTCTGAGTTTAAATGGATGAGCATATTGCACTGTACATATACTCAGTTGTAGGCCTGATTCTGCTCCCAGTGAGCTAATGGAAACAAAATCAGGTAGTAGCTGTTTATATAGTGCTAGATAAACTTACTCTGCTTATAAAATACCCTATGGAAAACTCCTATAGAATTTAACAGAGACAAAACCAATAGGGTTGCTTATACCATTCTTGGCATTATAATTAATTTAGCATAACAAAAAAGATAAAAGGGTGACTGGATTACAGTCTATAAGTACCTCTATGGGGAACAAATATTTGATAATGGGCTCTTCAGTCTAGCAAAGAAAGGTATAACATAATCCAATGGCTGAAGCTAGAGCTAGACAAATTCAGACTGGAAATAACATGTATATTTTTAACAGTGAGAGTAATTAACCACTGGAACAATCTACTAAGGTTTGGGCTTTGTGCTAGATTCTCCATCACTGGCCATTTTTAAATCAAGCTTGAACATTTTTCTAAAAGATCCATTCTAGGAATTATTGTGTGGAAGTTCTTTGGCCCGTATTGTACAAGAGGTCAGACTAGATGATCATGATCCCTTCCAGCCTTAGAATCAATGATTACTGTAAATTATTACAGAATTAAATAGATGATACCCTTTCTACAGGACTTTTCAACCATTCTTTATAATTCTGTAGCAGGGATAGAAGTCTATCCTAGGTATTTTTCAACCATCCAAGAGAATGTAAAAGAAATTTCTATCCTTGAATTGAATTGTATAGGATGATTTTAAAAACCCTCATAATAAAGTTACAATTTCCTATTTAAGTCTATAGGACTTCTACATAATGGTAACAGTCTTCATACCACACTAATTGTGTGTCTTCGATTGGATTTGCAATTGTATTTTTAGTAATAGCTGACATGCTGTTTCTAACAAATCATAGATCTAAGACACAATATACATCATGTACAAAGCATGTGTATAGATAGCATGTGATGCCAGATCTTACTACAAAAAGGAAGATTAAAAGAATTAGAAATCAATTAAGAATCTCCTTCATGTTTCCTAACATCCTTTTAATCTGTGACCAGGATCTCCAAACGTCTGTTAGTCTATAAGGTGCCACCGGATTCTTTGCTGCTTTTACAGATCCAGACTAACACGGCTACCCCTCTGATATTGACACCATGCAAGGCACTGCATTTAGCCATATGGAGTGGAAATCCATCAACCTCATGAAGAAACTTGCACAAATAGAGACAGATATCATCTTCCTTTCCAAATGCAAATGGATGGACATCATACGAAATGGACTAAAGGTAAAAAATCCACTGCTATCTACATACCACACAGACCACAGTGAGAGATTATGCCATACTCTGTCAAAGAAACTGAGGAACCACCTGATCAGCATCCTGTACAGCAAACAGGAAAACATCAAAAAAGAGCTCTCCAACCTGGAGACTCTCATTCACAACCAAACTTCCATATAAATGGATCTTCACTAAAAAAGACAGAAGATCTACTACTCAACCTTCAACTCTCTACAAGAAAAAGGACTGTAAGCTATCTAAAACTCCTACCTGCCACAATGGGGCCACAACGTGGTCCACTAACCCACCCGCAAAGCAATTTCGTCATCTATCCAACTAACACACAGCGCCAGAAGAAAAAGTCGTTCCTAATCCTCGGGGCATCTCTTTTCTGCCCCTCCACCCCCACAATATGATACCTAGTTCTGCGGTGATTGAAAGCCTACTTTCGTTGCGTCGTCCAACTCAAGATACTTTCAGGACAACAACTGAACAGCGCACTGATACACAGGTGCCCTCCCCAAGCAACAAGAAGAAGAACTCACAGGATCCTGAGGCTCGAAATGACATCTGGACCTATACAGATGCTTCCCGACGTGCACAGGCAGAATAATGGAAAAACAACATCGCTTGCTATAACCTAAGTCGTGCCGAACACAATGCCATCCACTAGCCTCAGAAACCCCTGACTTATATCAAAGAGGCTGATAAGGAGGGTCTGCTGTCATCATGAACAGAGTCGACTACAAAAGGAAGCCGCCAGACAACCTCCCAGATACCAAATTTACAGGCCACTTCCTCAGATCCCACGGAAGAAACTGCACTATTACTCCCAGTCACCTACATAAAACCGGAACAAATCAACATAACCTTAGAAACTCTGGTCGGGGCTTCTAATCTACTACCATAAATCCAAACGCCGGGAAATCCTGGCGCCCACCATCCGGGCATTTGCACTCTCCTTGAAGGACTGTCTGGATATGGGACTCTTATCAGACCCTTAGCCAACCAAGCTACTCAGCTATCTCCATGGACACCACGATTTCCTGAGGAAACTACAAGCATTGGTAACCTCCAGAAACACCAAATCCTAGCCACCATGGATGTAGAGGCACTCTACCACAACATCCCACACACAGATAGGAAATAACAAGCTGTCAGAACAGTATCCCTGAATGTGCCACAGCACAGCTAGCTGCTGAGCTTCTGTGCCTTTTCCTCACACACAACATAATTCAATATTGATGACAATATTAATCCAGGTCAGTGGCACACCCTAAGGGCACAAGCATGCGCCCACTATATTGCAATATTTTTATGGCACCGACCTGGAACAACGCTCGTCAGCTTTGTCCACTCACGCTCCCTTCTCTACCTCTTCTACATTGATGACATCTTTCATCATCTGGACCCATGGGAAGGGACTCTGGAAAAATTCCATCAATGATTTCAACACTTCTACCCCACCATCAACCTCAGCCTGCCAATTACACAGGAGGTCCACTTCATGACACCACGTGCAAAATATGCAATGGTCACATTAACCCACCCAGTATACCGAAAACCTACCGACCGCTATGCTGCCTTCATGCCTCCAGCTTCCATCCGGGCAATCACATATCATTGGTCTACAGCCAAGCACTGAGGTACAAACCGCATCTGCTCTAACTCAGGACAGAGACCAACACCTACAATCTCCACCAGCTCAAACACAAATACGCCGCACGAGTGAAATACGGAACAGTATCAACAGAGCCGAGATGTACCCAGAAGCCCTCCTACTGCAAGACAACCCAAGAAAGAAACCAACAGATCCACTGCCATCCATACAGTCCCAGCTAAAACCCCTCAATGATCATCTCAACTCACCTGACAAATGATCCCACACTTTCCGCTTGGGTGGCAGGCAGTCCTCACCCAAACAACCTGCCAACTGACACATATTTCTCACCAGTAACTGCACACTGCACCATAGTACTCTACCTCAGGAACCAATCCAGCAACAAGCTCGCTGCAAACTCTGCCACATATCTACACCAGCGACACCATCACAGGACCTAACCAGATAAGCCACACCATACACTGGTTCATTCACGCTGCACGATCCACCAAGTAATATACGCCATCATGCCAGCAAGCCCATCTGCTATGTACATCGGCCAAACTGGACAGTCGCTACGGAAAAGGATAAATGGACCCAATCAGATATCAGGAATGGCAATATACAAAAAACCTGTAGGACGAGCACATTCAACCTCCCTGGCCACACTCTAGCGGACCTTAAGGTGGCCATCCTGCAGCCAAAAAAACTTCAGACAGACTCAAAGAGAAACTACTGAGTCAGTTCAGTTGAAATTTGACCACCTCAGCTCTGGACTAACCCAAAGACTGTGAAATGGCTTGCCAGTACAGAACAGTTTCTCCTTCCTGGTTTCACACCTCTCCTGCTAGAACAGGGCCCCATCCTCCCTGATTAACTAACCCTCATTTATCTCTAGCTTGCTTGCTAGCATTATATACCTAACCCCTGGAATATTCCCTACCTGCGTCTGACGAAGTGGGGTATTCACCACGAAAAGTCACGCTCCAAACGTCTGTTGTCTTATGAAGGGTGCTCCACAGGATTCTCTGCTGCTTTATTAAGAATGGTTGCCAGTTGCAACCTATTTATCCTCTTACAGCGCCCAGGATGTGTAGGGGTGCAGATGTGGACTGAAGCAGAATGCTACAAAAATCTCTGATCAAAGGACAACATGGGGAATGCATATGTACTGAAGTGAAGTACCAACAGGGCCCTACCTTGAGAAGAAGGTTTTGTTGTGTGATATTGATCAGATCCTCATAACATGATCACTTTGCCACGGCCTGCACAAAGGAGAAAACGCCTCTTCCCCTAAGACTATAGTGTCTATACCCTGATCCTGCAAGTTGCTTCTCAGTGGATGATCCATCACATTAGTGTGTTTGACCACACTTAGGTCACCACATGAGCAGCCTATGATTTTGGGGAAAAAAAAAAAAACGAGGGGGATAAATGGATACACACACTACAAATAAATTGCCTAGGGAGGTTGTGGAATCTCCATCTCTGGAGATATTTAAGAGTAGGTTAGATAAATGTCTATCAGGGATGGTCTAGACAGTATTTGGTCCTGCCATGAGGGCAGGAGACTGGACTCAATGACCTTTCGAGGTCCCTTCCAGTCCTAGAATCTATGAATAGGTAACAGGGGCATGACAAGCATTTGTTTTGGTAATTCCAGCTGTTTTTTTCCCCTTTAGCCCCAGAAAAGGAGACGGATATCAAAATAAGTACAATGTTTATGTGAATTCTGTATAAATGCACGCTGAAGACTCATGAACAATTGGGTAACACATGGTAGGAGTGAGTCTTGTAGGGATTTGAAGGATCTCACAAGACTAGTAGGGGACAGGTGTTTCATGCATAAGGGGCCAATACACTTTACTTAGAATTTTCTTCTCTATCTGTTAAGAATTATACTGTCAATATGCTACAGCTGTATGCCCACAAATCAACTAGACAGACAACCAGTGGCCTGATTTCTAGAGATGCTGAGAGCCATCAAATCCTACTGAAATCAGCAGAAGCTATAGATTAGCAACACCTTTGAAAATCAGGCCCCTAATTAATATTTTGCACTTGCAAATTCATTGTGGGCAGAAGTGTAGGCCCAATTATTTGCAGGTACAAAATTCCAGATGCATTAATGGAGGCAGAGTAATGGTTCAGGTAAATACCAAGCCCACAGAATGAGATGGCATGTTACATCAGTTACAAAAATAAATAAAAATATAACAAGGTGTGGACATGCAGGAAGGGTACTCTTTAAAATGTTTTTAAAAAGTGCTTTTTGCTGAGAACTGTATTATCAGAAATATCTGTGGGCTCTGTGCAATGCTTTGAATGGGCAACTGGTAACCAGACACTTGTCTGCTTTATCTTTCTTAAAAGCAGAAATCTACATTCTTAGCTATTTCACAGGCCTATGAGAATCCAGACACTTTTAAAATGGCATAAAATTATTAGGCAAACTATATGCAAAATGATGATTTAGGGAATGGCTAATGATACCCAAAATAATGTATTTTAAATACAAGAAATGATTCAAAGCCAGTATCGCTTTACTACAAGATTTAACTGCTTGTGATCATCTTATTTATCATGGAAAATACACCTAGCAGCTGTCATATTGCAGTCTTTTGACTGTTATGTAGCACTTGTGTATAAATAAAAAGAATGTATGTTATTCATTTATCTTTAGTTTTAATTTCATTTATGTTTCTTCTTTATCATCAGAGCTACTCAGCTTGTTTAAATCTTGAAGCTAATGTTTAAAGATGCCATTTGGAAATCTCAAACTGTACATTTTCACTCTATGTGGTACACCCTACCTCCTGTTCTCACATATACATACAGATGACTATAGTACGGTACCTCATGTTTCATGCAGTAAACAAGTTTGTGGGAATTACCATATAAATATCAGGTGAAAATGACATCTGGAAAGAGAGTCATTAAAGTACATTTATCAAACAACTAAGTGGAAGAGACTCCAGGACGTTTGTGCTGTTTGTTTGCACACAGCTGGAGTCTGTTCCTTTCTCCATTGGATGTCAACTGGAGACTGATCCATTGTTCAGTCGGACTGGATTTACATGTCAGAGGAAAATCATCCCCAAATTTGGTGTATTTTAATGGTGTATTTTAAAATGGCCATTGAAAAGACAAAGTGCTCAGTAAGCATAGTTAAACATGCCTTCCAAAGCTAAGCAATCATCCTTTTGAACAGGATATTTCACTTTGTTTCCTATTTTGAACACTTATTCACGGATCATTGGTGGCAGGCTAGTCTAAACCAAGTTTATCAAATACTGAAAGTGAAAATATGTGAAGAGTCAGGTTTGAGGTAAAATTTCAGTCAGCCTCAGCTACCATGGCTAAGAAACTGTGGATCTCTCTCTCTCTAACCATAGTAAACTTCTGCACTTACACATACAGCTCAGGTGGTCATGTACCCAACTTTATCATTTGCATATGCAAATACACATACGTGAAAACTGTGGGGGCCATTTGGAAATTCGATCCTATATCTGGAGATGTTTTTCAAAGGAAATAATAATCCATTGTATTAAAATATGCTGATTTGCTTTCCATAAACATTCCAGAATTCCCTGGTAAGTTATTAGGAGATGAAATGACAAACTGATTCCATCAAACAACATGTATCCCAGCAAATATGCAATCAGCCTGAGAGATTCAATGATTACTCCCACAACAGTGGGCTTTACAGTTCTGTGCAATGTCTTAATGGCAGTAAGCTAATTCATGTGTAGTTCATCCTTTGGTAGGTATAGCTGGGCTCCAAATCTGAGTGAGATTAGTTGGCATCAATTACTGCCATTGAAATAGGTTTCTAAAATGCACGGGGAGAGGGGAACCCTGCTGCCCCAGCCCCCTTTGAGTTTTTTATTGGTCTAGAGAAGGAAGAGGATCCAAAATGCTGTGAAGGACGGGGTGAAGTAATGCAAAGATACCAGGTTACACCATCCTAAAAGTGTAACTTCAAAAGAGTCCTGTGCACTTCCTGGCTATAGCCCAAAGGGTCTAGATGGCAAGAAGTTCTATTCCACTGACCCATAACACAGTTAATATTAACATTTTCAAGGAAGGCCATGCATGCCCCCACACCTCTCAGTCCAACCCATGTTACATTAATGAAGTGATCGTGTTCAGGTTTGACACAAGAACATTTTTCTGTAGATTAAGTGACATCATTTCACCTTTATAACAAAATGCCATCTCCATGGACTCACAGTGACATTGTTTTGTGCCATTCAATCTGTGGGTAACATGACAGTATTGGCAGTGGTCTGGTAAATTGCTTTTCATGGTGCCTTCTAAAAAAAACTACTCCATCTCTCATGAATTTATCCTTGAATGCTTATCTAGTACTACATCATGTATCATCTCGTCAACACTCGCTGCCAGAGTGAAAGCAGTCCCTTTTAACAGTCTCATTTCCCCCAGCCTACGCATCTCTCTCTAATTCAAAACTTTTTCTGTGTTGGGTTTTTTCCCTTCTTCTCCATGTACTTTCCATTTAGCACTCGTCTTTCTTATCTTCCCCACACCTCTCTAGTGATCATCTCCACCTCTTTCTCTCTTTGGCATGCCATTCTTTTGTCTTTTCTTTCCCTTTGTTTCTTCTCCCTTTTTCTTAGAAGTTCAGTAGTCACTCACAGTGCAGAGCAAATCAAAGCTTATCCCTGTGACGCTGGTAGAGATCTGTCCTTTCAGCTGTCGCCTCTACAGCCCTTATATATTTTAGGCAGTCACTAAGAGGATGTATGTCAGTCACTTCTGAAGCACAGTGATTTCTGAGCACTCTCTCTCAAAGCAGACCCCCTCCAGCTTCTGTCTTGGGAAGCAGCACCATTTCACTTAACCTCTACGTGATACTTTGAATATTAGCTGTTTAGACACATCCTACTACATGACTACAGTGACTAGGAACTGAAACGTCCGAACTCCACCTTTCACAATGGAAACACACTACTTCTGTTAAAAGCTCATTCAAACTGACACCGAACTAGCTTTTTTTCAACATAACGCAAGAAAGTTATAATTGTCTCTTCTTCTCCCCCTACCCACTTTAAGGAGAAACTGTTCCCCCATCTCTGACACTTCGTACCTCCCTTGTTGACCAACAGCACAGACTTGCTGCTCCTGCCAGCCACTCATCAGTGGGAAGCAGAAATGAAGTCTGCTTCCTACTGTGCAGTAGAGAAAAGAACAAAGAGCCAGCTTGGCAGGACACCTGGAGTGGGAAAAGGAGTTTCCTGGGGAACAGGACACCACTATCCAGAGTCTAACAAATGAAATACACTTTATAAACGTTATCTGTTCTTATTTCTAGGTTTATCTTATGCGGAAGAAGACTGCAGCATACAAAAGATGGGTAAAACAAACCATTCTCATTTTGTTCCTGGTTACGCAACCAATAGTATTCATTGTTGCCAAGTTTCCTGATATTTGGTATTTCTCCTGATTCTGGTGATATTCGAGAGTCTCAGCTTTCATTTATAAACAAGTAAACAGACATCAAAAGTAAGTTTTTAGCCCTCAGTTGTGGGGAGAACAGCTTGAAAACCCAAATGTACCTAATATTTTTTTAATTTCGTAAAAAATTTTTTTGGGGGGGGCCGGATTCATGATTTTTTGAATGCACGGAGGTTCAGAGGCCTCATCTATGTCACAATGTGTTCTGGTTTTACTAAAGGTGTGTTTTTAAATTGATTAGTTAAACCATGCAAGCCTCCTGTGTGTGGGCACTCTAATTAATTTAATTTTATATTGATTTACTTTAAACTGGTCAGCAATCAACTTGAGCTAAATCAGTATCAGCCAGATTTACGACGATCAGGCCCTAAGATTCCAGGGCCCTATTGAAATGAATGGGAGTGTCATCTCTGACTTAATGGATTTCACTTTTTGTTTGTTTACAAAAGTGGTAGTGTATGCAGTAATTTAATTTGCCATGTGAGTTCTCACAAGGTTTAGCCACTCATGAAATGTTGTCCCTTTGCCTCCCTATTGAGTAAAACGAGCTGCTGGTGAGTCCTAGTGGGAGTGGATGGACTTGCCCCATGTGGGGCAGAAGACTCACTCAGACTGATGGCAGAGGCCTGTGACAAGAAGCTGCTGCCCTATAGAGAGAACCTTTGGATGTGGAGTCCCACAAAATATTTTCCTATGCTCTAGCTTATTCAATTTATATGTTAAACCTCTACAGATGCCTTGGGCTTCTACGACAAACACAGGTAGTGTCACTGGCAATCCTTCCAGGACCCTGAAGGACACCAGAACCTAGATGAACAACGGTCTGACACTTAAACCAGACAAGATGGAAATATTTTGAAAAACTGGACAAAAACATAATTTTACCAGTAACTGAGGGGCATCCGTTATTCAACTGCAAAATGGTACAGCGTGCAATCTCAGAGTCTTCGTCTGCACCTAAACATTAAAATGACTGATATCCTACATAAAAAGATAGAAATCCTACTTTAAAGATAGAAAGTGATAGGATCTTGGTTTTATTACCTTTGAATGATAACATTCTGCAGGACTCTGATTCTTTATTGAGGCTGAGGAAAGAGTTTCACCTTCTGAAACACAAACATGATTTCCTATATAAGACCTGGCTTCTAGATGGTCTCCCTTGCATGCGTTAACAAGGCTTAAACCCAGCTTAGCTCTGTGCTATCCATTGCCTAAGATCTATCAAGATCACAGCCTGAGGTGGCAGTACTGCAGATCAGTAGGTATTTACTGTATGTAGCTTTGTTTGCACTGCATAGCAAAACTAATTATTGGGATTTCTAAGACAGCAAAATGAATTAATACTGATTTAAAAACAGGTGTTTTCAGCTCCAATTAGCAAATTACCTTTTCCCGCAAGGGATAAAACTGGAAAACTTCTAAAATAGACAGGTGTACAAATTAGCCCGAGAAGTATTCAGATTAGAGCTCCTTGAGAAAAAAACTCTACATCTACATGACCAACCAATGCTTTTCTTCACAATACTGTTGCTCCAGGGGCTGGTGATACTGTTATGCCTTAATTCACCATAAATCACGTAGGCTTGGGAACACACCGGCTTAGGAAGAAAACCCATCATGATACCAATTATACAAATATCAAACCTTCAGAGCAAAAAATCACAAAAAGTGATTAAACATTAATGGTTTTGCAATCTAGTTACTATATATTAAGCCTGATCATTTAAAACAGTTGCAAAGCCAGAATCCTTGAGTTCCCCTGTTGTTTTAGAGTAAGGCAGGAGTGGAAATGAAACAGGACATTTTTGGACTGTCCTGTAGACATTTTTCTTAGGGATTTATGAACCTGCACTGTGAGCCTTTCAGTGTGTGCCCGTTTGCTATGTATTTTTCTGTGGCTGAGATGCTGTAGCATCAGGTAACCTGAACCTTTTAACTCCTGGGGCTTATTTTGCCCCATCTGGCACATGCAGGTGCAGTCAGCAACACCAAGCATCTTTGGAGATAAGGCAGGATTCCTGCTGCTGCCATCCTGCAAGGCTTGGGCTGAGGATAGCAGGTTTAATCTGCTATCACTGATGGACTGTGTATACTGAAGCAGCACAGCCCACGGCCATGCCCTCTTCCCAGCCAACACTGCCGTCCACAGATGGGACGTTGTGGCCACTTTCTGCTATCGTAATATCCCTCTGGAGACTTCTCACTGCCAAGGACGTCTCATCCTGGCAGAACTGGCATGACACTAGGGGCGAATCTGGCCCTTGGAAGCCCAAACAGCAGAAGACCATATAAATCATGATGGCTATTTGGACCTTCTGTTTTCTCCTATCTGTAACAAGATATTGTAGAGGAAGAGAGTTTTGTAGAAGAAACTGTTCAGATTTTGTTGATCTCTTTCTCCAAATCATGACGATATATTTAGCGGTGTAGAGCTTTTGTAAGACAGTCATGTACACGACAATTAAAAAGGTATTGTACTTTGGTTACACACTCCCTAGGCAATGAATTACAGTAACCCAGTCAATAGTGCCGAAATATTCAGGCACCAGAAGAAAACTGACAACAAATGTCTGTAGGACTAACTGCATTAGAGTAATTTAATTCCCCTAAATACAGAGAAATAATTGAATTACTGGAAGCAATAGTTTGACAAGTTTGGCTTTGGTTGCTAGAGATATGCAAAATCATTACTTAAGTATATCGTTAATTATGATCAAATCATGAGCAAATTGACTGATAGCTGTTAATTAGTCTTATGTGCACAGGCATACAAAAGGAGCAATAACATTAGTGCAGCCTATTAAAATGGAATTATTTGTACAATACTGTTATACACAAGAGAGGTGGGTGATGGAAAGAGTAAAATGGCTGTGTATGCATGAGCTTATGCCAATATATTGTACAGCCTTTACCAATAACAAGCATTCTTGTTTCTCAAACAAATTCTTTTGGGGCTGAAACTTTTCATGTTTGGTCTAAACTCCATGATGATATTCATATATTTATTTTTTAAACGTAAGCAAATGCAGAACCCAGTCCTGCGCCCAGTGGGGTCAGTGGGAACAGGATGTGGCCCCCGGGTCATCCATTTTAATGATACATGATCACAAAGGTTTCTTCTAGCTTTGGAATCTATGAATTTTTCAGTTGTGCCTGTGAGTGGGTGGAGGGGGAGGACTTTTCTTCCGTGAAGTCTGAGGCTTGTAAAACTGAAAGATGCCTTGAAGTGCACATGATTTCAGCAGATGGGCTCAGCTGGGCCCATCAAAGTCAGAGATCGCTCACACCTCACAGCACAGTATAGACAGATAGCTTTGGGAGTGGGGGAGTTCCTGAGAGGGGCAAGGCAGGCTCTAGTAAGTCTGCTGGAGGCTTAAGGAATGGAATGAAAGAGAAACAAAGATCTGAATATCAGAACCACAATCTATATTTATATTTTGGTTTTCTTGATTTCCTATCCAGGTGTCTGTACCTTCCTATCCCATGCTCTCACCTGCCAATCACCCCACCACACACAGATATTATACTTAGAAAATGAAAGATGAACTTGCACGAACTGACTAGTTTTATAAACTAGGTTGAAATATGCTACTGTACATGCATGCAAACTTCTTTACTGAGCACTTTAGGTGAATGGATGGAAATGTATATCGCAAGCAACAAACATTACAATAGCAGCAGCAGCATCTCCTGCAAATGTAAACAAACTTATTTGTCTTAGTGATTCGCTGCACAGGAAATACGACTGAATGGACTTGGCGGCGCTAAGTTTTACACAGTTTTGTTTGAGCACAGTTATGTAAAAAATAATTCTACATTTGTAAGTTGTACTTTCACGACAAAGAGATTGCACTACAGTACTTAGTATTTTTTCAATTCAGCTCATACATTTTTTATCTTTCTTACAGTGCAAATATTTGTAATACAAATATTATAAAGTGAACAGTCCACCCTTTGTATTCTGTATTCTAATTGAAATCAATATTTGAAAATGTAGAAAAACATCCAAAAATATTTATAATAAATTTAAATTGGTTTTCCGTTATTGTTTAACAGTGCAATTAAAACTGCAATTAATTGCAACTTTTTATTTCACCATTACTTGTGACTATTTTTTTTAAATGGACAGCCCTAATAAAAACAAGAATTGGAAACACAGGAATAGCACCTCTAAAAATCAGGCCCTTGGAATACAGCTAACCAAAGAACAGGAAAAATTTAAAACTTTAATACAAATATTATGAAGAAAAATATTCATTACAAATTTAATCATGTTTTATAAACATTTGGTACAGAATGGGAATAATTAATTCACAGTGTTCATAACATTGCAATAAAGCAGAGTGGGGAAAAAATCTCGAATAGTCATGCACAGCTCTGACTTAAAAAACAAAACAAAGCAAAACACTCCAGAGAAGGAAATTAAACCAAAGGATGAAGGAAAAAGGACTAATGACTATATCTTACATTTAAAGTGAAACATGAGGATACAGAAATGGCTTTTGAAATCATCCTACGTAAATGCTAACATTCTTTCATTCAAATAATTGCTAAGGAAAATACCTCGATTAAGTAGTGTTAATTAATGATAACGTCTGGTTCTTTGAGGGGGAAACAACCTATAGTCAAACAACGAAATTCAATTAGCAGTTGTTTGCCTAGGTTTCTGTTTATAAATATCATGCTGTCTTGGAAAAGCAATGATCCAAGGTGAGACTCTGATCTTAGTTACTCAGTGGTAAATCCTGTGCAATTCCCCCTGAAGTTATGTGATTTACTGAGAGAAGAACCTGGCTCTACCATGCACAAATCTGCTACTGATCTGTTTGATTCCCAGTTGTGTGAAGCTCAGCCAGTAATCTGTTGGAAGGAAAATGCCTTGTAAAAATTCTACCACCAAACTGAAGGGAAGGTTAGGTGGACTTCCCTCACTCTGATAGGGTCACTGCCATTCCAGATGTTGTTCAATCAACCCTGCCAGAGAAGACCTCTCTGGAGATTTAAGTATGTCTGAAGAGCAAACGTTCTGCCTTTGGAATGCACTAGACAGCAGAAAATGGCAGGTATTTTAATGAAACTTCCCAGGGAGGTTTCTTAAGATGCCTTATGAGCTCTTCACTTTCCAACTCCACACTTCAGCATTTGAATACAATAATGCTATTTCTTAAATGGACTTTTGGGCAGAACAAAGTATAAACATTTCCAGCAAATGTCCTTCACCACTTCTGTCTGCAGCCCACAGGCTCCCCACTTACAAGTGGTTTCTCACAAGCTAAGAGGGAAAGTGTTGTGGGAGACCCTTGTCAAAATATTGGCAGCACAACACTGAGACTAGCAATGCAGGACCTCCTGGGGTGAAAACTCCGGAACCCCACATTCCTGGCCAGAAATGGAGGACACACGATATCCTCTCTCCAAAGCTCCTCCTGCTGGATGATGTATGAAGCCGCATTGAATGTAGCCTCAGAGGGATATAGGTGTTTATTCTGGGCTTGTTTAGCCTGCAGAAGAGAAGAGTGAGGGCGGATTTGATAGCAGCCTTCAACTACCTGAAGGAGATCTCTTCCAACCCTAATATTCTATGAGTCCTCTATCTAGAGGGAAAGTGCCATAGAGTAGGATGAGATGATTAAAGAGAAGAGAGAAAAAGAACAGTTACTTACCCTACAATAACGGGGGTTCTTTGAGACGTTGGTACTCAGTGTGGATCCTGCTGCAGGTGTGCATGAGCTTCATGCAAGTGAGATTGGATTTTTTTTAATAGCTGTGTCCATCAGGGCTGCATATGTACCCTGTTCTACTGTGCAAGCCATAAAGATGAAGGGGGCAGAGAGAGAGAGGGTGCGGAAGTGAATGGGATAGCCTTAAGCAACTATGTCCAACACCTATTTCTCCAAAGTGACATTGGACCAAACAAAGGATGATGCAGAGACTGTTGTTGCCGCTGTCAGTGCTGAGATGAGCAGCACCGAGGCAGTCTCAACACAGTGCCAATTTTGATGTCTTCTTTTTTGCCTTCCTTTTGCTGGACCCCAGGATGTTGTGGTGTGTGTTCAAGGGAGTACTTACTGATGACGACCCTTTTCAGTCATTCTCTGGAGGTGTTTGACTCCTCTGGGTCTCAAGTGATAGGCATCAATTGTTTGATTAGATATTCAGTCACGCATCCCTAGATTTATGAGTTCTCAGGCAGAAGGATTTACACACTGAACACCGATCTGGGATGTGGCACTTCCCCCCAGGTAGAATAACCAATGGTTATGTCCAGAGATCAGGGGAGTGAGTCTGTAACAAGTTGGACAGGGTTAAACCCAGAGGATATGGAGTCCTGCATGTTGGTTCTTGTGAAGCGCCTTACCCTGCTGTCCAGGAGGGTCTCTCTAAGAATGACCAAATCTAAAGAGAAGGGGCAGATGAGCAGAAGTTTTTTCATTGAGAATGTAAGTAGTAAGATAGAAAAGTCAGAAGAGGGTTTGGAAACTAGAAGGGCTCCATCTTGCTGCTACAGGTGCTAGGAGGGAACTAAGGGAGGGTCATGGCTGCTCTGCCCTTTACCCCCTTGCATAGGCACACAAGGAGTCACGGGCATGTGTGGCCCCAATAGACACTGCTACTCAAAAAGATCCCATCTTGTGCACATGAGGCACATACACAGCCACAGCGAGATCCACACTGACATGTAATTAAAAGAAGGACAAAGAGCTTCTAGAGTGAAAAAGTACGGTGTTCCTCCCCCTACAGCATCAAAGAAAATTCATCACAGCAGGAATCCTGATGTACTTTTCCAAGTAATTGTTTTATTAATAGAGTTCGTTGCTCCCTAGTCTTCAGCCTCACTCAGGAAAGCCCGTGATGATCCCTGTTAATGGCTCCAGTTAGAATTGGGTGAAATTCCTAATTTTACACTCTAGGGCCTGTCAGGCGATCAGCTATTTCACCTGTGGGTTAGTAAATCTTCCTACATAAATGCCTCATTCCCAGGAAATGGATTTTAAATGCTTGGGAGGTAGAGAAATACCATGGGAATTATGCAGAAGCTATGCTGTTTTTTTAATCTAATTAAATAAGGAGTGATTTTACTTCATTGAAACCACAATTGCACAGGCAGAAGAGAAAAACAGTAGTTTGTTTTCTTTCTATTGACTTCTGGAAGATAACTGGAGTTGTTGGATAGTTTTACTCCATCTTTAAAAAATAATTCACAAGTAGAGGGCATGGACCCTTTAAAGAGTTTTCAGTGCCCAAGGAGGAAATCTTAAAAAGAACATTTAAATGTCTTATTCTCCTGTTCTCCCTATTCACACTTAAGAGTTCTATCAGTAAATGAGAATATAGCATTAGCAGCCGTGAAAAGAGGCTGGTCTGTGCTGTACAGATTCCTTTCTGTTCCGTCAGGACAAGTATTGATTTTACAGAATATACTGTACCTACAGATGCTGTCGATAGAAGGTAACTAAGCAAGACCTGCAAGGTCATCTGCATAGGTATCTAAGAGTGCATTTCACTGCTTACTGTGCAGCCTGTTTCAGTTCAACTGTCACTATGTTGTGAGAAACACTGAAAACATCTGCCAGTTTTAGCACCAATGGGCAGGCCTTTTCACCCAGAACAGCTGCCTGCCTGTCTGACAATGTTAAAGCGCCCACACAACAGCCTGTTAAAGAGAAAACTCCAGAAGCATTGAGGCAAGGCTTCTATTGGCCACCACCTCTGCTGATGAGGGCTGACACATCCATTCTTGCAGAGAATAGCTGCCAAGGGGTAACAGGCTGTACTGAATTTTACATGAACCTGTCAATACAGAACATAAAGCTACAATTTCAATGTGCCTCAGAGACTAAAACACTAAGACATCACCTCATAATTTACTGCACAAAAATCTTTTGCCTTTCTAATATTAACCTAATTCTGCTCTTATTTCTGTCCTGTGACTTTTGTTTTCAGAATGCTTAGTTCACACACAGCTGAAGTGCCGATGGTTTGCCAGATTGTGCTCTCAAGTACACTGGTGTAAAGCCAGAACAACATTGATTTAAAGGTGCTACCTTGGATTAGCACAGGTATAAATGAAGACAACATTTGGCTCACCATGCTAATGAGACACACAATGCTTTTTTATTCTTTTTCAGTACACAATCCATTGCATTCACTGCCAATGAATTCTACTTCACTATATCAACAGCCTGCAGTACAAAATATACATATCAACACGGGCTATGTAGTACTGTCCGAAAACACTATAAAATAAACCACCTATTTCTGAACAATATAGAAATGTCTGTGTTTTAATGTGATATAAAGGTTTGGTCATAGTAAAGAGTTCCCAACTATGGAATGTGCCAAATTCTCTTCTTACAACTTCACTGACTTCAAAATCATTTCCCAAGCAGAGAGCTTAGCCTCTTTAAACAATTTTCTGTGTCAAGTGAGGACATTTTTTTTTAAACCTGAGGGGGGAAACAAACAATGCCAAAAGCTATTATTTTTTAAAATCCCGTGACTTTTGGGGGGCTGCTTCATGATTTTTCAGTGCTCCGAGTTGACAATACTGCCTCTCCCTGCACAGCCTAGACATCACTGTAGTTCCTAGGAGCAGAGGCTGCTCAGTCCTTACTCTATCCAGCTAGCAAACTGCCTGCTAAGGGGTATGGACATAGGGCCCTGCCTCCTTCTGCAGAGATGGTGCATGGTATTCCACCTAGATTGCATCCCATGCACTCGAACAGCTCCTTCAGGGGTGGTGCAGTGCCACACCATCCAGAAGACTGTTGTACAAGAAAGCACAACCTAGTCTCAAGGCAGCAGCCCACAGACCCAACCGTGCTCTCAGCTAAGGTGCAATGCGTGACTCAACTCCGTGGAGCTGCCAGAGGGCACCTCCGCTCTTCATAGCGCATGTCAGGAAAAGTCAAACTACAAACAAACAAAATAAGAAGTTTAGACAGTTAAAAAAATACAGAGAAAAATCTAGAAGAAATAAAGGGGAAAGAGAGAAGAGGAAAAGGGTAGGAAAGTGTACTGTTAATTGTGCTGGGGTGTAACATGAAGGCACATAGCTTCTGAAGGTGAAATCCTGGCTCCGCTGAAGACAAAGGCAACTCCATAGATTTTAATAAGGGCAGGATTTATCCAGAGACTCTTGTGACTATCTACTCTGACCTGAAAAGATCTTCACTTTAGCAAAAGGGCCTTTTATGGAGTTTGAACCAGTAACCTCTCATGTTCTAGGCCACATGGGGTTGGTGGGGGATTCATCTGCTAATCCAACACAAGGATGGGTTCCAGCAGAGAGAGGCTGAGAAACATTTGCTCAGGGGAAATGAATATCATGGTAAAATTATTTTCTAACACTCATAAGATGCATATGCATGTTTTAACTTTGCCCACATAAACATGACCTGAAAAGGCCAATGCAAAATGATACACTAATCAACTATAAACGGTAAATCAGCAACACCTCTTTCCAGTGCATGCTACTTGTCAATCCAAGTCATCTCTTAATCTCTATAGATCTGAGTGACAGCACAGTATTTATTACTTCAGTGATGTGTGGTAACAATGTGAACTCTGATATGATGGGAACATCATCTCTGGTGGTGCCAGATCATTCATTCTTTATACTCACTGACAACTATCTTTAGCTAAGGATAGAACGACATGCTGTGCTAAAATACTTACAAGTGTAATAACGTACCGGATAAAGATTGCTTCTGTTGGAAACTTGACTTGTTTCTAAGTGTCCCTGGCTGAAGTTCAGCTACAACTCCAGAAGCAAAAGTTTGGTATGGTACTTAAAAAACACCTTCTCATATAACCTTTAAATCGATCCTCCCAAAGTCTGACTGGTGAAGTTATAATTTCACCCATAAATTTATTACAGGGATATATCATCAAACACTCCCTCTGCTGGGTCATTTCAGACAAGTAAATGAGACTTCCCTCCCATTTTAACAGGGTGTGTTAATTTTAATGCATTGTCTTTCAAAGGCAGAAAGCTACAGTCCTACTTTTTGTTCCACATGTATCTAAACTTTATGCAGGATATACAACTTTATGATGAAGTGAGGCACTTAAAAAAATCATATCAAAACCATTTCTAAAATAAAAGCTAAGAGCGTTTTGAGAGAAACCCCACAGTACTGATAATATGGCAATTTATCATGGTTTGGCAATTTTCAATGAATGAGTCAAGATTTACATTACAGTTTGAAGACATCTACAAAAAGATAAAAGAGCAAACATTTGATATAAGATGATCCAATATGTTACAATGACTTCTCTGGTGTCACCATAAACTATTACATAATAGTGGACCCTGGTGAATAATTCACACAATTTTGTTTTGGCTTGAAAAGAATTAGATTATTTTTCAGCAGTTGAGTGAACAATAAATTTCAATTGTAACTAGTGGCATTGCAGATATAGGCTCTAACCCTACTGTAAATACCTGGGCATTTAAGGGCAACATATATCAACGTATGTAGGATTGCAAGATTGTGCTCATATGCAGTAGACCAAAAATAATACAACTGCACAATTTATCAGTAGGGTATGTTATACCAGTTTTATAATTGAGGCTGAGATTTTCAGTCACCTAAAGTCATTTGGAAGCCTAGTTCCCATTACAATTAAAGAGATTTATGCACATTGAAAATCTCAGTCTTAAAGCACATACAGGTGTATGCAGCAAGCTGGTTTGCTCAGGTGGTTGAAAATTCTAATGATTCATTCTCCAAAGAGGGTGTGCCAGTTACCCAAATTATTCATTTAGCTTTGACATTTGCATTTCTCCAAACAGCTGCCAATGCATTCTTGGTAATGTAAAATATGGGCCCACCTGAGTAAAACGGATGCAAGAATGACATGATACTTCTTAATAATATGGACAGCACACAGATAATGCTATGTTTGATCTCGATGACTCAGTCTTCTTTTAACATACTGTCTGCAGGGTCTCTCTACACAGAAATACATGTCCAATTTTTTTTAACAACAGCAAGCATGTATACTACTATCCTTTTATTGTTACATGCAGATGTGTAACTGCACATCTGAACTGCATACTATTAGCCTAAAGAAATGTTATCAGTATTTAAGTGTCTGCACATTTGCAAGATTAAAAATAGTCCTGATTGACAAGCACTATAGTACACACAATTATAATATTACAGCATACAATTTATATATTACTGTAATAACATTTTATTTCTGTACTTTTAGAAACCTTTTATAGTCAAGTTCTGCTCATTGCTTAGCTGTTCAGATTCACAAGGTTAAGGATGACAAACAGCACAACTGCTGTAGAATAATGAAACACCTACACTGAGGATATCTATATATGGAAAATAATTCACTTTTCATACCTAGAGGCCTGGAAACTCTGATTCAAGCCAGTCTTCATGCCTAAGTGAAATGGACTCCTCGTGGACAGCAGTCCAATTGCAGTGTGCATTGCTAATATAAATTAGCATAACTGATATCATGTAGCTGAAAGACTTACAATTTACACTTCAGCCCTGCTGTACACTAGTATTATGAATATGAGTTTCAGCTTTTAATTTTGGCACTCCTCTAATATTCATAAAGGAAGCATCATCCCCAAGGAAGAACCCTATTAAATTCAACATAAAAGATTATTTACTAATTTTCAGTCCAACCCTGTCTTTCATGTTACCTCAGAAGAGTTTTGGGTGCATGGGGAGTGAAGGATCAGGCACCATACATAGTAAGAAAAAATTACTTATTTTAGTTAACAATTGTTATAGTCACCAAATAGCTAGATGCTGTACAAGAGTTATAAGCAAAACTGACAAGACCTGGAAAAATACAATTCTCTGTCCTCTCCAAATAGATATATTTTGGCTTACTAAATAGACCTAACATACATCACCCAATCAATGATTTTATATGTAAAGCATTTATCAAATCAGTCTCTGAGTACAAGGTGGCAGTTACTGGAAAAATGATTAACGCGAGAGAAACCACAATAATGAGAGTGAATTCTGCTTTGGATACGATGGCCGATTCTCCCATTGCAAGAGTAAATGGAAGTTACGCAGACTCTGCGGTGAAAGAATCAAGCTTTGCATCACAGTGTTACAAGATTTCTTAGATTATAATTACCTTGTAGCTTCAATATCATTAGCACAACTGTATTATGGCTGAATTATGCCTTATGGATTCTAAAAATATGTTGGTATGGACATTTTTTAACCCTCTCTAGTCACTTTGGACTGTTCTCAGTTGCATTGCTGTACGTCAACAACTACTCCAGTGAAGGCAGATTTACATCATGCCTCCCTAGAACATTCAGTCACACAGGATTATACTATAAATGGGATTTTAAACTGCTTTCTTCCTGCTTTCACAATAACTCACATCCCAAGTAACAGTGACAGGCCAAAGTCATCCTTACCTGAACTCCAGTGAATTCATTAATAGGACTCATTGTGTCTTCCCTATATTTTTAACTTTTCCATTTATCATGGAAGTTAAACAACTTAGTCAAAATTATAACGGGAATACGGAACAATAAATTCTATACACACTGCTACTAATAAAACTGATGGTTAAAACTGAAACACAGCTGGTGTGTGTCAACTTGGGAGGAGTGTGCCCTTAAAATAATGTTTTACATTTGAGAAGGAGGATGGTGAGTGAGGGAAATAGTTGTTTCTGATACTGTGGTTCAAGTCAATTTCACTAGAACTTCTGCTATTACTCTGCGTTCCAGTATATTCTGAATTGTGATTTAAACAGGTTTTCTCTTTCTGCACAACTCAGTTGAATACACGTCCACCACAGATAATTTATTTGCACCTAATTATTCCCAGATTTTCAATTCATGCATGTAGCCTATGCTCAATTTCCATTATTGTTCTTGGTGATTTAAAATCATACCATCCTTTCGCGTCGTTCAAATCAATCATCATTTTGAGGGCTTTTACTTAGATAGCCCAAAAGAGTTATTACAGTTAGGAGTAATTCCTCCTTCAAGGTTTATATAACTGAAATATAACCTGAGGAGGCAATGACAATACAAATCAAATACTGAGGTTGTGTCACTAACAGCGACTTAGGTAGGCTGCGTCTAGGCTTTGTGTATATGGATCTTAATATTAAAGCTGAGAACGGCATGTCAGCAAAAATGCTGTGGGATCACAGATGAGGACAGCCTATTATAACAAAGTGCCCCTTCATTACTGGTTCTGCACAAGTTGACCAATTATTTTAAGTGAGCTTCAGCATTGGGGATATGTTATCAAAGAATGCCAGAAAAGAAAGAATGTGCCTAGATATTCTATGGAAGGGACTTCTGCATTTTGACCTTGGCACAGCAAGGTATTTAAGTATGTGATTAACCTTAAGCAAACAAGTAGCCTCAGTGACATCTCCGGGAACTCTCACCTGCTCACAGTTATGTACATTCTTAAGTATCACGGTGAAGTTGAGGCCTTGGATACCAAGCTAATAGTTGCTCTAGGAATGCTGTAGAGAGGTCAGCAGATTAGACAGTAAAATTCTGAAGCTGAGGCATGTTCAAAACTGGCCAAGAAAAGGAAAAGGAAAAGGAAAAGATAAAGATAGCCTTGCACTTTAACATCAGAGTTCTGGGCCTGGTTTTCAAAGGTTGCTGAACTCCTGCAGCTCCTGTTGAAGCTGGGCAGAGTTGTGGGTGCTCAGCATCCTGAGAATTTCATTTCTGTGTCTGTTTGCTCAATGCAGTATTTTAATTCTCTACAGCTTATTTGCTTCCTCCAATCAGCATCAGCCATCAATGTGAACTAGTCCTTGCAACCATATAAAAAGATCACATGGCGCTGGAAATAATTATCAAATAGTAAAAATCTTTATAAACAAGGGATTAAAGGTGGCAATGGATGGTTCTATTTAGAGCCCATGTTACATGCTTTAATACCATCTTATATACTGTTTATGAAGAACCACCAGAAAGCAAAACATGTATTATGCTTTAAACTGCTCCCGATAGTGTAGTGGTGTTTAATTCCTATGATTAAACAATGGCATCAGGGAAAATCACTGAGAGTTTAAATCTCTTGGATTATCATTATAAAATGTAGTTTTAATATTTTCCTTTCAGTACGGTATTGGCCCCTCTCTCTCTGCAGAAAGAAATTAATCACAAACTATTTAAACTTATGAGAAATCCTGTAGTTAAATCAAATGTTTGCAGTTGCACTGACAGCATCAGGTTCCAAGGTGTTTTTTCTCTCAGGAAGGAATTTGGTTGTGATAAAAAAAAAATCTGAAATATTTTTTTGAAAAAAAAAAGTATCAAATTATCACAGATGATAAAATGGTCATTAGCCTTAATATAACACAGCCAGTGCAAAATTACTGACCTCATTTGTGCAGAAGAGGCAGGTAAGCAAGTACAGATGGTGCATCCTGCATGACAATTATTCTGCCAGGCATAAGCAGACTGCCTGAGTGGAAGCAGGGACTGTCAAGCATTAGGGGAGCACAGTGGGTAGGCTGCCAACTGCATATCACATATGCCAGTGTTCCAAAGGCTGACCATACCTTCAAGCCTGTACACCACATCCCCTTGGACACGGAAGGGGAAATTTTCAAGAGGCACGTTGACTTTCAATAGAAATTGTGTGCCGAACTCACGTTTCTGCTGCTGACAATCTCTGCTGTCCATTCTCCCATCCTAGCATCCTCAGGTGCAACACTGCAATCTCCATCTGCTGGTATGTGAGGATAAGAGGCTCCTTATGCTTTCTACCCTCACTAATACAGAGGGCAGGATTTTGCCCTCAATATTTAACAGATGTCATTCTAATCTAAAGGTAGGTCTTTCAAGCTCTTCATATCTGGGGGCTGCTCATCTTGTACTTCCACAGTTGCTTACGGAGGGAACTTTAGGGACAACTGAAAACAAACACCCACCCACACAATGAACACATGCACCAGATGGCCAGCAGTGACTGAACTGAGCGCAGAGCTGTGTTACCCTGTGGGCACAGGGTCTGAAAGTGGACACCATTATCCAGCAGTAGAGTAGTCTAGTGAACTGCACCTGGGACTGCCACCAGGAACTTCCACATTCTAATCCTGCCTTTGCTACCAACTCCTTCTGTAGTCTTTCCGTCAACAAGAACTCAGTCTTACTCCCACTGAAGTCAGTGGACTATGGACTTCATTGCTAATTGGATGAACACCCTTGACCTCTTTGACACTGGCACTGGCCCAGTGTGCTGTAAATTCTCTCTTTATAGGAACCTGCCATTATTTATTCTAAATTTTGGTTCACACAATTATATCCAAGATTTACACTGCAAAGTTTCCTCAAGATAAGTTTTCTGAGAGAAGCGAGGCCTAGTATTCTAGGTAGAGCTTCATTTTGTAATACCACTCCGTACTGAGAAAAATCTTATTTTTTGTCATTAGCCAGTTTTACAAAGGGAAATGGGGTTGCTTGAGATCAGTGCTCTGCTTTTATAGCTGAGTTGAGGACTGATCTCTGCCATTTCTGGGGGGCCTCTGGAAACAGGTATAACCCCAGTCCTCATCCACAAGATCTGACAACAGGCAAGTGGGTTAGTTCAACCTTTTCAAAGTTCAGAGGTGAAATCTTGGCCACACTGAAGGCCCTGAGAGTTTTGTTATGGATTTCAAAGAAGCCAAGATTTCACCCCCAGGTCTTCCAAACCCACATGAACTGGTTCTCACATCTTTATTTGCAAAACCTATTCAAGCCAAACTTGGGATGTGGTTGCACAGCTTTAAATGCAACACGTTTCTTTGGCAGTCAATTGAAGCTAGAATATGCAGTGTCTTCCTTCTATTTTGGCACAAAAACATCCTCAGGTTTGAGCAAGTGTCAAGCTGCGTGAGGCTCCAATCTATCACAGTGGACAAGTTTCCTGCACAAAACAGAGCTTTCATATAGCTTTATGCACACTACCAATCTGAAGTCATTGTGGCATGTCACCTATGCACCAGTGAAGGTGCACACCAGCTGGTACATGAACACAGCCTTATATCTGGGTGAATGCAGACACAACTTCTTAAGAGAGACCCACTCATTTTCATTATTAACATTTTATAAAAGGTAAACAGAATGGTTGATAACACACATTATAAATGAGAGTGTGTCATCTATATATATACACTGTATGAGAGTACAGCAGAGTTGATATAGAGTATTTCTACAATCAGTCATTTGTTCCAATGAGTTTAATTCACTTGTTCCATCTTTTCCTGAATATTCCAGGTCCTAACCTAACACAGCTGTCATATGTTGCATCGCTTTTAAACCTTCCATTGTTCTGCACAGGTCAATTGGTTTTGCGATCACAGAGATTAAAGCTTAGATTTTGAAAAGAGCCTAAGGGAGTTAGGGACCCAACTCATTTAATTTCAGTGAGGAATTTTTATTTTAACGCCTACACATTTTCCCTTACACCATAAAAATATGGATTTAGGAGATATATATCCCTGAAATATCTTGCATCAAATATTTCTGCAACAGTGCAGGTGACCTTCAATGGACATTCACCTAAGATAGAAAGTTCTCAATACCATGCCATTTTTGTTGTGAATTTTGTGTTTGCAGTGTTTAGTTTCGTAAGTCTAGCTTGAAAAATATTTCTTCATATCACACTAGTATTTTCTCCACAAGGGGAAATTTTCAATCCTTTCAATCCTTTGGAGAGTTGGAAACATAGCCAGGTACTACCAGTACTGTTCAATAGTTCTGTAAAACATCTCACAACATTTCAAATAGAGGTCTTACCTCATAATTTCCTTGTGCAGTCCTCCTTTGGGGATAAATCCAGACTGAACTGTCTCCTATGAGATTTAATGAGGTGTTTCTCAGTGGTCAGGATTTAAACATGAGAATCTGAAAATATCGTGTGTCATGAGTTTGTATAAAATTTTTGCTATTGCTGCTCAAGGACAGAGGAGACTTGAACGTTGTAAATTTACTCTCTCTAGACAGGTGAGGGGAGATGTTCACTCTCTTGGACCATAAGTTTGGAGGTTTACACATCCTTAATTGAAATACAGCAGGCATAATTTATTTTTAAACATAACACATCAAAACTGTTGGTTTTTCCTTATGTGTTTCTCAGTGAATGTTGCCCTCTTCATAAAAGCCTTTCCACCATAAGATGACAAAATACAGGCATCCCTTTCTATCCCTAAACCCCTACCAACCAACAAAAAGAAGAGAGGAAATAAGCTCTAAAAAAGAAAGAAAAACGACCCTACCTCAAGCAGAATTTTGACCTCCCATAATGAAGACATGCCAGAGATCTCATCGAGTCCACTAGGGACTTTGCAATTGTTATTTATTTTAGGTGGAAGGCACCAAAGGGTAGATTTTAAAAAGGTAATTAAATGTCTACTTCATACTGAAGCCAATGGAAGTTAGGTGCCTAAATACCTTCAACAATCTGGCTCCCAGATACTACAACGATGAACAGCAGCATGAGACACATGGACAGATGTTTTGCTTTTAGAATTGTTGCTATTCATTTATTTCAACACCATTGAACCAAGGCTGGGATTTCCAAAGAAGCCAGGAACTCAGCTCCCACTGAATTTCAATTAAGAAGAGGGCTCCTAACTCCATTTGGTTCCTTTGAAATTGCTCCGACTAACTCAATAAGACCAGAAACAATAGTCAACTGTTCTACATCCTGCAGGTACCTCTCTCAGTGCTGGAGCACTTTTTAATGTGCTCATTCACATGGACCTGAAGAGAGATGGAACAGATGCCTTTACTTATTGTGCTCCCAGAGAGAGTTTGAAAATAAATTGTATTAAGAAGCTGCTGATGTCTTGTGGGAAATCTTTGAAAAATATTTTATTTGGAAACAATTCTGCATGTACCTCATAGCATATTTTCTCTATTTCATTCCTCTTAGTTTGGAATTCTTATGAGAGCAGCTGTTGCTTTTTGGAGGTGAAGATTTCCGTTACTGTCTGATTTCAGACAGGATTTCCATGCCTAAGATGAAGCAGCAATTAATGCAAACTCTCTACCCACATCTCCTACAGGCTGGGAGGGTGGGGTTTTTGTTTCTGTTTTTTTTTTTTTTTGCATTGATGCAGAATGTCTGGCAGGTTGGCTCATCTAGGAGTCATACTGATGGGGATTGGGGAAAACACACAAGCATAAAGAGAGGTTTGTTCCCTTCCCCGAGGACCCTAGTTAAGTATTTTCTGAACTGTTCCTCATAGCTCTGCTGTGCACGTATTGACAGGGCTGTAAAGTGAGATGGTGCTCTGAAATGTGACAGTAAAAGTACATTTTATTTATTTAAATTTATACAACACACAAGACACAAGCACCCCTTACAAATCTTAACATTTATAAAAAAAATCACATTGGACTGCTCGGAGTTCTGTACTCATTGCATCTTACTAACTTCATCTAAGATTTGCTCAGTCTACAAATAAAAAGAAGTTTTTAGTAAATGCCAGCCCTGAACACCCAATTTGAGATCTAAGACCCCAGCTGGATTCTTTTTTCCTTCCACATAATTACAAATACTAAAGATATTGAATGACAAACTGTATCTTCAGTTACACATGTGCAACTCATTTTCCTGAAATTATAACCTGTGTTATAGCCACACAACATTGTTAGCTCTCAGTTCAGCGGCAGAGGAGTAATTCTGTGCGTCTGCAGTATATTTGTTACTGGTTGCTATGTATGAAAAGGCAAGAAACCAGCTCGACTGGCACAACCCATGTTAAGTCTCCAGGAGTGGCAGTTAGAATCATAGGCGTCGACTCCATGGGTGCTCTGGGGCTGGAGCACCCATGGGGAAAAATTGGTGGGTGCTCAGCACTCACTGGCAGTTCCTGCCCTGCCTCAGCTCACCTCTGCCTCCTCCCCCGAGCACGCCGCATGCCTGCTTTTCCCCCCTAGCTCCCAGTGCTTGCTTTGCGAAACAGCTGTTTCATGTGGCTAGGAGGGGGAACACAGTGCGCTCGGGGAAGAGGCAGGGCCGGGGTGGGGATTTGGGGAAGGGGTTCAATAGGGGCAGGGACGGGACAGAGTTGGGGCAGCGACTTTGGGGAAGGGGTTGGAATGGGGCTGGGGTGGGGGCCTGAGCACCCTCTGGTGCTGGGGAAAGTTGGCGCCTATGGTTAGAATAAAAAATCTTTATATTGGTAGATTAATTAAAACGGATATGAAATCAGTGAGACACAGTAAGCATGGAACCTTACAATGCCATTTTTACAGTCACTTTTCAGAGACGAACCTCACTTTAAAGCACACAGAGACTGAAGCAAGGGAATTAGACACCCATCCAGCAAACACATACGAGTTTATCTTTAAGAGTACGAGCAGTTTTGTTGAGCGAAGAGCATCTATGCACATGTGCAAAATTATTCATGTGTGTAAGAGATTGCAGAATTGAGGCCCTAAAGCAGGGATTTCAAACTCAAATCACCATGAGGGCCATATGAGGACTAGTTTATTGGTTGAGGGCTGCATCACTGACACCTTTTCATACAACAACATAAAAGTATAGTCAAAAATGAAAAAAAGAAGAGTAATATAGTATGTTATTAAAAGTCAATGCATTAACTTTTTAAAAACTGTAATGTGAAAAGTCAGTGCTAATTTTGACAGTCATTTCATTTTTGGCCACTTAACTGGCAGTGTTTTGCATCAACCAGAGCATCAGTATTTGGTTTGATATCCTGAGACGAAACCAATCTCAGTGTGGCTTGCAAATTGTACCACATTCCACACAAAAAACAACGCTAAGAGAATGTTACGACTGCACAGTTAAGCACACATGCCAAAATTAGGGTTGCGCACACAACTTCTTCTCTGCCCCTTTGAGACTATATGTTATCATGTAATCTTTTAATTACAGGGGCACATACTGTTTCTCATATATCTTTTTTCTACATCCTTAAATTGTATAGCATCTTACAGTGATTTTTCTACTGACTTTTATTGCGTTGTCACAGTAGCCCAATATATGCTTACTAGCAAAGGACTTGCCACGTAGCCACTCAAGTTTATGGTAAGCATGAGTGAGGGTGGGCAAATGTGTGTTGTGATGGGAAGCTGTGTTGATTTATGCCTGCAAAAAAAAAAAAAAAACCCACTCTACCCCTGTCATAAACAGATAGCTAAGGGTTAATGTCTCTTTCACCTGTAAAGGGTTAACAAACAACACCTGACCAGAGGACCAATCAGGAGACAAAATACTTTCAACCCTGGACGGAGGGAAGTTTGGGTGTGGGTCCTTTGTTCTGTGTCTGTTGTCTCTCTGGGCTCTGAGGGGGATCACACTATCTCCAAGCTCTCTAAGTTTCTGTTCAAATAGTAAGTAGAACAGGCGATTTAGGTCTTTTCATTGTTTTACTCTGTTTGCACATGTGGATCTGGCTGGTTAACTTTTATATGTGTAGTTGCTGGGAATATTTTGATTTGTGTTGGTACTGGAGGAAGGGTTTCTTCCTTTGTCTGTAAACTATAGGACCCTGTAATATTTACATCTTGAAGTTACAGAGATAATTCTTTACTTTTTCCTTTCTTTTATTAAAAGATTTCTTTTAGAGAACCTGATTGATCTTTCCTTGTTTCCCTTGTTTTATCCCAGGAGAGTGGGTGTAAACACCAGGACTGGTGGGGGAGGAGGGAAGGGGGAGAGAGAGGCTAATTTCTCTCTGTGCCAGGAATACTGTCTCTCTCAGGGAAAGTCTGGGGGGGGGGGAAGGGGGAATGGTTTATTTCTCCTTGTTTTAAGAATCCAAGGGATTTGGGTTCTTGGGGTCCCCAGGGAAGGTTGGGGAGGTCAGAGTGCCCCAAAACACTATATTTTTGGGTGGTGGCAGGCTATCAGATCTAAGCTGGTAATTAAGCTTAGAGGTTTCATGCAGGTACCCAAATTTTGGACGCTAAGGTTCAGATTTGGGAAATATACCTTATGACAACCCCTACCATGAAGCCCTACCCCTGCCCTGTCTCTTCCCACCCCTTTCCCGCTCCCATTCCAACCCCTTCCCCAAAGTCCCTGCCCCAACTTTGCCCCCTCTCTGCCCCTATTCCAACCTCTTCCCCAAATCCCCACCTCCTCCCCTGAGCACGCTGTGTCCCCGCTCCTCCCCCTTCCCTCCTGGAAAGTCCTAAGTGCTGCCAAACAGCTGTTTGGCAGTGGGAAGCGCTAGGAGGTAGGTGGAGCAGGGACGCAGCACGCTCGGGGAGGTGAAGGGGGCTTGGTAGACCACAGGAAATAACTCCGCTGCCTGTTTGAGACCTCTGGCCTAAAGGGTACAGCAGCTACAAGGAATATTATCTTTTTCACTAAATTCACAACAGAATCATATAAAATCAAGTTCTTTCTGGATCTATTTGACTGAATTCTGCCTTCAGCTACACCATGGAACCCCATTGCCTTGGGATTGCACATAAGTAACTGAGGGTAGAATTTTTCTTTCCCTCTTCCTCCCAGCCAGTAATCAGGCCACACTCCCAATGACGTCAAGAGGAGCTGGATTTGGCCCTTTGTATCTGTGAAATCCAATAAATAGCTGCTTTAAGGTGCATTCAGTAGAGATTTGATCACGCTGAACCTGAAGGTCCTGTAATCTTACTTTTGGCACATAATGCTACATTATATTTAAAGATACATTCTGGGACTGTGTTGCTGATACCTAATATTATACAATGGCTCTCAGGGGAGCTATTGAAATAAAATCATTTTTATAAAATAAACGAATAAGCAAATCAATAAATAAAATAGGTTAAAACACACTAAGATATACAATTGGCATGCAAGTTGTATAGCTTATCAGTCAACCATTTAAGATTTACCCCCTTCACGTTTAGAGTTGCTCAGTAACTTCAGTGTTTGTGTGTTTAATAATGAATGCTAAAAACCACCAGGGATCCTATCTGCAAAGCACTGTGCAGGGCTTATGCACATAATTTCAAGCTACTGCTGTGGAAATTTACCCCCTGATGGTATTAGTGGAACTTTAGTGCTGCAAGAATATGCTGTTCTGATGAACAGAACTATAGCTGTGCCAAGTTAAAAACCTCTTAATTTGCAGAAAAGGATCCAAAAATATCTTTATAGACTTGTTTAGTCACTGATTTCAGTTTTTAGTAACAAAATGCATGCGCTGAAAATATTAACATTATTCATTCAAACAGTGCTGCCCAAGAATGGATGTGGCAATTTTGGAGCATTAATCTGCAACACCCTGCAGCTTTTCCCTTTAATTTTTTAAGGGATATAATTATTATTTTTTAAAGTTTACAGCCCTCAGTGGCTATAAACATTCATTATACACAAGTGCAATACATTAGATGCCTTTCCAGAACACAGAGTTGTATCTAGACCCAACTGTCTGCGAGTGGCATTGCAGATTGGAAGCAAGCAATAACTCACTTCACTGATACAGAAAATACATACTTTAACCTTGTTAAAACTTTTTTCTTTTTTATAAATTCAAGGAGAGGTTATAGATATAAAGCCAATAAGAATGCAAAATGAAGGAAACTAGCAATATTCTGCCCAGTGATAAAAATGATTTTATGTTTAACACAATGAGCTTACAAATGAGAGCATGAAGCATTTAAGTACTTTGACAGATGGCTATTTCATGGGGTTTCTATAACCTAATAGCCATTTGCCAGTACAAAAGTATTTGATGTGAATGAATGTGACAACACAGGTAGAAAAGAACGGAAAGGGGATCAGATTCTCATCTGTGACGAGATGCACTTGGTGCAAGTCAGAGGAGTAAAGTAAAGTAGCCAGTTACAGCTCCCTGATTCTCAGGCTGCTCTGGCTCTGACAAGTTAGAACAATTTAAGGGCAGCTCTAACTTACGAAAGCTGGTCATGATCCCTCAGAGACCAACTGAATAGTGCCAGGAGAGTGAAGTTTGGCTCTGCCTCCTCCTCATTTCTGTCATACCATTACTACAGTGTGAAATTGGTGGAGTCAACTCTGCCAGCTTTATGCTGGATTAAAATTCCTTTCCATCATGGGATTCTCAACTGGTGAGCTGTGGCCAGACTAGCTGGCTCTCCACTGCCTAAGAAACGCAAAGGACACAGAATGTAGACTGTTAACTCTTTGGGATGGGGTCTTTTTTTTTTTTGTCTGTGTTTGTGCCACACCTAGCACAAGGGGGTCCTGATCCATAATGGGGCTCCATAGGCTATACGACAATACAAATAATAAATAAGAACAATAAAACTAGGCCTGAGAATCTGGCATATTATGTTACAATACATAGATGTTAAATTATACAGTCATATGACAAGAAAATACACTATATCTTCATGCTGAGATTCACAGTGTTGCACTATCATCAATGATAAAAAACATCATACTATTGTCAGGAATGACCATAAGTGTGTGTGTATTCCTTTGCTGGGATAATTCGGTATCTCTTACTTTGTGTTTCTTTTCTGTATACAGGGATGCCTCATAAAAACTTTTCAATTATCTTGGATAACTTGATAACGTTACCTCAGAAAGTGCAAGTACTCCATGTCCTAAATGTAGGGAATATTGCAAATAGGACTGATTTGGTGTCACTGAAGTAAAGGCTCTTACTGATTTAAATGACCACTGGACAAGGCCTATAATTTAGTAACACTATCCAATGATCCAGGACAAAACAAGAAGGGTTTAAAGGGTGACCACGGCACTTGTTCATTACTTTTAAATACAGTGTATTACTGGAAACCACTGTTTCTGGAAAGTTTATACATTCACAACTTCTACTGTTACTAACAGCATACTTTCAAGCAGTAATTATTTGTCTCTGTCTCTTTTTTCCCCCCTGGTTCTAAGACACGATCCTGCACTATTTGAAGGGATTGCTTTGCTACTAGTCTTAAACTCAGCACAATGAACCCTTGATGAGCATCCCAGAAGTGACTCTTGCTAAATTAAAGGGACTCTGCTGACGTTCACTTTCTAAAATGGGTCCTGCCTTCAACCAGATCAGTTTTCAGGGATCCCCTGTGCTGATCCTAGATAATCTATCAGTTTTCCCCAACGTCTGCTGCAAAACTGATCAAGTTCCAAACTGAGAGGACTAGTTGGTACAGAGGGTTAACTGAACCAGCTTTTCATCTCTGTAGACGAAATTGTGTTTCAAAGCCATAAATGAAAGGGGTTTTTTGATGTCTTCCTAACTCCATTTTCTTCAAAACCTGGGTGTGACTAGCAAATATACATTTTCCTTTCCCAAATCCTGGTTTTTGAGCTGAGCAGCTTTACTGGAGATGTTGCTTTTTCAGTGACTACAAATAGGCTCAGTGGAAGCTGCAAATAACAGCGCAGGTTGGAACAGACATTGGAAAACTAAGTATCTTGGGGACTCTAGATTTTGTTTCTTAAAATATGATTTCATAGGATCAAATCTTGAAGCTGTCACTCAGTCCCAGCTCCATTTAGTCAGTGAAAGTTCTGCCTAACTAAGGACTTATGAGGAGTCCAGTCCATCCATATAGCTTAATATGTAAATAGAAAAAGAACTCTTAAAATCAAATACAATTTTTAATACAGAAGAAAAAGTGTCTTTAGATTAAGTTCTTAATGCAAGCCTCAAGCTAAGTCTGGGTCTGCTTGCAGGAAGTGGCATTACTCATGTGAGTAAGGCAAACCAGGCTTGGCCTCTAGCTGCTGGCACATGTGAAAACTGCAACCACAAATTTTGAGGTGAGGAAGAAGGAAATTCCAAAGACCACCGATCTAAAAACAAACAGTGCAGCATCTGGAGGTTGTTACCCTCTAAAGTATGTACATATATTTTAAACAGTAAATACAGTATGATAACGTTAAGACAAAAACTATGTTATATGCACACTCCTTCAGCGAGCCCAAGCACTAGTGTACTTATTCTTAGTAAGTCCAGCATCATTCCCAGTCATAAGAGGTATAGGTAAAAGCACAGATTTTCAAGGTGAGGTCACAGTCATGGTATGTGTAGGCCAAGAGTTAGATCTTCTGTATCAATCTTGACAATATTCCTTTAGCTGAGAGCATTCTTCCAGATTATTTGGCAGCAATGTAAATTTGTATGGTAGCATAACTGTAAAATAGTCGCCTTTTTTCCTTTCCACATCTGCTTTAATGTGGATTGCATGCACTTATCAAGACCAAAGCAAGCCCTATAAAGCTTAAAGGTAAAAATGTAAGAAATGTCTCAGGGACTTAGAAGCATAAGCCCTATTTACAAAAGCTCTGTAGAGTCAGATTTTTAAAGGTACTTAGGCACCTAAAGATGCAAATAGGTGTCAAGTGAAATTTTCAAAAGTGCCTAAGGCCCCAATTTTTAAAGGTTCTTAGACGTTGCTACATCTAACTCATTTAGGAGCATAAGTAGTTAGGTGTTTTATTCCTACTGAAATAAATCGGAGTTAGGCACCTAACACCTCTGAGGATCTGGGCTAAAGTCTCACTGAAAGTCAATGGGAGTTAGATGTCTAAGTTACTTTTGACAATGTAACTCAGGCTCCCACGTCATTTCAATTTTCAATTGTTTTTTTTACCCAAAGTCACATAAATAAGAATTTAGAAGAGTAAGTTCAAATGTTAATTCTGGAAGTCCATTTACTATATCCATCTAGATCTGCTCTGACAGTATATCAGACTGTCCATAGTTTGTCATGGTGAGAAAAAAAGACAAATCATTTGCTAATCTCACTTCTTGTTCCCAAATTATACATGTGATGAACTAAATTTGACGCAACTACACAAAACTCAGTGGAATTATACTAGGGATGAATTTGGCCCAATCAGTTTACTTTGCAACAGTCATTTGATGTATAGTACTTTTTGTTTTAATCCTTGGGAGTTTCACTCTTCTCACAGGTGATTTACCATTCTACCTATGGTAAAATATACTAGTAGTATGTGTGACAGATATGGCAATTTCCAGCAATATCTTTGGAAGATCTTACTGTACTAAGTTTATGCATCATTGTGGGCTAGTGATTGGATTTAATTCCATGGGAGAAGGGATGACAACAGCCTCTCCAGGAACTAAGAACAGTGGGGAGTGATTAGATAAATTCAAAGGTGATTAGGCAAGAGGTGCCAGCACCTGGAGAGATTCACCTATACAAGTTCAGCTGGATTCTCCAGAGGCCAACAGACTAAGTATGGTCTATTGGATAAATAGCCTAAGTTTAAACTGACCCAGGGCCTGCTTTCTGATCCAAACAATGGACAGGACCTTCTGTCCAAGGGGAGGGCCCCAATTATTAGAGAAGGGTTGGAAGGACTGACACCAACAAGAGCCCGTGTGGAGATGGGGTGATCAAGCTAATTAGCATGTGTACAGGTGCTCACTGTTTTTAATATGTTTTCTCGGTAAAGCTTTCATCTTAAGAATAAATGTGCTTGCTTAAGAAGAGCTGTGTGGTATCCTGAGGACAATTACGCTATTATAGCCTCTGAGGAGAAGGAAAAGCTTTCCTGCTTACGCAGTCTCACTTGCTGGGGAATTGACAGGGTAGGCAGGGAACTGAGTAGCCTGGAAATATCCCTGTCAGGAGGGGGAAAGATGCATGTCTCTGCCCAGAAGAGTTGATGTCTGGAAAGCCTTAGTGCATCACAGAGGGGGAATATAAGTGCAGTTGCCTGGAACTGTGACAGTATGTTTTTTAATAGTTATACAAAATAAAGTATAATGCTTAGCAAAAAAAAATAAAATCACTAGAGGAAAAAACTGTTTCTTAAATTAGTATCCAATGCTATTTTCTATTACATGGCGCAGAAATGTGTTCAAAGCATGAAACCATTAGCGTATATTTTTAAAGGCAATTGTTTTATGGAGGACAATGAAAAAACCATGAAAGAATGACAAGAACAAGCCCTTTCATAGAAGAAGAGTTTACAAATTTCAGACTGATTATTTATGATAAATGTCTAGTGACTATTTATCCTAACAGGAATCATCTGTGCAACAGTAATTTTAGCACAATGTAAAATAACAATATACTTTCCTAACATTAATTTGTCTTGATTATTTATTGTAATGATTTTATATTTTTATTGGTGCATTGAATTACAGAAAATGCAGCATAATTTAATTTTCACCATCATACAGGAAAAAAATCAATGGAGGCATTACAATGATGAAAGAACAGCTATGCTAATACCACAAAAAAAGGACGCAAAAATGATTTATGTTACTTTCGTCTTCTATTTGCAGTTCATTAAGTCACTGTCTTCTTGTAATGACCAAGTAAAAATTAAAGTACTTCAGAGAAGAACTTTAGGTTCAGCATCATTAGTGGAAGAGAAATGGGTTCTTTGATGAACTTGACTGCAGAAATCTATAGAGCACAACTTAATCAGACTACACATTGATCTTTGATGCTAGAAGGCAGCATTAAGATTGAATAAAACTTTTTAATGCATATTTTGGTTTTTAAAAGTAGCATATGATGCATGAGAATGATTTATATTCAATAAGCTTCAAATTCATAAGGTACAAAATGGTACACAGTACTTTCCTTTGTCCTCAGTGTAACCACAAACTTAAAGCAACCAGTTCCCTATACTGTAAGGTGCTTAGCTTTTTAGGCAGTATCTGAGGGAGTGAAGAACAGCTACACACCAAACCTAGGAAAACATCATATTGGTTGTTACTAATAATTTTTTAAATCACTCAGGATGAACAACTTTGTTCATTTGATAAATGACTCAGACACAGGAGAGAATAAATAGTACAGATAATAGCTAACACCTATGTAATTAAAAAAACCTTACTTTTGCCATCTTTCCTCTAGACAGATCCTAAAGTACTTTATCAGGTGGTAAGCCAAATTCTAGTCTTATATCCTTGTAATCCTACTGCTTCGATGAGGTTGCTGCAAGGGTGTAATATAACAGAACTTGGTCCTCTGTGGTGGAACGCCGTAATTATTCTGCTCCAATAACACCACGCAACAGCAACGAGAAGAGAAAAATAACTTCTGTGCTTTAAGTTTGTCATAAGTAGATAGGTAAGGGTTAACTTTTTTTTTTTTTACCTGTAAAGGGTGAACAAAGGGGGAACCAAACACCTGACCAGAGGACCAATCAGAGACCTGGATTTTTTTTAAAGTCTGGGAGGGGACTGGAAACTCGGGGTCTTTTTGTTTTCCTCGGCTGTGAGTAAACAAGCTTTACTTCTAACCTCCATCTTCTTCAAATTTCTCCTAAACATCTGTGAGTCAAGGAAACAAAGTATCGGCTGTGAGTTGCTTTGATTTGTATTGTACATGGATGTTGATTTGGCTGGACTGGTTTAAATGGGCTATCTTTAAATCAGACTGTTATTCATATTTTCTATAAAGCAAGAGCCTGTAATCGATCTCTTATGCAGTATTAATTGTTTTGTATTTCCTTTTTTTTAGATAAAGTTTTCTTTTTAAAACTTGTGGAAGTTTCTTTCCTATTGTGAGGCAGAGGGGAGAGGAACTCTGTACCCAGAGCTCTGTTTTCGTGACAGGCTAGAGGGGGAGGGAAAAGCCCAAACTGTGTCGTTATTCCTATTGTCCCAGGGTGGGAAAAGGCTACGGACAAAGGGAGGGGGAATCTCTTGTGTGAGCTGACTAGGTGAATGCAAGCCTCGGGAAGCCAGATTGCCTCTCCGGTTGTATTCAAGGAGTGAAGTATAGGCTCTGCCCAGACTCACGCCAGGGGAAAGGGGGGGGAACTGGGGGTGAGATAGGAAGAACCCAGGGGTCTGGGTCTTGGGGGGTTTCTCCAGGGAAAGTCTGGGGGGACCAGAGCGAGGCAGGCGCTGTATTCCTGTCTGGTGGCAGCGAGATAAGATCCAAGCTGGGTATAAGCTTGGGGGAGGTTCACAGTAAACACTCAGATGTTGAACTCTAAGTCCAGATTTGAGACAGACGTTTACTACAAAGTTACAGAAGGAATTTATATCAGCAGAACATGATCATCAAAATTAGAATTTTGGCTAGGACACAAGAGTTAACAGCCCTCCTTTTTTTGAAAGTGCCAGCACTTCTTTAGTGACCATAACTAGTCAGGTTACACACATACTCAGTACATACATACATACACCTATATAAGTATGACTAGTCCTATTCACTTGCAATCAGCTGGTGTTTTAGGGCAAAATTTTCAAAGACACCTAAGTGAAGCAGGAGCTAACATCCCATTTTCAAAAGGGACTTAGGCATTTAAGCTCAATTGCACTGAATTTCAATAACACTGGCTCCTGAACGCCAGATTGTTAAAGATACTAGGAATCCAACTTCCACTGAAATCAAGCAGAGTTAGGTGCCCACATACCTTTAAATACCCGACTATACATCTCTTTTGAAAATGAGACTTAGGTATTTTAGAAAAATTTGCTGCTAATCTACTTAACATCCTGGCAGGGGGTGGTGGAGTAGTTATAAGATAGTCAGCTAAAGTCATCCACGCTGAAACTCCATTGACATCAGTAGAGTTATACCAGGACTGTATTTGGCAAATTTAGTCTTTACTGGTTTCAGAGTAGCACCGTTAGTCTGTATCCGCAAAAAGAACAGAAGTACTTGTGGCACCTTAAAGACTAACATTTATTTGTGCATAAGTTTTCGTGCGCTACAGCCCACTTCATCAGATGCATAGAATGGAACATATAGTGAGGAGCTATATATACAGAGAATGTGAAAAGGTGGGAGTTGCCCAACCAACACTAAGAGGCTAATTAATTAAGATGAACTGTTGTCAGCAGGAGAAAAAAAAAACTTTTGTAGTGATAATCAAATGGGCTATCTTGATTATCACTACAAAAGTTTTTTCTCTCTTCCTGACAATAGTTCATCTTAATTAATTAGCCTCATAGGCCACGTCTACACTACGGGATAATATCGAATTAGCTAAAATCGGTTTTATAAAACTGATATTATAAATTCGATTTCATGCGGCCACACTATGCACAGTAATTCGGCGTTGTGCGTCCATGGTCCGAGGCTAACGTCGCATTTCTGAGCGTGCATTGGGTAGCTCTTCCGTAGCTATCCATAGTTCCCGCAGTCTCCCCCCCCCTTGGAATTCGGGGTTGATCATTATTGTCGCGGGGGGTTCTGGGTAAATGTCGTCAGTCATTCTTCTCCAGGAAAAACTCAGCAGACAATCCTTTCGCGCCGTTTCCCTGGATTGCCTGGCGACGCCATAGCACGGCAACCATGGAGCCCATTCAGCTTTTTTTTCCCGCCACCATATGGGTACTGGATGCGCGCGACAGAGAGGCGATACTCCAGCGCTACACAGCAGCATTCACTGCTTTTGCAATGATAGCAGAGATGGTTACTGGTCATTCTGTACCGTCTACTGCCGGAGAAAACTGGCAATGAGATGACGTTATCTCTCCTCCTCTGTACTGTCCGCTGCTATCATGAGTGCCCCTGGCTGAAAATCGGCCGGGGGCGCAACGCAAAAGCAAAATTGGGATTGACTCACTGGGACTGAGTCAATCCTCCCTTATGGTTCTAAAATAGAGTCAGTCCTGCCTAGAATAAGGGGCAAGTGTATTGAGGACCAATGTATAACGAGCCAGCTGCTCCGTGTCAGTATTCACAGGGGGTGAAAAAGTTTAAGAAGAAGATGTTTTATCCTTTCTGGCTTATTCCAGGGGTTCCCTCCCCCTCCTGCCCCCACGACTCATCTGCTTCCTGTTCCTCTTCATTGTATGGCAATTTGTCAACTTAAAAAAAAAAATTAGCCACCAGTAGGGCCTTTGCAAATAGTTTGGCCACTGACACAGACATATCTGGTATTTTTACATTAGTAAATTTAAAATGACTTGATTTTGATTTTACATTATGTCAGTAATACTGTATGCAATAGACTTCCTATGAATTGTGACTATAAGTTATCTCTAATACATGCTCATTTTCCGGGACAGAAACTTGCTTTTTTAAATCATTTGCCATTAAAAATAATATTTTACAAGAAATGTATGTTTTATGGAGTGTATTTGAAAGCAATTATACACATAAAACACACTGAAACAGTAATTAGGATGGAAATGAAACAGATTTTTAAGATTTTATTAATGACAAGGCAGGCTGATATTTGAATGTAAATAAGAGCTTTGTGTGAATCTAAGTTAAAGAGAAACCACCCAGGAAAGAGAGAGGAGAATGGTCACTTATCTTGGCTTAAACCCTTTCCAGAAGTAAGCTTGTTATCCTATAAGTCAGCTAAATTTTTTTTTTCAAACGCTTTGGCATTTCGTGTTCTGTAACGGAGCTCTGATACAACAGATTTGTCTCCCCATACAGCGATCAGATCTAGTATCTCCCGTACGGTCCATGCTGGAGCTCTTTTTGGATTTGAGACTGCATCGCCACCCATGCTGATCAGAGCTCCATGCTGGGCAAACAGGAAATGTAATTCAAAAGTTCGCGGGGCTTTTCCTGTTTACCTGTCTGCTGCATCCGAGTTCAGATTGCTGTCCAGAGCGGTCAGTGGTGCACTGTGGGATACCACCCGGAGGCCAATAACGTCGATTTCCGTCCACACTAACCGTAGTCCGATATGTTAATATCAAATTTAGCACTACTCCTCTCGTCGGGGTGGAGTACAGAAATCGATTTAAAGAGCCCTTTATATCGATATAAAGGGCGTTGTAGTGTGGATGGGTACATGTTAAATCGATTTAACGCTCTTTAAATCGATTTAAACGCGTAGTATAGACCAGGCCTTAGAGTTGGTTGGGCAACTCCCACCTTTTCATTTTTTCTGTAATGTGTGTGTGTATATATATATATATCTATCTATATCTCCTCACTATATGTTCCATTCTCTATGTCCAATGAAGTGGGCTGTAGCCCACGAAAGCTTATGCTCAAATAAATTTGTTAGTCTCTAAGGTGCCACATATACTCCTGTTCTTTTAGGCTTTACTGAATCTTTTGGTTGTTTTGTTTCAGGTGAGGTACCATCGCTGGGAGTCTTCCTCGAGCTGCGGCTCACAGCACACTTATACTGCCAGTCCTCTGAGGTTCAAACAAGCATGTTACTTCCATCCTCAAAAGTCTGCTTGGCTCTCCAAACAAGTACAACAGTGAAAAAACTGTCATTCATAAAAATAAATTATAATGCACCTTTTTCATTTCCAACTTCCGATTCAAATAACGTGCCTATTTGACTGGCACAGAGCACAGCCTTCTCAATTTGCACTGATACCGACAGAGCAATAAAGCTGCTAGCCATTAAATACAAATACAGTGGAGCATTTTTAATCAGCCCAATGTGTTTTAATTACTGTAAATGAGATTATTTTATTGCTTTAAGGTACCAAAATTGTATTATTTGGGATGATTAAAATGTGAGCTTTTAATCAGTCCAAATCATTTTGAAAACGTAAAAATCCCTTATTTTTAGTGACAATGTATTATATCTATGGACGTGCCAGTGACTCGATGTATTCAGTAGCATTTTTGTGACAAAAAATAATTCTTACAAAGCCACTGAAATTCAGTTTAATACTTACCAAAGCCAAGCTGCCTAAATCGTACAGAAACAAAGAACAAACAGCATCAGTCACTTACTGAACTGAAGCATTCACGTTCTGAAGATATGACACTAAGATTCCATTTGGAAACTGCTCCCTTTCTGGGTTTACCATGGATTATGTACTATATACAGCACACTGAGACCCAATCTTGTGATTGGATTGGGCCTGGTTGGAACCTTACATTAACACAGAGCCCCATTCATTTCACCTGGGGTCTGCGTGGGTGGATCCCTGTTCTTCAAAAAGATTCTCTGTGCCACCAAATATGCACCTAGTAAGCCAAGTGTGTCTACATCCTGAATTTTCTGAACAGCTGCATCAGAGAAAACAAGAAAACCTTTTGCTAGTGGTAATACAGACCTGCCCATGATACATTTCTAACCTGGAGCACCTCAAACCTAGAATCATTTTTATATCCCCAAAATATTTAATACTTTTCATGTGAGCATTGCTCTGTCTCCCCCAGTATGAAACTGATTAGACATGCCCCTTCATTTCAACCTGGAGGGCTTATAGTACAGACATGAAACATAAATCTCATGTGTAATGGGCCTGTGTGGTAGAAGGCATAACAAACCCCTTATTGCAGTGTAATACAGATATGCTCGTAATCAGCTGAAAAGGTTTCATGTCTAGATAATGTAAAGTCTTGATTTGTGAGAAGCAAGATTTTTTTCAGCTAAAGTAAGTATAAGCCTGGGATTTTGTGTATTATGTCTCATTTTGTATGTAAAAACTTCAGATAAAGGGCTTTAAAGGTATAGAAAGAGGATGTGCCATCAGCTTTCCTAACAACCCAAGACCTTTCCAAATTCACTTCCAGCTGGCACTTTGAACTGTTAATCGTATGGGGTTTTTTTGAGGGGAGGAGTGGAGGTATGGCAAGAGAATTAAAAAAACAAGACTGATTTATTTTATTTGAACAAAAACAAACCTGTTTCAGATGTGCCTAGGGTCTTTTTTCTTTAACGCATTACACGTCAGGGAGATGTATGACACTGAGTCATTCAAACACTGAGAAGCAAATCTTAGTTCTTATTAATATTGGGCTTGATCCTGAGGTCATTAGACTCATCCCCATGTCCCCTACCACTTCCTGAGAATAATTGGCAATAGAGTGTGGAAACGCTGCAGGTTTGCAGTTGCAGAATTCTCTCTCAGTTCTCTTCTGGGGATGTGCAGGGTTATGGCCCATCCTCTTCTCACAGAAAAGAGTGAGGGCTCGGTTCCCCCCAATCTCCTTTGCCTCACCTGAGGCAAGGGGCATCCATGCAGAATGCTTTTGCCTCTGCAGTGGCTCCCGGCTGCTGGCTCTGGCCCTTGACAGCATGACTCCTGCAGTAGCTATGTTGCCTGAAGCTCTCGCAACCAACACGTCCCCCAGGACAAATAGTGGCTTAAAAGGTGCATAGAAAGGGAAAAAAGCATACACAAGTTCCTGCAGACTCTGCACATCCATAATCTGGGCCTGTAGCCCCACTTACTCCTGAAGATGTGGATTTCTGCAAAGGGGCATCTGCAGGGCTGTGGGGAAATGATGCACAAGTTCTTTCCCTTCTCATGCTTCCCCTTGCCAGAGCCATAGGCTTTTGTTACTTCCTACTCCAGGAAGTGGAGAGAAGCATTGGGACCCAGTTCTTCTTTGGTCCTTAATCAGACAAATTAATGAATGTAAGAAATAAGGATGTCAGGACCTCGCTCTGAGTCATTGCAATTTGCTGATCTGCTTTGGGTTACCCGACAGACTTGCCTTTCCCCATTACCATGACACAAACTGTGTTTCCTGCTGAAAGGTAAGTCCTTGTCCCATCACCCATCAAAAATGACACTGACATCAGTGTGTGTATTGACTGAGGAGGGACACAATACGATTGCTAAAATCAAGCTCCTCACTACAGATCAAATAGTGTTTGGAAATAGCTAGGGTTACAGGGACAATGGGCAGCATTGTTTTCCTTTACTCTTCAATTAAAAAGATGTGCTTATGGTTTTCCCCACGGGAAAACAGAGTAAATATGAAGATAAACAGGAAGAGAATTTGGTTCAGATCCAGGAACAAGCAAGTCCTTTAACTTTTACATGACTCAGTTTATTCTTCTGTAAAATGGGGACAATACCTACTTTCCATAGATGATAGGAGGTGTCATGATTTTTTAAATTTAATTTTTTTAAATCATTGTTTAAGTTCCAGTTGGATTTGTCAGGCTTTGAAAATGTTTTCTTTCAGCAATTTATCACCATTTTCTTCAACTGGTATTGCTACATCTTCTCTTCTACAGCAGATTGTGTCTGCTACCTGTCCCCAGAGAGGTAGCTGTTAACAGCAAAGTACCTGATTGTAACTAAGCACCACACCCCTCATCACAGTCTCCTCTTTTTAGAACTCTATCAATTTTTCATAAATAAATCCATGTGATTATGAAGCCCTGCCGAAAGTGAAATCTTGACATGGACCCCTGCCAAGATATTATGAGGACATGTGAAATGACAACTTGACAGAGCAAATTGCTAACGGAGATTTATTCAGGGAAAGAAGTTGTTGTCATGATTCTCTTACACAGCAGCAACCACATACAGTGTGGTTATTTCACAAGGAAGCATTGAATACATAGGCAGGTAACCACGATGAGCTCACACGAGCACGTAACTGACTGCAGGTATCAAACAAGAGGAAGGCTGGAAATTCCTCCTGACACAAAGTAATCACATTAATCATTATGGGACAAATCCACCTCCAACCACTTTGGCTGTGGCAGTAGTCTTTTGAAAGTGGAATTATTGTGGCTCTGTTGTTCAAGGGGAGGACCCAGGCATACGTGTGTGGCGGGGGGCGGGGAGAGTACACATGTACAAGGCCAGACTTTGAGCCATCTAGCATGTATGGAGCCTTTGCTCCTTTCCACACAAGAGGGCTATGTTGGGGCATTTTGTGATACAGTTGGTCTGAGATAATCCAGATAAAAGTAATCAGCACCCACGCAGTGGGCTAGGGGTGGTATGAGGATTCCTTCTGGTTTGTCCCCTGCAGAGCTCCTCAGTATCCAACCCAGTTGCGTCACCAGGTGGCTCAATTTGTCCCTACAGCCACAAAAACCAGTTGTTAGCAAGTAGAAAATGAAAAGGTCAGTGCTAGGAAGATCCAACTTGACACCAAACCAACATGTGCCCCTGTGGTCTATTTCCTACTGATGACAAACTATCTATCATTTTACTTTGGAGAAGAGCCTTTTCCAAAGGAAAATAAGTTACGATCATGAACAACATCCCACCTCCCACCCAGTTAGCCGGGAAAGTGTCAGTTTGTTGCAAGTTAAGGCAGCAGCCTAATATTTTATTGAACAATCTTTAGGTCACCCACTTGACTGAGTTGCTTGCTGGCTCCTGCTATAAAAAGGATAGTGGTTGTCTAGCATGTGTTCCTGAAGTGCAACAGGTGGGGCCCTGCCAAGGATTCTGGGGTTTCTATACAATTTGGCTTAGCTGTAGTGAAGGCAGTTTCTCTTTAGTATGCCAATATTAAAAATTAAGACATACAGGCCATTGCTTGGGATGTGGATTCTACTCCTACCTCTGCAACTAATTTACAGAGTGGCTGCATGGCTTTTGGCAAGTCTCTTAACATCTCCGTATCCCTCTGTAAAATGGCAACAATGGTACCTTCTCCATAAACACTAATGTGTACAGGTAGTCACAACCCAGCCTCCACCACACAGTATTTGGGACCTCAATTCTCCCACCACACACTGTGTGAGATAAGGTGAGCTAAAACCTGTAGAACTAGCTTGCAAGAGGACTGAGTGGACAGGAGAGCTACCGTCACCTAATTTTCTCACTCTTCTTCCCTGACGGTTAAACTCATGGAAGCTCTTGTGCAGGAGTCTAGGGGCGATCCAGATCTATGAAGGAGAGATGACAGATGGACCAAGGGTGAGACACTGGGATGCTGCCTCCCGAATCTTCCTGCCTGATCCATGGATTAGATTAACTCAATTTTTATGAAGTCTGAGTCTGTAACGTGCGAGGGCTTCTCCGGCTTGCTGTGGAACCCCTCAAACTGAGTGTGATTCCAAGAGATAACGGTCAAGAGAACCACACAAAAAACCCCCGAACTGCACCTATAGCAGCTGTGCTTTTAAAAGACTGTGCACACAGCGCATTGCAATCATGTGGTGTGACTTTAGTTCATACAGACATACCCATGCTAGCTTTAATGTAGCAATGAATCTCTGGCAGAGCTACACAAGCCAATCTGGAACCAAGGAGAACACTAGCATGCGCTGTTCCAAGCATATTTAAATGGTAAGTCTTGGCTAAGATCAACCATATCCACCGATACATCCTCTGCTGGATGGACTATATCCATTCCTTACAAGGGGATGGACTTGATCTTACAGTTCCCTTCCATCTTTCACTCTAAGATCCTATTATCCTATTTCACTATTGAGAGCAACAATGATGCAATCCCACAATCTCTCTCTCTCTTTTTTTTGCTTTCCCCCAGGGCTGGCTGTATTTCAGTGTAACATTTATGACTGTACTTCATTAAATGATTTCATGAATTTGCTGGTGTGATTAACTGAATTTGGAAGAACAAAAAATTTCTGTTGCATAATAAAAGAGGATTTTTTATAGGTTTTATATGTTAGGTAATCAGCTTCACAGATGATCAAAGATTAACTTTAAATGGATGCTGCTAAGAAAGATCCTCAGTCTTAAATCAGCTTTCCTGCATTAAACCTTCCTCTTTAATCCTCAGCTCCAAGTAATTTTATAAATAGATAAAATTGAAAAATCTCTTAAACCACACAAATATAATCAGATGAATCCCACTGCAATCCTCCTTTTTCTTGGGGTACCCCTGGGGAAACTAAAGGAAACAGTGTGTCCTCATCTGGGTTGCATTGTTATTCAGCAGTAATATAAAATTATTCATAAACAGAACCCAGATCATTTAAAAAAAAACAAAACCCTTTCACCCAGTTCCATGATGCCATCTTAGATGTTTCTGTGTCAGGTTTAAAAACAGAATCTGTATAGTAACACAAGCACCCACCAGTTCACAAGTAAAGCTCAGAAAAGCATTCTATCTGCGCAGCACTCTGCTAAAGTGACCATATGTCAGGCTCTATTGGTTCTGCACTGTATTGTCTCCAGTCATGCCCACGCAGTGAGCTCTGAAAGCAGGAGCCTGCTATTTGTTTGGAACAATCATCCTATTGTACAGCACTGTGCACATTTTTGGAGGTAGTTAAATAATAGAATAATAAAGTTTAGAAGTCAAATATGGGTGAAGAAAAGCATGGACTTGGGAAAAATGCTCTCAAATTTGTTCTGTTTCAATTGTTTTCATGGTTCATTTAGAATACAGGAGTCAGATAATGATCTCAGTTATAGAGGTGTAAATCTACAACAACGTCAGTGGAGTTACCCCAGACTGATGCTGGTTTGACAAAGCTGAGTCTAACCCATAAAGTAGTATCACCACCTTGAAAGCTGACATTTCATAAGATAAGTTTTAAAACTGTTTCAGGTATTGAAACATCTCCTGAGTCCCCTGCCAAATTGTATGGTATTACACACACGGCCCTATTTTTACAATTGCCTCTCTCTCTTGTTGCTGCAGGAAAGACCCACACAAACTAAACAGGAAACTAGTTGAATATACCGGGGAAAGAGTGAAATTGATTACAAGCAAAATGTTATCAAAGGCATAAAGAAAACAAATTAGAAAAAAATTGTCATCCCTTTTTCAGTTGTAGTTATCTTTGGCTTTACTTGAAACGATTATAGGTAGACATTTTTCAGACTGGAATGTGGTTTTAAATTGGCAGTGTCTCTTTTTACTATAGACTCAATACACTGATTTTGCTGTCACTTACAGTGGGGTTTGCACTGGTATAATTCCACTGATTTCCATGGAGGTACTTATAATTTGTACCAGTGAGAGAATTCAGCTGTGCATGTTTTTCTGATCTGACTGCTTACATAGTATCCTATATATATGTCCAGATGATTTAAATAATCAAATCATGTTTCCTTCTTATGCACTGGTCACCACTCAGGAAGTCAATGAGCACTTCACTTGGAAGAGACACAACCCCAGCCAAAAACCAGAATAAGCATTTAGACAAAAGATACATGTAATCATTAAAAAGAGAGGGATAAAAAAAAAACTACCAGAGCTGCAGGTCAGCAATAATACCCACAGATAATACCCAGACATTTGTATTTGGCATTACAAATAAAGCCACAGTAGGAACTGTCACATCATATGGTATGTAGACTAGATCTACAAGAAGGGGACTTTAAAGAAATGTACGCACATCAGGATGGAAATATGCACTTTTTGGAACATTGCTAGTAAAAACAAATGTATGTAATAAATAATACTGGGGATGGGTGAGCTTGCTTAGCCTGATTTAAAACCCACTCAAACATCCTGGGTTCAAAAGTTCATCACCTGTTAGCAGGTCTGTGTTCTGCTTACCAGGGACTGTGAATAAAGGAGCAGAGAGGAAATTTCTAATTGACAAATATATGTATATAGGGCACCCACATGTACCAGCCCAGCTATGGGCACTTGCTTTAGTTAGTGAAAATCTGACATGAGAACAAAGCAATTAATCATTTTAATTGATCAAACTCTAGGATTTTCTGATTTATTTAAAAACGGTGTAAAATATTTTCATGGGGGGGGGGGGGAGATGGAAAATAGGGGTCATGTCTCAAGACCCCAATCCTGCACTCTTTGTTTATTTAATACTCCCACTGAAGAGGAAAGTTTTGGATACACAAGGATAGCAGGATCAGCTCTAAGCCAACGCAGGGTTGTTCCTTATAGTATACTCAACAGCCATTGCTTTGTCCAGTTATGTTTTAAGTGTATCATGTGATAGAGTTTCCACTGTTCCCCCTGGGGAACTCTTTCACAGTCCAGTAGATCTCACTATCAGAAAGTTTTTCCTGATACTCAGCCTCAATTTTCTTTTAATTTCTTCCCATAACTTCTGGTTATATGGCACTAATACCCCCCAGTACAACGCAGTATCACAGCTCTGGTCTTCCCTTACACAATTTTACTGCCTCACCATAATTAAGAACCTGCAGAATTCACCCAAGGAAATACTCAAGTTGCCTACCCAAAAAGAGAAGACATTTCTATTTGCCGGGATTGTTACCTGAGGCAGGATAACCTTTTCTGAATTACTCCTTTGAGTAAGGATATTCTCTTGGGGACAGGATCTGCCATCTTGTCTCCATAACTTTGCCCACGGATAGCTTGAACTTTATGTTGCAATATACATTCAGGGCCAAATTACACCCCAGCTCCCCTTTGCATAGCTGCTGGGAAGCGTGGTAGAACCAGAAACTGAACAGTGGTGCTTGAAGGCATTCTGATGGCAATTTAATGTAGACCATTCACATTTTAATTTGACTTGGAATCTAAATCAGCATTGGAATCAAACTTTTGGGCCTCAAAGTTTTTAAAACACTCCATGGTTTTAATGCATGCATTTTTTCTCCTCTTTTTTTTTTTTCCTCCAATTTATCTAGTGTCAACCGAGGCAAATCTGTAGCAGTAAGCACACTGCTGTGGCAGCTAGTCTAATTTATTATATGTGCTTGAATCTCATATCGATGTTGCAGAATAGATTGGGACTGTAAGGAAATAAACACAAAACCAGAATGGTAGTAATTATTCATTCTGCCAGTGAGGTTTACTAGTCAGGCATTAAAAATGAACAAATGGCAGAAAAGATTCTTTTGCAAAGCTAATATACTGCTGTGGAATTTCTGCACTGCCAGGCACACACTTGCACTGGCCGATTTCACTAACAGATAAAGCAATTTTATAGTGTCACATCTGTCTCACTAACCCTCACAAAACACTCATATTTTTATTCTTTTCTTGCATAATGGATTATTCCCTAGTAGGATACTAGATTAGTTATTACTGCACATCTCTATATTAGTAAATAAAAATCAAAATCTGGTCTGCTGTTCTCAGGCCTAAAATTTTTGATCTAGCATGAAACTTGTGAGGAAACTCTAGCACTTTATTCATTGAATTTGAACCTCCTTCCACTGAAGGATGCAAGCATTCTTTACTCAGACATGCTGAAGAAAGTACCTCAAGAACAAAAATGAACCAAAGCAAAGAAGTAAAACCCAACCCTCAGAAACTAAAAGAAGTCCTTGTTAAATTAGAAGCCAACAAAATTTTTTTTATTAATCAATGCTACATAGTTTGATTCTGTGGCCTGGTGCACAGGGCACTGGACTAAGTCTCAGGAGACCTGGGTTCCATTTCTGGCTCTGCTACTGGTTTGCTGGGTGGCCATAGCCAAGTCACTTCCAGTTCTATGCCTTAGTTTCCCCATCTGTAATTTGGGGATAATAATACTGGCCTCCTTTCAAAAACACTTTGAGATCTACTGATAAAACAGTGCTATATATGAACTAAGTACTCGTATTATTATGCAAACTCCTCCAGAGTTTTGGGATATTTAGATCCAGCGTTCTGATTTGGGCCATTTTCTAAACCATGGTACATGCCTCACAGAGAAAAAATGATGGATTCAGACAGACAAAACACTCTTAGCTACTTATCAAATTGTAAATAGTTCAAAACCACCTGCTTCATCAACAATTTATTTCCAAACAAAACGTCCCGACCCTAGAGTTTTTCTCCTTCCCATGAAACTATACAGTCATCTCTGCCTCCAAGTATACCAGCAAGTCTGAAAGCCACAAACACACTCAGTACACATTCTGACATACGCTCCCCCCGCCGCCTCCCTTTCGTGGGGTACAAAAAGAGCTGTCATCAGGCGCTGGCATTGTTCGCCATAGCAAAGCCAAGGTGACAGTATTACTGCTTGGATGCTCATGGTTTACAATACAGCAGAACGGGAGCCGCCTGGAAATAATTCAGCTTATTTATTTGGGAAAGGCAGAGCTGTTGCTGCTTTGCTGGGCTTTTTCATCTAGTTTGCTTTGCATTTTTGGGATGAGGAAGAGGTAGTGACAAAGGCGGGGATTATTTGGCTCTGTTTAAATCTTTGCAGGAAGCTGAAAAACCTCCAATTCCAGGAACTCAGAGCACGTGTTGAAGATGATTAGACCATGAAGGTAATTCCAACTGGCTGGAAATGCAGTTCCCATTACAGATGGCCCTGAAATAAAACCTCAGATCCACCCATTTGCAAGCTTTTTAATTCCACAGAGTTTAGGGGTCAAGCCCTCCTGTGTATTCTATGACAGACGGACCAGGGAAAACTCCATGAAGAGAACCTTTGCTGGCTTTTCCTCTTGCTTCACCACCCCTAGCCAGTCACATGTGTTCAGAACAGGGCAACCCGACCCTTAGCTGACCACTTAGGGTATGTCTACACTGACAAGAAAAACCCATGGCACTGAGTCTCAGAGCCCAGGTCAACAGACTTGGGCTCATGGGGATTGGATTGTGGGGCTCCATCACAGGGCAAAATTCTGCTTTTACTTACAGCAATATAAAACAGGGAGTAAATCCTTTGTTTTCACTTGATTTACTCCAGATTAACACTAATGTGAATGAGAGCAGGATTTGACCCTTAGCATAATGCTTTGGGGACATAACTATGCCACTCTCTTTTTGTTTTTAAACACATCAGATCTCTGCTAATTAAGCTACAATGGATTTAATGCAATATGATAACCGAGATAATAATTTAGCCCAACAATTGTTGTGGGGTTTTTTATGGCTTTTATTTTAATACTTAATCTCTGTGAATATACGCAAATATTCTGCCTGTACAAACCTAGAGGACAACATCCCTGTATAAGCATGTGCTGCATAATAATGTGGCAGAATATATTACATTTCTGAGGATGCAGTGATAAAGATATGTGTGTGTGTATATAAAATAAATAACTGATGCTGCAGGCAGAAGGAATGGCAAGCAGCTCTTCAAACCACGGTTTTGAAATGCAGCGTGCCTTTGTAAACACCTCTTTAGATATTTGGAGAACACATCATGAAAGGGCTGACATTTTCAGAGATAACTAGAAGGGCGGCAATAGCTAAAGATTTCACATTTTCTGCTTCATTCAGAAAATATGACAATTTGTATGGCAGGCTGATGCATGAATCAGGCTGTTGACAATCTCCCTCCAGCACATATAGAAATCTAATGAATTCTGTTGTTCATTATGCTAGAAGGAATTAGGTCCCCAAATATACAGAAGTGAGGGCTCAGCTAGTGTTGGAATGCAGGGCAGGGCCAAAAGGGTGGGCTAAGCTCTGGATGGCACAGCAATGAGCCTCAGCCAATAGCAGCACCCCATATGAGTGGCCCACTGCCTCTGCGGCTATGTCTACGCCACACAGATAATCCAGGTGATTGGCACCCAGGTTAGCCTGGACCAGATGTGAGCATCCCCATTGCAAGGCCCCACCATGTGCCTGTGTCCCCACTGATTCTGCAATTGCTCATGTGTTTGGGGGCCTATCTCATGGTTCTTTGTGCAGAGGCACTTTATGGATCCTTTCCCAGTCAACTGTATGAATTATGGGAAAACTTGTCTGTCCTTCAGGGGAAACTGTGGTCAGAGAATTGAGAGACTATTAGCACTTGAGCAATTTTGCCTGAATCCTCACTGCAAAATGGGTGGGTTCTAGCCGTATAGTTAAACCATAGTGCAGGGTCTAACATGCACATACACACCCAGGCCAGCTAACCAAGGCTTGAAACATAGCCAAACATATGTCAGAAGAATTAAAGTTAAAACCCATGTAAGAGCCTGGTCTAATTGTGCGGTGTAGATATACCCTAAGAAGTGCTAGAACTGACCAGTGGGCTGCAGTGCCACCCATAAAAGGTGGTGATTGGTAGAAGCAGGCCTCTTTCTGCTGCATCTTGTGAAGTATCCAACAATCCTGAGCTCTGTTTTCCTTCCCAGGACTCACCTATCCTCCTCCCTCATCCCTTGTGATGGGGCACTTGTTTATATGTAACCTCATGGCTTTGATTTTATAGCTTTTCCCATGGGTAGAACAGGACAGGACTGAAGTGGCAGATCTTTCTCAATCCAGGGACCTGACATTTTATTATGTGCCACGCCTACACGGGGGTAGTGAGTCATCTGCAAGGATCTCAGTTAAGGCTTTGCATGGAATCAGGTATGTTTCTTGGTGCCCAGCCATCATGAGATGTTCTGATTTATGGGTTGTGGCAACAGAATCCTTCCCCACAGATATAACCTTGAGGTGGTTCAACAGTTTGCTTGGGAAGAAAGGCATGGAGGTGCTCAACTGGGTCAAGAGGAATTATGTGCTGCAATAGGGGAGCTTTTTCAGTTGACCATGCTAGTGTGGTCTTAGCAGCTATGACAACAGGGTTGAGGAAGCATTCACAGACCAATGGCAGCAGAGAAGACATGGAAGGATATTTTTTTTTGTTAGTGTGCCAAATTAAAACACATTTCTCTGCATTTACGTGACGACCATCTATTCTCTCCTTTCTTTCTGCATTTCTTTGCACTATCTCCCTTCTGCCCTTTTTCCCTTAACCCACCCAGATGTGCTGTCAACTAGGCCATAGATTCCTCCTCTCACTTCTGCTTTTTCTCCGCTATTCTGGAGTATTTCCACTGGACACTCCAAGAAGTTCCACATCTGGATGGGTAGAGTCTTCCTAAACAGCATGCTTAATTTTAATGGATGATCTGTCACTGACCTCAACCATTAGGACTGCACTTTTTAAACGAGAAAATTTACTGAATATGCTATTTTATTACTGCCTGCAGTTTCTAGAAGCCATAATTAGAAGAATTTCTCTGATTCAGGGAGCTAACTAGTGAGTTATCTACTAAAAATGCTGAGACAACCCAAGCAGTGGGAAGCAGAATAGATCAGAGTAGTAGTATTTCAATAGCAGTGCATTGGAAGAGGAAGGGTTTCCAGTATTAGAGAAGGATCTGAATGAAGGGTTGGTTTAGTGAACATCTGTCAAAAGCTGGGGTATGCTAATTCACCCGAATAATGGCACTGTGAGCCACCAGAACTGTCCTCACTGCTCTGAGCCTGTCTACATTAGGAAAATTATTGAAGATTTGCACTTGTGTAGCTAATGATACAAACGGCTAATGCAAGTTGCCAGAGTAAAGTGAATCCATGTAATCATCACTTTACATCAATAGAGTGCACTTACATTAGGGGTTTAATGGGTAACTATATTCATGTAGTTGTACCTATTGGGTATTTAGGAAGTGGGCGAGCGGAAGCCCGCCCACTGCTAAAGGATCCATCCCCAGCCTAAGGGGAGGATCTACAGGACCTCAGAACCCAACTGATTCCGGGGGACAACTAATAAAAGAACAGGGACAGGAGTGCGGTCAAAGGGTCATAAGAAGGGAGCGTGACGGGGACACTGAGCAGAGAACCCCGGACAGCGCCCACTGCTCCTCGAAGGCATCAAGGGAACCAGTGGACACCGCCCAGAGGAACTCCGCCTGGATACGTGAACCGACTAAGGACCGGAAACAAGCCCCACAGTCACAGGAGTCTCCATTGGCCAACCTCCTCTCCCTGGTTGCATAGATGGCCATTTTAGCCAGGGCGAGGAGGTGGTTGACTAGGAGGTCTCGTAACTTTGTGGGGCTACGGATAGGGAGTGCATAGAGAAGGAGGTGAGGGGAAAAGTGCAACCAGAAACGTAACAGTATATTGGTGAGGAGCCGGTATAGGGGCTGCAACCTGGCGCACTCTAAGTAAACGTGCGCCAGGGTCTCCCTCACGCCACAGAAGGGGCAGGTGTCTGGGACAGGGGTAAACTGCACCAAATACACGCCTGTGCTCATGGCCCCATGGAGGAGCCGCCAACTGATATCCCCAGCGGGCCTCGGGACCAGGGTAGAGTAGAGGCTGGCCCACCGGGACTCCTCACCCTCCAGAGGTGGGAAGAGGTCCCACCACTTTGTGTTGGGGCAGGACACGAGGATGAGGAAGTGAAGGGTTTGGCAGGCACGAGCATAAAGAGATGCTTCTTGGCGCAGTTTGGAAGCGGACTGGCTGCAGATCGTGCAGCTGCCTTGTGGAGAACGGGGGGGGGGGGGGGGCAGCGTCAGGTCCACGGGGCAGGGGCCCGATGAAAAGGTCCACAGGGCTCGGGGTGGTGGGTGGGCGGGGCGTGCCCTCTCGCAGGACCCAGTTGAGGTAGGCCCGAGCAGCGGGCGGCAAAGTGGCCTCCACCTCCTGTAGTTGTACTGGGACAAATTCTTCTAACAAACAGGCACTCTATTTCAAATAACCATCTCCCTGAATTTCAGACATGTGAAATTGATTGTGAATCTGGATGATGATCAGCAAGACAGACAGATTCAGCTCTTTAATTTATGAAGCATCAAGCAGAACTAACCCATAATTTCTTCTCAGATATTTAATTTATATTCACCCACCACTGGCAGCACAAATATTGATTTCTTTACTCATACTAAAAAAGGGCTAGTAATAGCTGAGGGCATGATCTGCTGAAACAGCTTGTATCAAGATCCAGTGAAAACACTTAATTTGAGTGTAGCACAGCAAAAATTCATGCTATTGAAAACCTCTGATACAGCATTAAAGGGGAGTTGAACACTATTCATGGTTTCCAACAAGATATTTAGGTACCACTAAATGGCAAACTCTGACCTGGTTGCTCATTTGAGAAGTCCACTGAAATCAATATGACTACTTGCGTGAATAAGACAAATAGGATTTGGATCTAACAGCATATTTTCATTCACTTTCTGCAAATGAAAATATACAGTACAACTGATCAATCAAATTTATATTAATGGAGAGCCCAACCCTGCAAAGCTTTACTCTCACAAACTATTCCACAGAAGTTAATTAAAAAAACAAAACAGATACAAATATTGAGTAACAGCAGAAACTCCACTAGCATGGAGAAACCTCTTTCATACTAATCATTGACCTGACCAGCAAAAGCCCCAGCATCTCCTAGTCACCTAAACAAGAATACAGCTTTTCAGAAGCAGTCAGAACCCAGCAGCTTGCATTGTTCTTTGCTCGCTCCTCCATTTTCCAAACATTGTGGGAGAAAATCTGAATTGCACTACATCTAAAAAGTAAAAAAAAATAGAAAGCAGGTGAAATTCCAATTCACATCAATGGAAGTTACCACCTGCTTATGCCAAAGCTGAATTTGGTCCACCACTCCAAAACATTTATAAAAAACTCACACACCATCTTTTCAGAGAAAATCAATGCATACTAAACAAGAGAATAATACAAAATTCATGAAAAGATTACCATCAACACAGAATGAGTCTTTGAAAATTACCCAATTAATCTAACTTGGTTTTATTTAGTTCACGTCAGGGGATGCAATTTACATAAAACAAATCTAAAATGAACGATGGACACATACCAGTAAAATAAAAAGCAGAATAAAAAATTAATTGTTTTAAGTCATACCATATACTGCTAACCACTTCAAAGTCATATACAGAAAAAGTGAAAGATCAATCACCAAAAAATTTCATATTAAAAGAACTGATTTTTCTTCTGCTTTTCCCTGAAAATCTGACTTTTATTCCTTTGAAAGTGCTTTAATGAGCTCCATAAACTATTTGCTTGGCAGAAAGCTATATTAAAATGAACTGTGGACTACACACAAAAAAATGCAGTTGGTTTGCAAAGACTGAACAGACCTGCTACTCCTCAAAAAGTTCCTGCTATAATTATAACAGGGGCTGCTGGCACCACTGTGCTGAGTTTCCATTATAAACTCCATGCTGAGACACAGCACGGTCTAGTGGATTGTGCATCAGGAACCCCAGAGGTATAATCCTAACTCTGCCAATGATTCACTATGCGGTCTTGGGCAACTCATTTAGTTTCCTTTTCAGCATCCTGTACTGTAAAATAGTGATAATATTGTATCTGCCTTCCACACCATGTGTTTTGAGAGCATTTGTTTGTCCTGAAAACGAGTATTGTGCAAAGGGTTATGGTATTATTTTCTTGGATAAAGGTGTTTTCCCATTGCATCTACTAGCCATCTTTACCCTTGTCCCATTCATTTTTGTAGTTTGAGTTTTATCTTTCCTACAGTTTCATGTCACTTAGATAAACAACAAAAAGATACAGTAACTTCCAGGTAAGGAAAGAAATTTCAACTAGTCATGGCTACTGACCACGCAACTCCTCTGGATTTCATAACATGTTATGCTAATAGTATAACCCTCAATCAAATCTATTTTCATTACAGAAAAACATTCCGCCTAGTCATTTTCATTACACATGGGACACATATGTCCTTGCAGGTTAAAGTCCTATTGGCAAAAGTTACCTTCAAGAGATAACTTGTTACCTTCAAAGCCAAAAAGAGCAGCCAACCATTTCCACAGGATGGGATCGGTGGTTCAAACAGACAAACCGGAGCCAGAACTCTCACTGAACCAGCTGGGCAAGAGATGGCATTACTGGGAAGTGCTGTTCAGCAAACGCAGGCAGATGAAGGGCTGCTCCCCACCCTTTTTAGTTGAGCTCCCACCTGCTCCACTTTAAAGTGAAATGTGCATGATACAATGTCTCAGCTAAGAAGAAATTGCAAATCATTAGAGTGGGAGGAAAATTTTTCAAAAAACAGAAAATTTTGCCCCAAAATATGGTGTCTAGTCAAATTAAAAAAAGTTGTGGGAATTTTTCAAAGAATTTTTTCAAAATGTTTATAGGAAACTTAGAAATAAAGTGTTTTGTTTCTATTAGAAATATCAGGTTTATATATTTCTGAAAAGAAATTTTTCAGAATTTTTCTTTCTGCAAAATGTTTTGGATCAATTTCAAGTTTTCATTAAATTTCAGGATGAAAATAAAGTAAAAACATCTGAATTCTCCATGAGATGGAAATTCAATTTCCACACAACTGCACCTTTGTATCAGCAATATATTTTAATCCCTTTCATTCTAAACTGTTCCTCCCTTAACAATGTTACTAGAGCACCTAACTCATCATGACACTAATAAATATTATTAGTCAGATCTAAAACCATGGAGACTATTCTACTTGTGTTGTCGTTCCAAATATTTTAAGACACGACAAAGCAACACGAATATGCAAGATGCACTGCAAAAGGACTGAATCTCAGTTAAGATTTTTTATTTTTCTTCCTAAGCAGAAGCTCTCTTTCCTAAGTGGAGCTTCTATCGGGAAAACATTCATATAAATCAAGAGATGAAAATGAGATAACACAACAAGAGACTAGAAGAACAATTAGAGTTATGCACTCCTCAAGCTGCTAAAGTTACAAAATACTATGCAATCAATAGAGAAACTAGAGCCAATATTTATATTTCTTACACTTATGCACCAGCTGAAACTGACTATCTGAAATATATCTACAGAATAACGACTCTGAAGAGGCATCCTCCGAAACAGAGAAGCTTTGGAGTTCCCAGCAATATGTGTTTATTACATATTACTGAAACAATAGCCCCAAACTATTTGCTGGCTCGTTTGTTACTCCTTAGGAATAATTAAGACAAACTACTGGAAGAACTGCACAAATTACAGCTAACAACAGAGCCATGAAAACAGCCTGAACAAATGAACAGAAATAAAAACAAAGATCCTGGGCTCCCTCGGTTAGTTTCACTTTTGACCAGCCAACATGTACTAAAATTAGGGCTTCTGGCTTAGCAGATTTATTAATTTTTCAGTTTTTTTATTTTTAAGCCATTTTTGAGTTTTATGTAGCTGTCCAAACACTGGGGGTTTTCCAGGCTCTCTCTTTGTATACACTGTGATGACTAATCTAGTGGGGTTTCATGTAGTGCTGTTTCAAACAACACAATGTTCATGTGCATTAGAGACCCCAGCAATGTCTATGCAGACCAACTAATGCCCCGCACTTCAGTGCACTTCAGAAATCACTGCCTCATAGTCTGCATTACAGCTCTGTGTAGACAAGCCCTAACATACTGGTAACCATTTCTGGAGTCCTTCTGGTATTTATTGGAACAGCACCTACTTCATTTTTTGTTATTTTAATTTATTTATTTATTTTGTATGGGGGGGTGTTTTATCAGTGTTTATTGGGTAAAACTGAAAATCAGCTGCTCTAATTACAAAACAACTTGCCCTGTTCTCCACTAGATGGTTAAAATGTGTTAGCTAATGAGTTTAAAAACACAACAAAATACCTTTTATCCTGACAGGGGACACACTTTTGAATGGACACACTTTTCTTCCCACATGCCATATAGCACAAAATGGTCATCTGGTCCGAGGTGCAGTGCAATGCTGAGGTTCAAGGTTATCATAATTGCCTTTTTTGCCTTCCACTTGCTCTCAAGAAATAATCACAGTAATTATCCCATTTCCTGGCAAAGCCATTAATTTTAGTGATGAATCCCAGTACAATGATCATTGCCAACAATTTGTTTCATTGTTTGATATGCCATAAGAAGGCAACACTATATTTCCTTTGTTCTCTGTTATGCATTTGGATAAAAATGAGGCTAATTTAATTTGAAAATTACAACACTGTAGGATATGTAGTGACATCAAATTGATTAAAAATGCAGTTTCAGTAAACAAGGTGGCTGCCCTCTGGAATGATTAGAGGGCATGGAGATAAGAAGAAGGGCATGGAAATAAAAACAGTAGCATGGGCTTTAAGCAATTGAGTTTCCAAATGCTAGCTGGTCACTGGTAATCTAGTCTATAGCACATCTGGTGTTATTTTCCAATATTACAAATTGGTGCCATTGTAGGTGCTTGGGTAAAGAAATCACATTCAGAGATTAGCAGAAGAAGGTATAATGCAAGGTGTTCAACTAATTCCTAATGAAGTCCAAATATTCCCATTACTAACAGCATGCAATTACAAGTCCAAAAACAGCTTGATGATCTGAAATTTCTAAATTAATCAGCTTTTTATAAAACTGGAATTGTTTCCCTTAAACAATTTAGCCTTGCGATTCAAAGGAAACAGGTATAAGATGCAAAAGTCAAGAAAAGATATTCTACTACGAGTTTTTTTGTTTTATCTGCAGAGCCAGCCATTTCATCTGTTGTACCCGCTCTCTTTTAGTAAACATTAATCTGCACAGATGGTGAAACACAGTAATCTCTGCTACCAGCTGCAGAATAGAATTTTTAATGAAATGGGAATTTGAAGGTTTCTACAGAAAGCACTAGAATCTCTCATATTATTTCCCGTGATGCTCAAATTACTTTGACTGTTTTTTGACATACACTGTACTGTAAACCTAACAGCAGCATAGTTTCAGTCACAAGCCAGGTATGACCATTTCAGCAAAGACCTTTGTTGTTGTAAGAAAAAGAAATTGAAAGCACCCATGTAAAACAGCAAATAAGTCATGAACCATTAATACATCCAGCACAAAAGGTTAATAAATTGCAATCTATTATTTAAGATCTTTATATTATCCTCCAATAAGGTTTAAAATAATTTCAGTCTGTTTGTAAACACAAAGTGAAATGAAATGTTAAAAGTAAATGGAAGTATGAAAAGGGAATTCAGAAAGTTGTCAGAAAGTTATAATTGGGTTCAGAGTCTTGTGATTTAAAACAACTGAGTGGAGAAACTATTTAAATATTTAAATTAAAGAAAAAATATCTTCATTTAGAGAAAGAGAAATAGCAGCAGTCTGGGGATACGATACCCACTCTATAGCTAAGGTTCCAATTCAGGGAAGTTCTTCTACTAGTACCTGTTGACTTGAAGTTAAACATGTGCATAAATTAAGTCTTGAACATGGATGGATTTAAACACACACTTAAGTACTTACATGAATCAGGGACTAAGATTTTATCTGAATTTCCATCATAAGACTAAGTCTTGCCCTCACACTAGAATCCACAAAGAAAAGGATATTGGCCTCAAAACTGATAAGTGAGCTCTGGTACCGAGGAAGAACTTTTCTTCCAAATATGAAATCAATTTGGACTAGGTATTCTGAATTATGACACCGTAAAATTAGAGCTATCTACCAGAATTCAAAAAGGCTAACTTTTTTTTGCTACTTTCTTAAAAAAGAGAAAAAATTTAATTTGTCCTTTTTCTCCTGATTGAAATCTCGTGCCCAGAATCAAAGATTAGTTAATTAAAGTCTAAATTCTAATTTGAAGTTATTAGGAATTTAAATAGTAATGTAAATACGGAACATCGGCTCCAATAGGTTTAAGATTAAGTGTCAGATGACTGACTAAACTTCCATTATTAACAGACTAAGTTTCTTGCCCTTTCCTTGTGGAGCCAGAACTCAACTTGTAATGTGATCAGTAGTGAGGCTTGCCAACAGAAGCAGTTTTCCCACCAAAACTAAAGTTAAACCAAGATGGTTGTAAATTGAAACATTTCAAAATAATGGTAGCCACCACAGTTTTTCTAATGTTTACTTTTTGTCAGATCCTAGCTTGAGAATGGAAAGAAAGAATCAAGTGAGAGACATACTTTGAAGTGACTAGAAATTTGACACAGGTATGGACTATAGGAGTTAGTCCCCAGAATGAAAGAGCACGGAATAGGGGTTCTGATGTGCAAGTCAGCAGAACTGTCCCATTGAGCAAGTGTCACTTCAGAGTTTGTTGTACCATCAGCTATTAGAAATAGCTTAGAAGGCACAGCGATTGGCCATTCTGTTGGAAGAAGCACCTAGGATGCAGTTTGTAAGTGAGAGAGATCGCAGCAGCCAGACTTTGACATGCAAAAAGCTTTCCAGAAGCAATTCTTCCAACTAGAGAAGAGGTCTAAAACCCCGGAAAGCAGCAAAAACTCAGGGACTACTCAAGGGCCAAACCCTGTAGTTCTTCTCATGTATGCACTCCCACTCTCCATTCATACGTTAAAGGGTTTGCAGGACTGGGGCCAAAGATGACAAAAAAAAAAAAAAAAACCAATGAAGCCAAGAGTGATAGCATACACAATACCCAAAAAGTGGCCAGATGGGCAGTCTACACTTAAAATGCACTTTAATGAAGACGCTGTAAGCCAATGTGAGAGAGCTTCTCCCCTCATGCTGGGCCACAAGGAGGCGCTCTAGTGAGGAGTCTATGCCTTCATAAAATGGCTGTAAGTAGGGCTGCAAGTTTGTCATAGTGGGTACCATGACTGTTCTGTTTGACTGTGACTTGCCTCTCTCACTGATTGGTATAAATTCACCCCACAGCAGCTGCACCTGCCTTGTAAGCCTGCTTCCCCCACTCAAGGCATGGGTCACCTGGAGCATGGGGTGGCAATGCCACTCAGGTTTGACCCAACTGCACGTCTACTGTGACCAGGGATGGGGAGGGCAGACAGGCCAAGTCTGAGTATTATTGCAACCTGGCGCACGGGGTTGCAGCATTGCTCAGGTTTGGTCCATCTTTCATGACAACAGGTCACAATGCCTGAAGCTGGAACCCGGATGCTGCCCCACAAGACAGGAGCCGTAGGAGCTGCTGCAGCTGAGTGAATGCAGGGCAGGCTCGCTTTCCAGCCCCACCATTGAGACCACGCCTCTGCATTTGTCCTGGCATTTTTTAAATAAAATAGATCAAACTTACTTCACATTTAGATACAAACCAAGGGTCATCCAAAGGTTACAGAACTATCGTGGGAGGTGAGACACCTGGGTTGAATTCCTGCTCCACCACAGACACCCTAGGCAAATGAATTAGTCTCTCTATGCCTCAGTTCTCCATCTGCAAAGTGGGGTTAGTTGCACTACCCTACCTGACTCATATTTAGCTTGTGATCCAGTATGACCCCCCACCCCGATCTCTTTCAGCAGTACTGTTTCCTAAGCAGTCATGTCCCATTTTGTATGTGTGCAACTGATTGTTCCTTCCAAAGTGGAGTATGGATTCTGCAATTCAGATAAAAAGTCTGGGTGAAGCCCTTAATGGACCTAGTTCTGCGTCGGCAAGAGCTCTTCTTACATCTAGTGTATGAAGCCTGTTTTCTTCTCTCGAAGAGTGAGGCTTGGGATAAAATACAAGGTGAATCTCTTGGCTGATGTGGAATTCTGAGGAAACCTTAGGAAAGAACAGGGGGGTGGACGTAGTGTCATCTTGGCACAACAGAACACTGTGTATGGCAGGTGAGCCATCAATGCCCCAATCTCTGCTCCCCTCCCTTCCTGGCCCAGGTAATGGCTATTAGGTTTTAAGAGAGAGATGGAGGAACAGTTCACCATAGGTTTAAACGGTGGTTTCCCCAGCAGACTGAGGACTGAGTTGGAGTCCCACAACGGAACTGGTTCTTTAGCTGGAGGGAAGAGGCCTTTGAGAAACCTCATCAGAGTTGGGTGGGTAAAAATGGAAAAAACCCTCAATGAGGGAATGAAAAGCAGTGATAGCGGCTAGGCGAACTTTGAACTCAGGGATCATTTGTGATTTTAAAAACTGAATAGGTAATTGGGTGTATGTGTTACGTGAGGCTTGAGAGGAAGCACAGATCAATGACAGCACTAAGTCTAGAAGCAGGTACATTTTTCGCATTGCAGGTTTCTTGCCATGAAGCAGACCTGTCGGTACTTCTAGGGAGCAATCTAGTTCTATACCAGAGAGCCACCTAGTAACCCGCCTTGAGGCGATGCACTGAAAGGTTTGAGTGGGTGACAGATCTGGACTCCTGCATGAGAAGATTCACTGTCAGGAGAAGGAAGAGAGATGGTCACAGACACGTAAACCAGCTCTGGGAACCACACTTGTCTCCGCCATAATGTGCCATGAGGATGGCTATTAATTTTCCTTGTCTCATTTGTTCAGAACCTTGAGCAGTAGGGGAGTTGCGAGATAAGCACAGCACTGTGTGAGGCCAAGGAATGATTAGGGCACCTCCCACTCAGGTGCAGCTGTGCCCTCCCCTTGAGCAGAATCAATCATCTGCACTTCACATTGGATGGAATTTTAAGAGATTTATCTGTCAATGGCCCCAGGTAAAACATATCTCCCGGCACACCTTGTTGTTCTGTTCCCACTCATGGCTGATGCTGAGCTATCTGCTGAGGGATTCTGTGACTGTGTTCTGTAACCTTGGTAGATAAATTGTTGAGATCTGTAAGCAGTATGACATGCACCATTTCTACAGTTTTATGGATTCAGCTTATAAGGTATCTTGCTCCTCCTTGTCGGCTGATATCATACACTGCTGCTCTATTGTCCAGGTTTATTCTGACTGAATGGTCCCTGATGTGTGAAAGAAAATGCTGGGAAGCATAATGAACTATTCTGAGCTCTAGTACATTGATATGGAAAATAGCCTCCTAAGGGGTCCACTTGCACTGAGCTGTGAAGTTTTGAAACAGTGTGCCTATCAGGGAGACATCTGTGGTGATGATCCTTAAGGGAATGGGCTGTAAGAACAGAACTCCTACACAGACCTTCTGCAGAGCCTTCCACCAATTTAGAGAATTGAGAACCCTTCAGGGTGCAGACAGCCACTTGGATAGGCTGTGTTTGTTGGAACTGTAGATGGTTCTGAAGATATTAGTGCAGTCTAGCTAAAGGTATCACAAATGTACAGGCTCCTCTATGGCCCAGAAGTTGTAGGTAAGCCTTTGTTGTGGTCCATGGGCTCTATTATATTGTTGAGATGAAGCTGAACTTAGAGTTGAATCCATCCCTGGGCAAGTATGCTCTGGCAGTAGAAGAGTCCAGAATGGCCCCAATGAAGTCTGTTCATTGAGTGTGTGTGAGAGCAGACTTTTCCAGACTGAGGCAGAGGCCTAGTAAGTGGTCTTGCTGGCTGCTAAATGAGCTTTGAGAAATGACCAAGCATTCAGGTGCCAATCATCCAAGTAGGGAAAAATAATTATTCCCAGGTGAGAAAGATGGGCTGTGGCAGCTGACAGGACTTTTGTAAACACTCTTGGAGCAGCTGAAAGGCAGGACAGGATACTGGTAATGGTCTATGCCCACCACAAAACATGGGAAACGTCTGTGCAAAGGATACATGGCTATATGGAAATAAGTGTTCTAGAGGTCGAGACACACAAACCCATCTCCTGGATCAGAAAGGCAATTATAGCTGCTAGGGTTACCGCTCAGAATCACTGAATGCAGACAAAGGTGTTTCGTGTCCTGAGGTCCAGAATTGGTCTCCACCTCCTTGTTTTTCTTTCAGACCAGGAAATATCTGGTATAGAATCCTTTCCCAATGAAATTTGATGAGATAAGTTTAATCATCCCCATTGTTAGAAGGGATTGTACCTTCTGCCTCAAGAGACTCTTGTGAGTGTGTGTGGGGGCGGGGGTGGGAGGGTGAGCAAAGGGAAACTCCATGGAGTAACCTGTAGATATCACTTTCAGGATCCATCTATCTGAAGTAATGAGCTCCCAAGAAAGTAGAAAATGGTAAAGACCGTCCCCATGCGGGTGGAGGGGGGTATATGTACAGCTTAAAATCCGGAGCATGAGAGAGATCATGACCCTCAACCAGAGTGCTGAAATGGTTGTTTTGAGGGTGTTGCCAACTGAGAGACTGCAGCAGAGGACAGTCCTTTCTTCTTGGTAGTGTCAGTCATTCTAGTGGGCTGCAAGTGTAGCGGGTGAGGCAACCAACCCATTTGCAATCTACTACATTTTTTTTTTGCCTTAGTGTATGGGTGCCAAGAGATTGCAGCATCACCCAGGAGTTTTTAGGAGAGTGAAGGGATCCATCCATAGCATCACTGAATAATGCAGGTCCCTCAAAGGGAAGATCTTTGACAATATTTTGTAACTCCTGAGGCAGACCAGAGGACCACAGCCAAGCAGCTTGGTGCATGGCTACTGCCAGAGCCATGGAGTGAGCAGATGTGTCAGCAGCATCTAGTGAGGCCTTGGAGATAGTCTAACCTTCTGTTACAAGGGCTTGAAATTGCTCCCTCTGATCCTGTGGCAGGTGTTCAATAAATTAGAGAATCTGGAATAGTCTGTAAAATCATATTTGGCCATCAGGGCTTGGTAACTGGCTACTGCGAACTGCATTGTGGCCAAAGAGTAGCTGTTTCATCCCATAAGATCCAGTGTGTTTACTTCTTTATTGGATGGTGTAGAACAGAACTGGCGTTGTCTGTTCCGTTTGTTGACTGCCTCTACGACCAGTGAGTTGGATGCAGGATGGGAATAGAAACATTCCGATCATTTGGGTAGGAGGTGGTATTTTATATCTGCTTATTTACATATAGGTGATATAGTAGCTGGGGCTTGCCACATAAAACATGCAGGAGCCAGCAGAGCATCACTTATGGGCAAAGCAGTTTTGCCCTGAGGAGATGTATGGAAAATGTCCAACAAGGAGTATCCTGTATCTCCTCCAACGGAATATATAGAGTCTTAGCTGTATGTTTCATAAGGTCCTTAAAGGCCTTGAAATCATCAACATAAGATAACATGATGTTTCTTCTGCAGGTAGCTCTTGCTCCTCTGTACTCTTTGCGGGTACAGAGATACATTTCCAGTCAGTACCAACTCAACATCCTCACCAACCTCAGGTACCAATGCAAGTACAGGACCCCTTCTGGGTCTCAGTACTGACTCAACCACCAGTATCAACACCATCTGCCTCTCCAATTGACACAGACTGTGATACTTCATCCCATTTAGAAGCATCTGTACAAGGTTCATTACAAGTATATAGGACTGAACCCTGGGGCTCTTCCCCAGTCTATACGAATTTAACCTGAATATGGATAGAAGGATTTGACGCAGACTGTAAAAAAAGATGGAAGCAATAAGTTAGCACACTAAGCTTTCATCTGTGTGGGGTTGGGACTTGCAGATAACAACACACGTGCTTGGTTAATCTGATCAAAATCAAAAGGCCAGAAGTTCATAACAATAACCTAAGGGTAAGCTAAACAATTTTGAAACAAATCAAGTAAATGATTAGCAGGGTGTGCACGTGTGCCCTCCGTGGCAAGGGGTCCACTGAAGTGATGGGTCAAATCAAATCAATCAGTTAAAATCCTGTAAAATACGGATGCAGAGGGAATAGATGAGTGCTCGATGTGAATAATAAAATAGACTATAAACTATATGAAATAAATCAATCTTCCTTTAATGCATCAATTTCAAACCACTGTGCATTTCATATTAACTGTGGTGAGTACAGCACAGGTGAAACTACAAGGGAAGAAAATGAAGAATGAAGAAAATATTTACTGTAATAAAAGAATGCTACATAATTTAATGGAGGCTAAAACTGCCATCAACGATAAATTACTTCATAAAAGACTAGAACTAATGACAAATTTTCTTTTCAAAACATTTTTGATGGAAAATAGGCTTGTTTTCTCAAAAGAAATATTTTTGCAGGAAATGAAGGTTACTTACCTATAACTGGAGGTTCTTTGAGATGTGTGGACCCTATCCGTATACCACACCTGAGTAGTCATGTGCTTCATGCACTTGAGACTGGAGACTTCTAGCAAGTAGTGTCTGCTGGTCTGCACCTGTGCAGTTGCTCCCCTCCAAAGGTATATGGTGCAGCACGGACCGACATCTCTCTAGTTTCTATCTTACTGCAAATCAGAAAGATCTGAAGCAGAAGAGAAGGAAGGTGGGTAGTGAAATAGAGATAAGGACCAGACATCTTGAAGAACCTCCAGTTGCTTACAAGTAAGTAATGTCTATTTCTTCTTTCACTTCTGGTCACATTATGTTTTTCACATGTGGGTGAATGGCAAACAGGATTCAAACTAGGGGCGGAGGGGAAGGCAAGGTTGTAACAGGTATAGATGTCTGTAATACTGCTGTTCTGACAACATCTGCATCTGCAGAAGAGCCCTGGACCAAGGCATAATGCTTCACGAAGGTATGAGCAGAGTTCCTGTTAGTTGCTTTACAAATATTCAGTGCATCTCAGAGATGCTACAGAGATTGCCTATGCTCTAGTGGAAGGGCCTGCACTTTGTCCAAGGGAGAAATACACACCAGCTGATAGAGGAGGATATGGCTGAAGATCCACTTAGAGAGTCTCTGAGCACATAATGCTTGTTCCCTACCATAGTAACAAACAAGTCTTTTCCTAACAGATTTTGTTCTTTGCAAACAGAAAGCTAATATTCATCTGATGTCAAGAGAGATAAGTCTCTTCTCCTTTGGAAGCATGAGGTTTTTGAAAGAATACCAGTAAGCGAATAGGCTGTTTTAAGTGAAACTTGGAAATCACCTTTGGGATGAATTTTGGGTGAAGCTCAGGGCAATCTTCTCCTTATGAAACATGGTGTATGGTGGGTCAGCCAGGAGTGCTCCCTCGCTGTTATGGTGGTGACTAGGAAAGTGACCTTCGTGGATAGATGGGACATGGAATATGTGGTCAGAGATTCAAAGGGACTCTGGTAAGTATTGAGAGCACAAGACTGAAGTCCCATTGTGGTGTTGATTTCATCACCAGTGGAAACCTCTTAATGAGACCTTCCAGGTTTCTGACTGTTGTTGGATGAGTAAAAATAGAATAACCTTCAACAGAGGATGGAAAGCACTGATTGCTGCTAGGTGGACCCTCAGAGAGCTAATGGAAAGCCCCAACATCTTGAAGATGAGGATATGTTAGACAAATGTCTCCACTCAGCTAGATAACATTTTCTGATGAAGTCTGTGAACAGCCTCTGAGTAGGAACATTCTAGGTCTGATGCCCATCCAAACACTATGCCATGAGGTCAAGAGCATCCAGGTTGGGATGTCTGATCTTGACAGTCACCTGAGTTAACAGATCCAGGAAGAGACAGACGATAGTATGAGAATGGGCTGACATTTGTAAGAAGTCCAGAAACCAGAACTGCTTGGGCCAGTTGGATGCAATGAGAAGAACTGAGCTTTCTTGTAACAAATCTTTTGCAGGACCCGGGGTGACAGTGAGATGGGAAGAAAGGCATATCTCAGGTGGTCTGTCCAGGAGAACAGAAGGGTGTTGCCTCTGGTGTCTCCACCCAATGCTGCTTTGAGCAGTATAGGTTGAACTTGTCTGAGAAACAAGTCCCAGGATGGCATTCCCCACTGGGTGGGGATTTAATCTAGGATGGAATTGTGGAACTCTGTGGAGAAGAGACTGCTGAGATTGTCTGCTGGACAGTTCTGTACATCTGGTAGGTATATTGCTGAGTGTGTGATATAGTTCCTGACGCACCAGTTCCATAAGTTGACCACTTCTATGCATAATGGAAGAGATTTCACCCTGCCTTGTTTGTGTATACAGAAGACGGTCACCATGTTGTCTAACATTATCTAGAAATGATGGGGCTGTATAAGTGGGAGGAATGCAAAGATGACTAGGCGGATTGCACTCAGCTCTGAAAAATGCACAACAGTCTTCTAATTACCTGATTTGCAGACCTTCTGTTAGGTATACAGCACCCAATGACTTACCTCTCAAGTATATCTCATTTCAAAGGGCATCGTTCATTTTAGACCAAAATCACCAATGTTCCACAGTTGCACTGCTGAAATTTATTTAGATTAGAAAAAAAGAATCACTAGAAATAAAAAAACCCCAAAGGTTAAAGAAAGTTACATACACTAAAGGTTTGATCTCACAGCATTTTGCGTTTCCTGTATCAGCAGTTTTGTGTGTTCCTAACTTTGGGACTTTGATACATATCACATCCAACAGTTGAGCCCTGGAGAAGTGAGAGGTATGTCTAGGATTTCAATTAAACAAGCTGGAGTTTGTGGAAATTCGGAAGTAGCTTCTCAGGGCCAAGAGTTCTTGAAAAATTCATCTGTATATATTTTACTCCACACATATTAGGTGGATGGTATCCACACTACCTTTGGTTGTATCTGGGAATAGGTGGCCTCAAATTTAATGCGAATTGTATTATTTTTGTGCCACTACCATTACTCAAGTCTTTGTTTCCGAAGTTCAACACAATGTTCTACCTCTTTAAAAATGTATTGTTTAAATTGTTCTTTTCTTGCTGGGATTGGAAAACATTTTGCCATGTATAGTAAATTGTTGTCTATGTCTGAGGACCTAGAGATTTCTTTCTTTTTTTTTTTTTTTAAGTTGGATTCTTCTTTCCAGTGTGTTATGGTATGTCTACAACTTGATTATTTTGGGTGCAGAGTTTATTTTCAGCCGCAGGCATGCTATATTTCACCACTTTGTCCTTGTGATTAAAATGGCAGAAAGATCTTTTAGCTTTCTTTGCCACTATGGAGACAAAGTCTACTCGCACCAGTATAAGTTTGGAGTAGCTCCATGCAATGGTGTTTTAAAAAAGAATTGAGTTCATGCTCCACAACTATTTCTCTGCTTTTTGTCAGGTTACTATGAAATTTATTCTTGACTCCAAGGAACTTGGGTTTTAGATCTCCTGTACTTTTTGCATATATATTTTTCTATTATCAATTTTTCTTAGCAAACGAATAATGGCAGTGAAAGTTTCTGTTATGGAGAGTAAGAGAATACAGAGATCTGCATTCAGGAATGTTCAGTACGTGTTTTGAAAAGCAGCTCTTCAGTTTTCCAACCTCTTAACCCTCTTTAGAGATTCTGATTGCATGTAAACCTTAATATCGTTATTTTCCTTTCTGGGCTATCATGAGATTATTGTGACACCGCTAACAGCTGGTCCTGTATATAAAGCACTCACAGATGAAACTTGGGCAAGGGAAGGGATAGCATACTAGCAAGACTTTTGGGTATAACATTTTTTGATTGAAGATGTTGTGAAGGCCAAAACTAAAATAGGGTTCAAAAAAGAACTAGATAAGTTCATGGAAGATAGGTCCATCGATGGCTATTACCCAAGATGTTCAGGATATAACCTCATGCTCTGGGAGTGGATGACAGTGGATAGATTGCTTGATGACTGCCTGTTTTGCGCGTTTCCTCTGAAGCACCCAGAATTGGCCACTGTTGGAAGACAGGATACTGGTCTAGATGGACCATTGGTGGTCTGATGCAGGATGGCCATTCTTAGGCAAGATCTGTGTAAATACAATTTTAGGAAAGCCCTTCAAAGAGCAGGTTATTGAGCAGATACCCAACAGAACACACACACACACACACTCTGCAGTTCAGCAAATCAAGGGTCCACGTAAATGTGCCAGGGTCCTTCCATTAATAATCAAGCTGGAAGCACAAAAATGTGTGATGAGATATTTAGAATCATTCCCCTTGCTCTTCAGTATTGTGCTCGACTCTCTATTTCCACTCTTGTTGCAGGGTCTCCAGCTGCTGCTGTCATCACTTTAATACCTTTTCAAGGGTCATCTATGCAACCATATTAAGTGAAATTGTCGAATTTAATTCTTCTCCCCCTGCTCTTGTATTTAAATCCTCTTTCAAGCTGTTACATGAACACATAATTGTTCTAATGATTATAACGTTAGAAGGTAGGTGTAGCTGATTAGAGCATGCGTTAATCAAATCTCCTTACAGAATTCTATTTCCATTTACATCAGCTCTTTGAAGCCCTTCATATATGATCCTTTATTAATAAAGCTGATTATGATTTCCCTCCTCCTAATAATTAAGTGTGTTGGAGACAGTGTTACTCTTTTGTTGCATTTTTGCTTCCCAGGCCAAATTGCTCACTAGTAAAAATAAAATTACCACAATGTTAATCTAACTTTCATTTAAGATCAGGGAAAAAGAACTGTGCTAGTCAATGGGGCAAGATTATAACAATAATAGTAATATACTAATTAGTAATCTTTTAACATCATTTCTGCATTGCTATGATTCTATGATGTAGAAAAACCAATATGAACTGACTTAAAGGTGATGGGCATTCAAGTACCTCTTAAAAGCAGCACTTAAGCAAATTTTATTAGCTATTCTAATTTTTAGGCATGGAAAATGCTACATCACTGGCATAAAAACAATAAAGCAATTGAGGTAATATAAAACTGGTTAATTCAGGACATCACAGAGTTGTTCCTCCAAACCCTAAAACTAGCAGTTCGCATTATTTGAAGATTATTTAAGGATTATATTTACAAAAGCTATTTAAACATCTTGTTACATGGTCAGTTCAGTCCTCTAGCAAAATCACTTCAGAGCAGCAGTATAAAGTCAGAAAGTGAACCTTAGAAAGGAAAAAAATTAGACTAATCTGTAAAAATGTCTTTTAGAACCTGAGGCAGAAATAAACTGAAGATCCATGTTTTTCCTAAAGGAGAATGAGTATGTCAAATGTAAATTAAAATCCACAGTAGTACGTTTTCCTTTTACTATTAATTCCTATTTCTGAGTCTATGAGTAAAATCCTCACCCCACTGCCATCACCGCACACACCGCTCTTCGTCAGTTTGCTTCCAGCCACAGTCAGTGACTTTAAATTGTCTCCTTGTTCTGCACTCCAATCTCTCTGTCCTACACATCTAAGGACTTCGTTCACAGAACAAATACGTGCATGGTCTCCTTGAATTTATCCTAATAGGGTGCTGCAGAGTCTGTGACTGAGCAGTTACTTTTGAATGGGTACCAATGGCTACAAGTGAAATTATATCGCTCTTTGCTACGTGCTCCTGCCCTGCAGTGCCACTATCTGTCATGGATTTGCCTTCTCAAAGAGTCATCACAGTCTGTGCAATTCAACCTTCACTGGGTCTTAAATTTTTTCCCAGACAGCTGATACAATGTAAACTCTACCAGCAGCTGCCCTGTGAGGCTAAGAACTCCATGTGTTCGTGTTCCTCCTCTCTAAGGACCAAGCACTTTATTTTGGCACATAAATATCAACAGATGTGGGCAAGGGACACGAGGCATCTGGCTCCTGTACATTAGAATTCTCACAATATAAGGACTTCTTTCAAAAAGCTCTCTCACATGCAGATGATGCTTCCATCTATAGTGAGTTTTAAAACCCGTGGTGACAAGACTCAGAGCTTGAGTCTACAAACTCAGAATCACACTATGGTGCTACAGACAGCTATGTAAATGTTCAGGCTGGGCTGGGAGCTCAGGCTGTGAAGCCGGGGGTAGCCCTTCCCCATGGCTCTCCTTCCAGTAATGAAATCTGTGCACCTGATCTCCCTGTTGTCCTGTGTTTCCTACAGTGATGAAGTCACACTGCAAGCATTCTGGGTCTAATTCTGATTTCTCATATACAAGTATAATTACAGATTCCAATGGGGTCACTTCTGACTTACACTAGTAGAAGTAGGATCCTTGTATTTTCATTTTGTCAACAACTGCAGACATTTATAATGATATATATAAACAAAGAAAGAATGAAGAGAAATACAGCCTTTGAGAAATTAAAGCAGTACCTGCAAAACGGAGAAAGGGTGAAAGATGCATGCATTTGTTCCTTTTCCCTCTTCACAAATATGTATTTATGTTACAGCACTTCATAAGGCATTTGAGGCCTCGACAACTATGATCTTATAAAGTATTCATGTACAGTATGAATTGTCAGGAAATTCATATCCTATTCCTGGCTCTGCTGCAGACTGTAGGCAAGTTACCTAGGGTATGACTACACAGCTAAAAAAGACCCATGGCAGTGAGTCTCAGAGCTCAGTGTAGACATTTGAGCTTTGGTTGGAGCCCAGGCTCTGAAACCTGGAGAGCTAGGAGGATTATGGAGCCCAAACAGCAGCCTGAGCCCAAAAGTTTGCACTTCTATCCCCACAGCATGTGCCTGAGTCAGCTGACCTGGGCTCTGAGCCTTGTTGCTGGGTTGTTGTTTTTTCTGCTATGTAAATATACCCATGTCTTTCTGTGCCTCAGTTTCTCTATATGTAAAACAGACTTCTGAGGCTTAATTCATACATTTCTCTAAAGTGCTTTGAGGTCCATGGACAGATAATTGCTATAAAGCCGCAAAGTATTTATTAGCATGTACTCTTCATTCACAGTCCATGCTATTTGGCATCACCTTAACTGTACTGGATCAGCAAAAAGAGAAAGCATTTATAAACTACTAATAATTATATAACATTTTTCAATCAAACACTACTAAAGCACATTGATATCAGTACTGTATGCAAGAGAGAGTATAATGGTGGTTTTCCCTAGCACAAAAAACTATATGAAAATTACCACTAGACACCTCTAGCAACAAGCTACATTGACTTTTATTTCCTTCTTTGAAATGTCAGACTACGTCTACCTGGATACACTGCATTTATATAATTATAGCACTGCATCAAAGTACCTTAGGGCAGCAGTTTTCAAACTGTGCATCGCGACCCAGTACTGGTTAGTGGAATATAACGCATTGGGTCGCGGTGGCTCTAATCAGCACACTAACTGGTCCATTAAAAGTTCCATCAGTGGTGCTGCCCGGCTAAGGCAGGCTAGTTTCTGCCTGTTCCAACACCACGCTGTGCCCTGGAAGTGGCCAGCAGCAGGTCTGGCTCCTAGGCGGGAGGTGCCATGGGGCTCCATGTGCTGCCCTGATCCCAAGCACTGGCTCTGCACTCCCATTGGCTGGAGGGGGCGGTGCCTGTGGGTAAGAGCCACATGGAGCCGCTTGCGCGCCTCTACCTAGGAGCTGGACCTGCTGCTGGCCACTTCCAGGGGGCAGCACAGTCCACGGTGCCAGGACAGGCAGGAAAGCTGCCTTAGCACCCACGCTGCACCACTCACCAGGAGTCGCCCAAGCTAAGCCCATGCCCCAACACTGCGCCCCAATCTCCTGCCCAGCCCTGAGCCCCCCAAACCTGGAGCACCTTCCTGCACTCCAAACCCCTCATCCCTGACCCCACCCCAGGGCCTGCACCCCCAGCCCAGAGCTCTGACCTCCTCCTGCACCCCAACCCCCACCCCAGAACCCCTTTCCACACACTGAACCCCTCATTCACAGCCTCACCCTGCAGACCTCACCCCTGCACCCCAACCCCTTCCCTGAGCCCCTCATTCACAGCTCCATTGGGCATCAATCTTCTTCAACTGGGTCACCAGAGAGAAGTTTTAAAACCACTGCCTTAGAGACAAGCCTAGAACAAACCCCCACAGCTTAACGCTGCCAAACTTTGGATTCAGATCCAAATTTTACAGCACTGGTCCATGGTAAGCTAAAACCAATGGGAATTTTACAGTTCAGCATAAGAGAGGCTATCAGTGAGAAAGCAAACAGGAACATTTGCTGAAAGGAGAGAGAGTAAAAGGCCTTTGGGACTGACAGGTGATAAGAGTGCTCAGCACCTTGCCGGACAAGGTCTTTTTGCAATCACTACTGCTATCTAAGCAGCGATGTTTTGGTCAGTTGTACCAAGCGATCAAGAGTCCAAGACAGGAGGAGAGAAGGAGGTAGAGGCAGACAAGGAGACATGAGAATATTCTCAAAAGCAACAGGAAAAAGGCACACGTTAATATTGTATCTGCAATTAAAAGCATCTCTCTCAGCCAGTATCATTCTCTCAGAGCAGCTGTTGGCAAGGTGAGGAACAACAACAAAGACAGGCACCTCAGCAATGTTGCTGCTATTTGATATCAAACAAGAAAATGCATTTCACATCTTGTTCTGTTCTCTACAAGCGTCAGCAAAGAAAGGAAGGGAGATAAGGGTGGACTACCAGTACGCAGACAATGTCTACATGCATTAGTCCACGCTGATGAAGCTATACAAAGGTTAAATGTGGAAGACTGGAAGTGTGTCAGAGGTGGCAATTAAGCTAGGAAGGTCACTGCTAAACTAGGAACTCAGGGTAAAGAAACCAAAGGAACAGAATTTAATTAAAGACCTTTGTCTGCCAGTAGAACAAAATTTGCTATGCAGAGGCCCATATTTTCATAACAAGAACCCTTCCTTCTATGCATAATCCTGTTAAAAATCCTAATAAAATCTTGAGACAATAGGACTTTCCACTGATACCAAAAATAAACCGTAACTCTCCTACAGAGGAACAGCAATTAAACAAAAAACACCCCCCCCACAAGCTGTTTTGATTTATTTTTCACTCTGTCGTTATGTAGTGGGTGAAGGGAAAAGGACAGAATTTAGAAAGCACTACTCTCCTCACTCTAGTGGAACAATGACCTCAAGAGAAAGTAATGTTAGGATTTCATCTAGCACAATTCACATTTGGAAGGGTTCACTTCATCTTCACATTCTGGGTTGGCGTTTTTGTGGGTCATATTATCTCATGCCTATCTTTCCCTTTGGTCACATGCTCCCTGGCAGCTGAAAAGGCAGGCAAGGCTATAAATGTGCAACATTATTCTTAAAATGACCCGTAGGGAGTACTACAGTGTGACATTTTTGACGACATATCCTCACCTAGATTAGCTAGGTTATCCTTTCCCCACACCTTTAGAGATGGTCAGCTGAACACACCGAATAGTCCGTGAAAGGGATCACAAAAGAAGAATACATTCTACCTATGTGTTTAAGCCAGGTTCTGTTACCTACTCATCAGATCCATAAAACACATGCTTCTATAAAGATACATAGAACTGTGCAGTTGGAAAGTTGTCTGTCGTTTCCAGAATAAATGAAATGTATGACAGGCCAAAAAGTGCATTGATCACAACGACTAATCACTTTGTCAAAGCTGAACCCACAGTTCCATATAATGAAAAAAGTATCACCCTGGAGAGATATGTGTAAAGTGCCATTTTCTTCTAACTTTTCCCATATTTCTATCAGCAGGTGAAACAACTCATGAAAAATGGAACTTCTGACCCAGAATCTGTGCAAACCTCTTGAGGGAAACATCTCTGATCATAACAGGGAGTGTGAAATGGCTGAGGTTGGGCAAAAGCAGAAGTAGAAGCTTCATCGACAAAGCACAGTATGTTATTGAAATGCACAGATAGCTGTACGCTTCTGTCCTCAACACCCATCTTAGGCAGAGGGCCAGATCCCTCAGCTAGTATAAACCAACATAGCTTCATTGCTGACACCGCTGAGGCCTACCAACTTAGGGTACATCTACACAGTAGTTATGAGGTAGTTCCAAGCACAAGTTGATAGATACATGCTAGCTCTGTTCAAGCTAGCACCCATGTATAACCCTGCCTGACCCCCACAGATACACACTTGGGTGACTAGTTTGAGCGATTGTCCATACCACAGCAGCCAAACTGCTGTTTTTAAGCAACCTAGCATGAGCAGAGCAGAGATTGAACTGGGAATAACACCTTCTCGCTGAGGTTTAGGAATATCCTTAGTCTTTGTATATATACACCTTTCAGCTTGATTGTGCTTGATTCCAACAGTTCTGGATCAGGCTTAATAGCTGAGGTTAACCAGGCATAATGGATAATTATAAACACACTCAGGCACCAGATTTACACCAGCTAAACTGAGACAAGAATGACCCACAATGTTTTAGAGATTCTATTAGAGAGGCTTACGTATGCACTGTTGTATATTAGTCTGTGCAAAATATATTGCTGCCATAAAAACAACTATAATAAATAAAACGACAAGATGAAAAAGCAATTCAGCTGATCACCATTTTGAATCTCCGACCAGTCTTTTATTCAGACTATAACTTGATCTGATGAATGATGTTTTACAACATATGGTTTGAAGATATCCATCCACTCTAGCTGAGAAACTTCTATTATTCCTTTCGTATTTGCTTTTGAGAGAAGATATAATCCAAATGACTGATCTGTAAACAAGAAGCTCTATACTATATTCAAAGAGCTATACAGCAGAAATGATTTGTATTTCTGAAGCACTATGAAATATTAAGGATTCCCTCTTTTCCTGGTTGTAAAACTTCCATTCATATCAATAGCAAATTAGGACCTGATTTTGTAAAGGGCCTTAACTTGGTATCTAGTTTTGTACTAACAACTAATTGTGGGCACAATTAATATCACGTTAGTGTCTAAGCTATCTAACTTGCAGGAATAATTGTGCAGCCACCTGAGTGCTAGTATTTGTGCCCATAAATAAGTGAGAGCACAACACTGCACCTGCAGACACAGAGACCACTTTTCATTTCCACCTCCCATTGAAAACTAACAACAGTTTTTCAACTGATTTCATTGGGAGTAAAATCAGACCCTTAGTCTGCACATTCAAAGAAAAAATGACCATGCCCTTAAAACCTTGCTCTTACGTCAGAGATGAGTGAAGTTACAAAAGCACTGGAACTTGTATAAACAAAGGCCTCAAAATAAGAAAAATGTTATGGTTCATAACCACTCCCATCTCCAACTTATTCATGTCATGTCTGAATGCCTCAGGCTCAAGCATTCTTGTTAATAAAACTTTGAAGTGCTGAAAAAAGTAGAGGCAAAGATACGGTAAGAAAAAGCAAAGTATGACGCATAGAGAGGGGCCACTTGTAGACGGGAAAAATGACTGTCATGAACATCCATATTGATTTAAAGAAAGAGGTTTCACTGCTTTTATCCAGAGCAATTACACTGTAACTATCTCCTGCTCCACCAGAAGTGAAACTGTGTAAAACATCCACTCTATTTAAAAAAAAGAAGAAGGAAAGATTTATTCACTCAATTGAAGGAATGTATTAGAAGGCAGCACTGCAGAACTTTCCAGCCCTCACAAGGCCAAGCAAAAGAAAAGCTTTTTATTTAATGCTTGTCTTGTTGAGTGAGGCTTCTCTTTGTGACACTTGGCTATAGTTACAACAAACAGTTTTGGGGTTTCTCAAATGCCTGGGCTTTGCTTCAGTGTGTTTAATTGCCTGCAAAAGCTGTCCATTGCCTCATGTACTCTCTCACCATGAACATTATCCCTTAAGTATTAAGCATGATACTTAAGCCTGGACAAAGGTGGGCCAAATGATGTACGGGTTCCAGGCACCACTGCAGCTATGTGCAAGCACAAATGTAGCATTGCTATCCTAGGACTGCAGATCATAAAATGCATTCCCTATTTCTCCTGGAAGTAGAAAGATAAGCAACAGTAATACAATGGAGTGCTTTCCGAGGCACGCTGCTCTCATATTCTGCTTAGCTATTAAAATACACACCAGCTTGTCTGATGAAAGACAGTGACAACTTCCTATTTTGATTGTTTCATCGGAAGTATATGTTCAAGGAGAGAGCCATAAAGGGTCATGAAAGATAGATCTAGAAAAGTTAGCATGGGGGGGGAAAAAATGAAAAAAAAAATTTGAGACCTTCAGCTCACATTGTTTAAAAACAACAACTGCAAACAATACTCCTGGGGGAATACTGTGCCAAAAAATTAAAAATTCTGCTACAAAAAATTATGTGCACAATATTTTCAAATACTGCAAAATTCTGCGTATTTTCTTTATCAAAACAACACCATATAATCACACCAGTTTCAAATATTTCTCAATTATTCAATTACCATTATTTTGGTCGTTTATTTCAAAATACCTGTCAGCAACTGTCTCTCTAACAATAGAGACAACAAAAAAGATTCAGGAAATGTTTTTTGACAAATAGATTCCTTACTAGGCATATTAATAAAGAACTCTGTAGCTTAAATGAATGATTACTTAATACAGAACCATATTTCCCGCACCCCCCAGAAGCAGTGCAATGGCTGGGGGGAGTCAGGGGTAACAGAGGAGATGAGGGAGAGGGAAACAACTGCAAGGAAGGATCCTGGGTCTGAACTTGGAGGGAAAAATACGGAACCGTTTTTTTGCAGGGGTGGGGAGGGACTGGTAGGGAACTTCCCCCATGCAGACCCTGCCTGACCCCCTAACCTCTCCCATTCAGTCAGGCACGTGTGTCCTCCCACTCCCAGTCAGACACCCACTCCCCCGATCCACATGTGTCCTTGCATCCTCCCATCCCCATGTGTTTCTGTGCCCTCACTCAGCTACCCCCATCACCATGTGGCCCTGCACCCCCTCCCCATCACCATGTGGCCCTGCACCTCCTTCTCCCTTGTGGCCCTGTGCCTCTACTCTCATTCAGCTCCTGCCTCAGTCTGTCCTCCCCCAGTAGCCCTTACGAGCTCCCATCTGACTCCCCCAGCACTCCACGCTGTCTTCCTTCCCACGGCTCCTCTCCTGACATGGACTGACATGCTCTGCACAGATAACAGGCTCTCTCTTGTCCCTAGCTGTCAGGGAATGGCTGCTGTGTCCTATTGCCACAGAGCCCTCTGGTGGGCAAAAGCTGGAACCGCAGCAACTTTTCAGCAGATGCTTTTTCTAGGCAAAAAATGAAAAAATATGCACAGCTCATTAATTATGCATGCACAGAATTCCCCCAGGAGTAAAGCAGGACACAAAGATGCTGGAGTAGAGACACTGAGAATATAAATCAAAAAGGTGATACTATACCAAACACTGGTTAGATCCACTGAGGAGTACTGTGCGCAGCTATAGGAACCTTATCCTAAGGAGGCTAACATCCTCCTATTGTGTCAGACACGCTACAAACATATCAAAAAGACAGTTCCCTGTTCTAAGTAAAGGATAAAGAAGTTGGGCTTAATTCCTTCATGGTGGAAGGGGTGGGAGAGGGGGAAAGGAAATGATTGCTGGAGTCAACTCAGTGTTTTCAAAGTTACAAAGTAGATTCATTTGGTTAAGGAATGTTGATGACTCTGGGTAAGAAATAAAAAAGAAAAATTAAGGGGCATGTTGACCTCTAACAATTAACAGCATGATCCATCTCCCACTAAATTTAATGAAAATCTAATCACTGACTTCAATGGAACCATGACTAGGCCCCAAAATGCTAGAATAATCCAGTTAAATAAGAAATAAAAAGAGTAACCAGTATAATGTCAGAGAAGGCAATTGAGATCTACATGCAGTCACATAAATGTGTCTAAATCCCAGCTCTAATAAATTCTAGTCAAACTGACTGACTTCACTGGGGTCAAGATCTGGCCATATTTTAAGAGGAAGGGGACAGAATAAATGTGATGAGAAAGATGGAAGGTGGGATTGGGACAACATTGTTGGGTCAAATGGTCTTTCCTTGTCTCTTGCATATTGCAAAGTTCCCGAGCAGAGATGTTTCACAACACCAGCAAACCAGTAGTTTTGATTTATCACTTTGCCTTCCAAGTAGAACATCTGGGCCAAATAAACTCTATACCCTAAACTCTAATCTATTCCCTATTTAATATATATTTTCATACTTTCCAGTTACTCTTCTCAAGCTCTCACTGTTTTTGCTAATTATCAGACATTTTCATTTAAACCAGGATTTCCTTCCTAACTGGCCAACCGTTCCTTAACCGTTCTATGAGCTAAAGCTTGAGGGTGCCACAGAATCATAATTTCAATGGCTAAAAGTTGCAGTAGCACAGGTTTTGTGTCACCTTTTATGTTCTGAAATGTGCCCAATACCCTCACTTTTCATGAACCAAGCAACCTCTCTTTCCTCTTCAAAGGCACTTATTCTACAGAATAGATTTTTCAGTCCTGATTTCCTCACCACAGATGTCTCCTCTGCTTTACATGTGAACTTGTAGCTATTTGGGGCCAAAGAGCACTTATCTTCCTCATGCAAACAATCCCTCCCCCTCCTTTCATTTCCAATAGCAATCCCATTGACTTCAATGGATTAATTTTAGAGTAAATCAAGCAGGATTTGGCTGTTGAGAATAAATTAAGATCTGATCCTACAAGGTACTCAGCTTCCTCAAATTAATGGAACTTCACTATGAGCTGAGGAGACTCTAAACCTTGCAAACTGACCTTACTTTTCAATCATGTGTCATGATCTGCTGACACAGACCCCTGGCTCTGGATAGAGTCCCACTGGGAACATCTACAGTGCAGCTTGGAGCATGCTTCCCAGCCCAGGTAGACAGAGATGTCTAGCTCCGCTTGAGCTAGCGAGCTAAAAATAGCAGCAGGGATGATTTGGCACGGGTGGTGGCATAGGCTAGCTGCCAAATTTCATGCCCACCTGACTCCTTGGGTTCACGCTTTGGTGGCTAGCCTGATCTGCTCACCGTGTCATGATACCCACACTGCTATTTTTAGTGTGCTAGCTTGAGCAGAGTGTGCTACCTACTCAGGCTGAGGGGCACCTTCCAAGCTGCATGGTAGATTTACTCATTGGCTTCAATGGGATGCAATAAGGACCCAGGGGTCCATTCAAATGGAGAAGAAAATAAAGCAAATTATAGTCAATCCTAATGGAAAGTCTATAAAGGGTATCACCATAGGCTATATCTGCTCGCTTCTCTGGCAGCAGCACATAGGGTATGTGTAGCTACATGCTGCAGTTAAAAGACTGCTGTCCAGTTGAACATGTCAGTGACAAAGACTGGCAGGGGGAGATAGCAAGGAAAAGCTTCATAATTTCCGTGCTACCGCCTGGCTGCTGGAGCCTTTCACTGCAGTGAGGAAAGCATCTGGCCCGGGGAAAGCGGCAGGGAAAGGCTGAAACCAGGGGAGGAATTTTTAAGGGTCTATAATACAGTTTTGCTATGTTTACAAGAGCATCAGTTGCAATCAGCAAGCTAACAATGGAACTTTAACTATTAGTGTCAGAAATACTCAAAGTCTGAGTAACTCCAGATTAAATAAGGTTTTTCGTAAATCCTACTCTGTGGTGATGAGAGCTCCAGTCAGATCTGGAATTGTTACTATTCTTTGTGAAGGAATGCTTAATCTTATCAAACTCACTGAATTTTTATCTCCATCTGTTGTACATTGTTCTTAAACACAGTTTTATTTGAAACAGTCTAATTCTGATTCAAATATGTCCAACACTCTGAAGTGTTTTGACTGCAGAGAAATATCTCAATTGAGAAGTTAGGAGTGGAATGCAGCAAAGAGCAAGCATCAGAATTCTGCTCAGCTAAGGTAATGCCTTCTAATGCAGGCAGAGATGATCATGGGGAGTACTAAGGGAGAAGAACAAATGACTCAGTTTCTGGCCACAACTGTGAGGCATAACATGGCTTGTTACCATGCTCTCTCTCTTCTGGAGACCTCAGGTGGGCAGGGTGTTGAGGAAAGGAGCCCCCTGCTAGTTCCCTGCAGAAAATGCAACTGTAGAGTAAGCGGTAGTTTTTAATGCCGCTCACAGGGTTTCTGTGCACCGCCTGGAGAGATGGCGATGGGAAACAGCCCCAGCTGCCCTTTACTCCATCTTTATTCAGGCAAACTCACACTGATTTCATTCTGACGAAGGATGGAGCAAGGACCTTACTGGTGTGGCCTTTTGGTTGTACTTCTAATAATATTGCACACAGATGCATACATTTAAAGCTAGAGTGAGATGACAGAGTGACAGCCCTAAGTACTGAAGTCCTGTGATTAGCCACAAGCCAGGCAGAGCATGGCCAGTGGCAGTGCCACCTTTTCCTCAACCACAGCATGCCAGCATGCCTCAGCTGAGAGCTGGAGAGATCACCTCACTCAAGGCATATTTTGGGGGAGGCCAGTCAGTCTTCTGGGGCTTGCGTGACTCCTGGCTCCTATACTAAGACTGCCAAAACATGGGACCAATTGTGATAGTGGTTTCTGGGGCACTAAATCTTGTCTATTAGGATAAGGACTTGGCATAAGATTCATTTCACACAGATCACTGAACAGTCATCAGCCAGGTACAGCCTTTCATCAGAACTGACCTCATCTGGACTCAAGGGATTTTGCTTGCCCTTTTAAAATCCATCAGCAGCGATAAAAGAATAGGCAGCTGACAAACAGAAATGTTAATTTACTTTTGCTCGTTAGCTGCACTGTATTTACTTTCTTCTTTGCTTATAAATTAATACTGTTAAAGTCACATTTGTTACTTTGTCTCACTAGAAATGAATTGAATTTATCACTTAACTAAGCATGAAATTATCTTTTCAATACTAATTCAATAGGCGCTGAATAACCTGGAAACAATTACATTTCAGATAGAAGGATCAGTTTTCACACAAGGTGTCACATTCTAGACACTAAATACAGTAATTGTCCAGCTATAGCATATCATGACAGAACTGATAGCTAATGTATCTGCAATGAGCCAGTGGAGGAGTAAGATTAAAAAACTTATTGATTGGAATTAAAATTACAACATAAAAAAAACTAATGAAATGTAGCTGAAACACTTAACGCCTTACTAAATATCTCTACATAATCCTCTGTACTACAAGGGCACAAGAGTCCTCCTGCCTCCACTGAACAAACACATTCCATTTAAAGCACAAGATTTACATCTAGCTGCTGTGTGGGTGTGCAAGGAGCATTGTCCCTGGAACTTATGTCACCAGGATAAAGGCAGGACACAGTCGCAGGCCTCGTGCTACTCTGGAGTTGCCTTTAACATCTCCAAAGGGGGCAGGGAAGAACTGTGCCATGTCTACTTCTCATTCTTTATGTTGTTTGTTGTTTTTCAGTTTCACCTTCAGTTTCTGTTGGGTCTCATTTTCTGGTTCTCATGCACAATACTGTAATGCCTGGCTTGCAAAGACTGCACGGCAATGTTTAAAAAAAAACCCACCATGTGGGAATGTTTAAAAACCAATTCACAGCAATATTTCCATTTCCTCAGGTTCTGATTTTACAAAAAAAAAGTTTCTACCAATACACATCTGTCAGTGCCCCTTTAAAAGTTTAAGGAAGAAGAAAAGATAAAATAAGCTGCTGATCTGCAGGTAGGGGGAGATCATCCCCCAGGATTTGCTGCTTTCCTCATGTTAGGATACCCCCATGGCTCATGTGGAAGTGGTGGGAAAGTATCATCCCCCAGCATCAGTTGTAAAATCTTCAGAAAGTTAATGCACAATGCCCTCTCCACTCTGAGGAACCACCAACACACCCCCACTCCCCACTCTGTCAGCCATGGGAAGAGACAGACAGACAGACACACCCTCTTAGCCATGGGAAGAGGATTCAAGATGTTAGGGGAACCAGAAGTGGGGGCAGCAGGTCCCTATGTATGAAGAACAGGGCCTTACAATGGACACATATTGGTGGACCTTGGTTGATGCACAACTAACCCTGCTGTTTCTTCTGCAGGGACTACTCGCACCCACTTATCCCCCCATTCTCTCCCCAGTGGGATGATTTGGGAAATCCACAAGGAGAACCTTGCAGTTTCTGTTCCCAAGGGCCATTCCCCAGGTTGCCCCTTGGAGTGGGAGATGGATGGTTACTGGAAAAGAAAGGAAGATGTAAAATGCTAAACTGATAGACAGACCAGTGAGCAAAAGCCTTAAGACCAAATGGAGCTAGGTAAAGTAAAAGCTGAATGGGACTGTTGACCCTCAGTTTAACTTCAAGGCCTGGTTTGCACACAGTGTGGGACTATTTGACTAAAGGTGTGATGCTGCACTAATTTAGTTAAACTGGAGAGAGAGAGAGAGAGTGTTTGTGTATGGACATTCTTATATCTATATAAAATATTATACCTGTATAAAATTATATCTTGCCCCTCTTAAGTAAATGAGAGATCAGGAACAGTATATACACCAACTCATACATGGCCTAGTCTCTGGTCTAATAATCTAAACTCTTGTGTTGGGAGCTGTTTAACACCCGATGCAGCCACCTCTAGGGTGAAACATACTGTAGTGATGGAAGAAGAAATCCCAGTGTATCATTTGCATCTCATCGTGTAAAGCATTTTTGGATGAAAACTGTTATATAACCATACTGTATTATCATCACTACTATTCTATTTCTGAGTTCTACGCATACATAAATGATCCAGTAATTGTATAATTCACTTTGCTACACCAACATTAGGATAATGTTCTCTTCTACCAGCCTTCTCAAAGAACCTTTACAGAACTGATACCAAAGGCTCTGTAAGGTGTGCATGACAGAGTAAAATGAAGGATTTTTATATTGCAAAGACTTTACCCATCATCACATCCTTCAGAGTAATCAAAAAAATCTCAGAAATAAAGCGTGTGATAGCTTTACCATTACTGACAGGCAAGGCACCCCATCTAGGCTGATCTTTTGGCTGGACAGGGCACTCTCTCTCTGCTACTTCCGGAGATCTAGCTGCTAGACAAAACCCGGGTGCATTAATTCACACTTTTTATTGTAACACTTTTGATATGCCGAACTGCTCCCCACCACCACCTTCTCATCCTATCAAGCAATTGCAGCCAAACTAACAGGAATATTTATAAAATTTGTTGTAATCATTTGATAGAGTCAATATTTCATATTGCACAGCTGTTATATTCCCCCATTAAATACAACAGATGTCATAATATTATTCCTAATTTATATATGGAGCGTTCAGTTAAAGGCTGCGACATACTTTCATGTAATGTGGAACTGGCATGTGATTCAAAAATGCAGACCCTTCTCCAGCAATAACCTCAATATTATTCCCAACAAACATGCTAAGGATAAAAGATTGTATCTGTCAGATGCATAAAGAAATGCAAATTTTCTTTTATTCTTCCTCAGTAATCACTCTTTTTCAGTATGCATCTTACAATATGCCCACCTTTAGTGAGGATAATTATTTATATAAGGCCATAAATGCACACAGAACTAGAAAATGGGTGACCTTGTGTCAAATGCACAGAAGAGTCTCAGCATGCATGATCTTATATGCTCGAATGGGTACAACAGAGAACAAACAGATTGGGATATGCTCTTTATAGCTGAAATGCTTCTAGGAACAAAGAGAGGAGAGGGAAGGAACTAGCAACAATGTGCAAGCTAGGATGCTTCATAATCCTTAGTATGGGGTTGGCTAGAGGACAGAGAGGTGGCTGATCTAAGCATCATCATCTTAGATTGGCAAATGTTAGTGGATCAGGACTAATGTTCATGGAAGGTAAGAGAACCTGAATGCTTCCTAATTTGGAGTGCTTTCTGAGTTCTGGAGAAAAACTCTACACTTCCATTAATATGCATCTTGCAGTTCTATGCGGGTACCCACCATCACAGTATCTATATATAGTTTCTATTAAACTGGGACTCATTTTGAGGAGGAAGCACATTCACAATCTGTATTTTTGTCTGCATGCTCAGCAGAGATGCCATGACCCAAACACACATGGAAACTGAAGTACTCTCCTCACCCAAATGGGTGGTTTCTTCATGTCACGGTTCATGCCCCCACTTCCAGTGAGAAGCATCCGCAACAAGACAGGCCTGCTGTGTAATTTCTCCTCTTCCATTGCATTGCTCAGGGTAAAGCAGGAAAGGAAGGTGATAATCCACTTGGAATACAGAGATGCTAGGTGGCATTTGATGTATTCCAAGAGGCATGAAGTGAAACCTCACTTTAAACAGTTTAAAGAACGTTGCATTTGAAAAATATTAGTCTACTGAAATGCCCTGATACCATCTAGGACACTCACTCCACAGTTGTAAGAGAAGCTTAGCTACAGTCTACCTCAAAATAGGTCTGCATATGATATTGTATATTACACTGTATATTATATTAATCCTTATGATTACATGTGTCCTCACACTTTAGTTTGCAAAGCCGATCAGGAGATTTCACAATGCACATTCTCCAATCTGAGTTCATCACACTCTTCACATGACACCCATATATTTATGTTCAAATCTTGCCAGCATTTCCACAAGCTACAAAAAAAATAATTTGCAGAGATGCAGGTTTTATATTCTATTTTGTTTTGGAGCCAGCATTCTAACATGCTTATCAGTTTTACAGAACTATTTGCTTATGATACTGAATTTTCAGTATTCTTCTCCCCCAAAGATACTAAAAATGGTAAATTTCTGCTGGAGAAGGGAGCAGACAAACATTCAAATGCAGAACTATGGTACTGTTGAAACCTACAGGACATATTTGCATATAAGGATGGCAAATTTCTTTCTGTAATAGGAACCTTAATCTTTAATATATGTCTACCTATGCAATTCCACATTCTGTACATCAAACCCTCGCCTCTAAGGCTCCTGCTTCTCTAGGAACTCATTACTTGAGATAAAAGATGCCCATGATAAAAGATGCTACAAATAACTAACATTCATAATCATAATAGTCACTTTTGTTAATACAGATTTTTCCATTCCAAAGGTTCCCCCAAAGTGTCACAAAGTAGATACAAGAATCACTTACCACTGAAATGCAGCCACCTCTGAGACGGAGGAAAATCTGGGTGATAAACATGAAGGAGTTTTGCACAGTACGCTGCGTAACATTTTAGGATTGGTGGGTTTGAATGATGACCAAGCATGCTGGTGCACACTCCTACTCTTTCAAAAATATACTGTGGGGTTTTTTTTTAAAATGCCCATGCAGAAGAATTCAGTATATGTATCTTAGACAAGGATGCAACAGGTATCCTGCTGATGAGCAGGGGATAGATTGCATGACCATATTATAGACAGAGGGGATAAAGGGCTGAGTTGACTCTGATGACTCTTGAACCTGCAGCTCCAGGCAGTCTAGATACTGTAAACTTAGGCTTAGACCAATAGGGCATCATCTACAATCTAACTGGCAAATTACATCAGAAGAATAAAGTGCTGAAAAAACTTTGCCCAGCAGCGTGAGCCATAAGGTGCCATTGTGTCAAGAGATCCACTAAACAACATTTCTGTACTTCTAACTGACAAAAAAACTAGAGTGAGCGCCAAACTGGTCAAATGGGGATTTACTTGACAGTCTGTCATGGTGCCGGTCGAGTCCTAACAGGGCTATCATTTTTAATAATACATATTTGTATAAAGACCATAAATGTGTATTCATATCAAAAGCTGTGAGGGCTCAGAAGATGCTATCAGTGTCCATCAAAGAAATAATATGCCTTAAGAAACCAGACACAAACATATTTACACAGAAGAGCTGTGATGGCGTCTGAAGGAGCCAGGACATCTATGCAATGAGAAAAGTGTATGTTTTAAAATTTTGTTCAAACAAGTAGTTGCATGATAGACTAAAACAGAACATTGGGTAAACACCAATTTACACTAATAATCAGAATGCTGGGCAAAATTCTTATTCATGGCTAACTGATGCCTTTAGAGCACAGCTCTCAGCAAGGCACTTGTGTAAACTGTGTGACTCCAGCAGTAGCACTGGGTGGCACAGATGCAACTCTGAGGCACAATTCCTGCCCTGGTGGGTGGGTGTGCATGTGTGGCACTGCTGTGATGGCTGGTACACTACTGGGGGATGGAGCACAACCTCTGTCCAGTCCTCTCCTCCACCTTCCCTGGAGAAAGCATGGGGAGTAAATGGGCCTGCATTATCCTTATACATGCACCCTCTTTCTTTCTGCACCTTTGACACAAAAAGTGTTCAAGTAAAGTTTAATATAGACAGAGGGTTCCGAATCAAAACGCTGGATCTGAAAATCCCCCACTTTTGGAGACATTCACATATGATTACAGATCTAGAATCTGCAGTTTGGGATGCTTACCTCTATAATGGGCTGACTCATCCTTAAACTTTAAGTGAGTTCGGACCTTAAATGAAACTTTGCTACTAGTGGCCTCTGTGTATCACAATCAAAAGAGGAGATAATTGAAATGAGAGCACCAAAAGTTACACACAAAAAGGGCACACCATCCTGCAAGTATATGGCTCTGGGCTAGTCAAAAGGATTTATATTGAACAACGTGAATCTTTGAGATAGGATGATCAAAATCTCTTGAACATGCACAGTTTGCAAAACACTTTGAGATGCTCAGATGAAGATACAATAAATGCAAAATATTATTAAATAGTTATTTCCTTGATGCTTTTCATGCCTAGTCATAGTATAATTATTATGGGAGGTATAATGAAATAATTTTATTTCAGAAATGAGATTTACTGAGAACTATTTCAGTCTGACAAAATAATGCTACAGCAAAATGTGGGGTGAAGCTTAGAAGATCTAACAGGTAAGTGGATAATTATTGTGTATCAGCACTGACTTAGGGGCTTCAGAAAAGCCATTGATTTGCCTATAATATCAGCATCATTAGATGAATTAAGGTTTGTGTTTCTATTTTATCTCTGGATTGTCTTGCTTTTGCCATTTAAAATCAAATAATGTTATTTTAACAGATTTTGGAGTGTGAATTATTTCTTCTTTTCTGCTGCCCTAGTATGGAAACTTATATTACAGACTAGCCTATTTATCATCCTGACAGCTCCCGGCTGCTAGAACAGATTTAGTTATGAAGTTTGTGAACCCCGCTGAAACCTACTGATAAGCTTCAGCTCTCCTTATCCTTCATTTGTATTTCAGACACTTCTCAGTCCTCTCCTTTACTGCACCACCTGGAACTGGCATCAGTCTATCAGGTTGCTGGAGGGCTACCCTATATTTGGGGCCTGATCCTGCACAGTGGAAGGAAGGAGTGTCACACGGGGAGCTGAAACTGAAAAGTTATAGAGTAGGATAGAGAGAGCAGGAGAACCTAGTTAAGAGTGCAAAGTTACTTCTGTCCAATATCAAGCAGGAGGCTGAAGAATGGAGACGGCAGCTAACACGACAAATGCAATCTTCAGTATGGTAATGTAACACCATGTTCCTCTGTCCACACTTTTTTATATGTAGATATAAACATACACATCCTCTGAAACCTTCAGCGTAAAGGAGCAGGCATGCAAAGGGCTTCAGAGTTACTGCCACTCAGTTCATGTCTACACTTAGATTTGGAGGTGTAATTTCTGGCTTGAGTAGACATACTACGTTAGTTCTGACTGAGCTAGCACACTAAAAACAGAAGTTCGGCACCAGTGGCAGGAGGGGTTCGCCACTCCAAATACAAATCCCATCTGAGATCCACGGCATGTACTCAAGGCAGCTAACCCTGCCCACTGCAGAGCCTACACTTCTATTTTTAGGGCACCAGCTTGAACAGAGATAGCGAGAGTATGTTTGCTCAAGCTGGAAACGACACCACCTGCTCAAAATGCAGACATATCCTCAGTGCAAAGGATTCTCCTGCTTGCTTAAGCCCATCTGCACTCATTCACAGCCTCTGCTTACACTTGTGCTGAAGTACAACTTTGTACTCCCTGCTGCTCAGCACCAAAGTGCTTGCAATATTCAAAGCCTTAATAACATTAAGTAAACTTGTACCCAGCTTCAACGAGGATAGAGCTAGCTTAGCTAGAGAATTACTAGGCTATATCATTTGGTAAGTGCTGCACAGTACAGCAAGTTGGGCTATGCGTAAGACGGCAGGCACAATACACAAAGGTGCAAGGTCTTTTTTTTTTTTTTTAAAAAAGCAGTTTGATTTTTTTTCTACTACTACAGTTAAGCAGAGCCTCCTTGTGGTAACATATCTTGCCAGTGTTCCATGATCTGCACTGTCAGTCCCTTGGCCCTGGTGTACACTACAGGGTTAGGTCAATTTAAAAATGACTGCGTCCACACAATCAACCCCGTACCGTCAGGCTAAAGGGCTCTTACAATCAACTTCTATAACTCCTCCCTGGCAAGGAGAGTAGCACTAAAATCAACCTTGCTGGGTCGAATTTGGGATAGCGCAGATGCAAATCTACAGTATTGGCCTCTGGGAGCTATCCCAGAGTGCTCCATTGTGACAGATCTGGACAGCACTTTGAACTCTGATGCACGAGCTAGGTACACAGAAAAAGCCCCGGGAACTTTTGAATTTCATTTCCTGTTTAGTCAGCATGGCAAACTCAGCAGCACATGTGACCATGAAGTCCCCCCAGAATCACAGACCGTAGAATGTTTCTATGCTCCCATCATCTCTGTCCATGAGGTTATCGCAGATTAGAAGGGGGGAAAAAAAACATACGCCATGACGTTTTCTGAGCTCATGCAGTCCTCCTGCACTGATGGGGTACAGCTTAATGTATGGAGGCATTCAGTGGCAGAGGCCAGGAAAGAATTAAATTAGTGTGAAGAGCGGAGGCAGGACGCACTGCTGAGCCTGTCCTAAGTAGATAGGTAAGGGTTAATTTTCTTTTACCTGTAAAGGGTGAACAAAGGGAACCAAACACCTGACCAGAGGACCAATCAGAAAACTGGATTTTTTAAAAAAGTCTGGGAGGGAACTGAAAACTCGGGGTCTTTTGTTTCTCCCGGCTATGGAGTGAAACAGCTTTTCCTCTAACTCCAATCTTTCTTTATAACTTTCATTTACAAAGTGTCAGTTACAAAGGCAACAAGCAATAGGCTATTATATGCTTTATGGTTGTATTATACATGTGTGTGATTTTGCTGGACTGATTTAAATTGGCTTATATTAAACTCAGATCTGTTTATTCCTATTTCGTATAAGCCATATCCCTCGTATTGATCTTTAATGCAGTGTTTCAGTTTATGTAATTTTCTTTGTATATAAAGGTTTTTCTTTTAAGACTTGCTTGAGTCTTTTCCTAGTACAGCTACATGAAGAAGGGAGGGAATCTCTTTGTGATAGCTGACATAGTTTGAATGCATAGCACAGGGGAGGTAAATTATCCTCGCTGGTTGGATTTCAAGGAGCATACGGCATCACTCGGCTAACCCAAGGAAAGGGGAAGTGCGGCGGTATGAAGATAGGAGACCCAGGGCTCTGGGTTTGGGGGTCCCCCAGGAATAAGTTTGGGCGACTTGGGGGCTAATAGGAGCCAAAATCCTATTTGGTGGCAGCGATATCAGATCCAAGCTGGTAAAAGCTTGGGGGAGTTTATAGTAAGCACCCAGATTTTGGACGCTAAGGTCCAGATTTGAGGCAGACGTTTACCACAGAGCCTAATGTGGGAGCAAACGGACATGATGAAACATCTGTTAGAGCTGCAGGAAAGCCAACAAGAGCACAGACCCCTGCTGCATAAACTGTATAACTGCCTACCCTCCTCCTCATGTTCCATAGCCTCCTCACTCAGATGCCTAAGAACGTGGGGCGGGGTGGGAGAGGCTCCGGGCATCCAGCCACTCCACTCCAGACGATGGCCCAAGCAACAGAAGGCTGTCATTCAAAGAGTTTGATTTTTAGTATGACTACAATAAGCAATGTGGCCTTGTCCTTCCCTCCTCCCTTACCCCACCCAGGCTACCTTGTCCGTTATCTCATTTTTTTTTTTTTAAGAAAGAAAGAAAGAAAGAAAGAATGCATGGTTTCAAAACAATAGTTACTTTATTTCAAAGGGGAGAGGGTGGTTGCCTTACAGGGAATTAAAATCAACAAAGGGGGTGGGTTTGCATCAAGGAGAAACACACGCAACTGTCACACCGAAGCCTGGCCAGTCATGAAACGCTTTCAAAGCCTCTCTGACGCGCAGCATGGCCTTGCTGTGCTCTTCTAATCGCCCTGGTGTCTGGCTGCTCAAAATCAGATGCCAGGCAATTTGCCTCATTCTCCCACCCTGCCATAAACATCTCCCCCTTACTCTCACAGATATTATGGAGCACACAGCAAGCAGCAATAACAATAGGAATGTTGGTTGTGCTGAGGTCTGACCAACAGCACCAATGAGCTTTTAAACATCCAAAGGCACATTCTACCACCATTCCGCACTTGCTCAGCCGACAGCTGAACTGCTCCTTACTCTGTCTAGGCTTCATGAGCCATGGAAGCAAGGGGTAGGCTGGGGTAAGTGTGACTGTGTGGTGCTGCCAGCTGGGAGAGCAGCCTGAGGCAGAAGCCTCCAGCTCGCAACAGCAGCAGTGATGGTAAGCTGAGCAGGCTCTGGCGTCTGCACAGGTAACCTAGGAAAAAACGTGAGAAATGACTGTCTGATGTTGCTTTCACGGAGGGAGAGGAGACTGACGACATGTACCTGAAGCCACCCGTGGCAATGTTTTTGCCCCATCAGGCACTGGAAGCTTAACCCAGAATTCCAATGGGCAGCGGAGACTGCGGGAACTGTGGGATAGCTACCCATAGGGCACCGCTCTGTAAGTCAATGCTAGCTATGATAGTGAGGATGCACACTGCCGACTTAATGTGCTTAGTGTGGATGTACGCAATCAACTGTATAAAATCGATTTCTAAAAATTGACTTCTATAAAATTGACCTAATTTCATAGTGTAGACATACCCTTAGTTTCTGGGTTGAGTTTAAGGTGTTGGTTTTGACCTATAAATCCCTAGAGGGCTTAGGACTTACTAGCTGAGATCACATCTCTTCCCCCAAGCCGTGCTGCAAGCAGAACATGCCTCTGAGCTTGACCCTCTTTGTTACAGTTCCTATGCTACTCAATCTTTGAACGTATGTCCAGGGTGTCCAGAGCCCTGGGAGGATATCCTTTGACTTGGAGTTTCATTTTGATTTAAATCCACACACTGTAAATTAAACCATTTTCCGATGGGCTATGTCTGTGCTTTGGGCTTATTTCCCTGCCACTGAGAGGGCCTCAGGACCTAGTGCACCTCGGTCCCTCCTGTTCTCTCCCTGTGGCACATACAGTCTAGTCTCTTATGGGCTATAATACTTCCATCTAATTATGGTTGTTGGGTTGAGGAGCTAGGTGGTGGTGGTGTTGACACAGGAGGTCAGACTGGATGATCTAATCGTCCATTCTGGCCTCAAATGCTGACCAGAAGACTGTTTTCCTTCAGGAAGCTTCATTCTTCCATCAACCTACTTAGACAATTAACAAAAATCATTTGACATAGTATATAATATTAGACATTCATCCTGCAGGGGAGAGGATGAAGCTGTGATTCTGTTAATTTTCTGTACTGATTGAGAACATTTTAATTGGATACAATTCTCTAGCTTCCCAAAATAAATGTCTTGGCTTCACCTCAAACCTTATGTTCTATGAATGCCTTGGCTTTATCTCGTTTTATACCCAGGAGATCATTATTCAGTTACACACCACAGAATATCAATACTGTCATCTTTATTCATGCTTCAGTGGGACTATTGGTGTGGATAAGGGGTTACTGGGCCCAGTATTATTTGCTAGCTTTGTTATCTTATGGGCATACGTTAAAAATGTGAAACTATTTTCAAACAGGCAGGTCAGATAAAATATAAAATTTAATAGTTTTGGTATCTCTGGTTCATGTTAACAAGAATCAAAATGCAGCCTACATCCCAGCCTCAGTTTTGAATTTACCTGACTTTATGTATTTATTCCTCACTTCTGCCTAGGAAAATCTTGAAAATAATGTTTAACCTTCTTCCTTTGCTCTTTAAATATGTACTTATCCACAAAGTCTTACTCCATGTTTGCTTTATTCAGATCAAGTTTGTTTTACCAAAAACAGTAAATTATCTTTTTTCAAGCATCTGCAACAGAGCACATTTATCATCTGCAATATTCACAAACTATTATATGTAGTGTTTACTATATTTTTAAAGGCAGATTATCCAGTGAAAGCAAGGGAAAGCATAAGAGCTCTAATTAGAACTGGAGGAAAGCTTGAAGGCACACTATTTCTCCTACTTATGTCAACAGACTACAGGATTTGGAGAAAAACAGTAAAAAATTTTGCAAGAATAAAATTATAGTGCAGAGATGAGATGGAGCATATAATTTTCTAATATCTTCAAGAAAGAACACACACTTCTAAAGGGAGGCTTCTAAAAGTATGCATTGGATATCCTGCTATTGAGATTAGCATAGGCATCAGGTTTTTACTACTTGGGTTCCTTAATAAGGCTGCTCACTTTCTGAGTGAGTCTTTACATGCCAAGGTGGCTATCCTTTAACCTCTCTTTTCTAGCAACTGAAGAATATTTCACCTGGCATTTCTGCCTCCATTACTCTAATGAGAATAACCCACCTAAAGAAAGGCCATAGGGTCAGATGCACACTTCTGCAACTACATATGGAGGAGAGCAATGTATGTGAAGCCCACTGAAATTGGAGACTGGGCAGAAGGCTGCAAAATGGACTTTAATAGTGTGTCCCTGCACCATCCACCTCACTTAGCAGCTAAAAGACCTTTCTCTGCAGTAACATCACCTGATTTAGACTGCACCTATTATAGGGATGGGGGGAAGAAGGGGTTAAGGAGAGGTAGGGAACAGTCACTATACGATGCAAACTCCCATGCAAACTAACCGAAGTTATGTGGCAAGATGCCATGTAAGATGGTGTTCAACGCAATGCTCAATGGCTTCTCTGAGAGGTGAGGCAGTGAGGAAGCCTGTGGCAGTACATCCAACAGGAGGTTTTTGTCTGAGTAGCAAGTGACAGACTGGGGCCTTAGAACTGCTTGTATTTATAGGATGCACATGATTAGGTCCTGACCCTGCAACCTGCTTCAGGCAGGCAGTCTCCTGCACACACACAGAGCCCCATTGAAAACAGCAAGCATGGGGGAGGGGGTGTGAGTTGAAAACATAATTATGTTCAGTTGGAAGTTATCCACAATGAACAATGGTTATAAATCAGGCACTCATGCAACCAACAGATAGGGCTGGCATACAACTAATCAATATGAGGATGATACATGGTTTTCTGTCACATTATTTGAATAACAAGAACATACCCACAATAAAAAAAGCATATCTTCAGAACAGGCTAGGAATTCAACTTGTGTTCTCCTTCCAAACTCCTTGTAACTCTTACTCCTGCAGCTCACTGCAGGATACACCATCCCTTTCTCTAGGATCAGTTTGTCATCCCCAAATTATAACCATGTTCTTCCCATATTTGTTATGTGTTGAAGTTTCCTCTTCAATTCCGGAGTGACACTGAGCTCAAATACAGCATCATTTTACCACCAGGATCTCAGACTTGATGGGAAGCTGCTGATCCACAGATCTGGGATCTGTTTTTGCCTATTAGAAGCAGTACATTGACCACCTCTTCAGTTTTATCCTTAAGCTCCTTTCTAAGTCTCTAATCCCAAATACATAGTTTAATTCTGTCTATAAACATGCCCTGTCTCTCCCCCCTGAAACCTGTGATTAACAGAAGAGGGAAGAAAGGCAACAGACTTGCAGTTCTTTCTAATACCAAGATGTTATTCACAATATTGAATGGCACATTCCACTGCTACAGCAATTTGTATTCCACACTGCCAACTGTGGAATTTATCCCCAGCTAGTTCTAGCAGAACTGACACATGTTCATTATCAAGTAAAGCATTCTAGTTGCAGAACAGGCAGAAAGCCATGACAAATACAATGTGATTTCTTCTCACAAATAGAGCAAAATAGCAGTAGGAGCCCTGACTAAGAGAGCAGGAATATGTAGAGCTGGAGACCCAAAATCCACCTTGCCTCTTAGGTCCTAGTTCCACGTTTGATTTCACACACAAGTAGCTCCACTGAGGTCAATGGAACTAATCATGTGTGTAAAGATAAGCATGTGCATAACTGTTTGCACAACTGGGGCCGTAAGGCCTGATTCTCTACCACTGAAGTCAGTGGGAGTTTTATCGCCGGATCAAGTCTATATACTATTACAGGCACTATGCTACACCCTTCACCTGCTAACAAGGACACGGTGTACATCAATTCAAACAGTTGAGTTACCACAATAAATTAAGACGGTGGTGAAAAAGACACAAGTAAGAATTATTACTACTAAATGTTTGTGAAGCTGTTAAAACGTTGGCTTGTAACAACTATGGAGTCAGCTATTTTCATATTTACATTGTATCTCATTTATTGTCCCCAATGTGCCATTGCCTCAAAGGACAACTGCTTCATTCCAATCACCACAATGTCACTGATACTTGAAATTAATAGGTATATGAAATTTGCCTTCTTCAAACAAAACATTTCACCAAAATTCAGTCAATGATCATAAAAAAGTCTGTTTGAAATCTTAAATTTGCTTTTCAACTCAGCCTTTTGTCGACTGCTGCCCTGTACGAAATGACAGAATATTTTCATCTGTAATGGCAGGCATCTGTATAAAACATTTCCTCAATACTGAACCCAAGAGATCAGCATGCAAAAAAAACCATCATATTTTACTAAGCTCTACTATACTCCCATACAGCACAGTATAATTTCATCCTTTGTAATGAACGAAATATCCATCTGAAACCCATGAAGTATATTTTAATGAATGTGAAACACAAATTATAATTCTATTTGAACCATACACTGCTAGAGACCTATTCACTCTTATTGTGAGATCAGAATCTATGAGAAAAAAAATCCTCAATCTTCTCCCATCATCAGATATATTCACTCACACAGAATCAAATGAAAATAAAAACAAACAGGTTTTACATCTGTGAGTGTTAAAATAAAAATCTGGACTTGTGCAGAGATTTAAAGCAGGATGGAATAAACCCAAAAAGCATATTATCAAAATACTGTACCATGTGTGTTGCTAAACAGAGAAAGGGCATTAGAAAAAAAAATCACGCAATAGATCTTTTTTATGCCCATTTGAATATTTCAAACAATTCAGTACTCAGAAATGAGAACAGTCACCGATCTTTTTTTGATAATTTACCCAAACATGATTGCATGGAATTGCATCACAATTTTTTCTCATTGATATTAGAAGGACGGCTGGAGCAACATCTTCATCAAGTACAGCAAAACAATATCATGACAAACAGAAGAACAACCAGGGACGGGAAAAAAAGGAGTTGATCCACAGCTGATGTGAATCAGCATTGCTTCACTGAAGTCAATAGGGCTATGCTGATTTATGCCAGTTCAGGACGAGACATATTTTAAAGTTGATATGGGCTCCCTCGCCTTCCAGGGGATCCCTTGCCCAAACCACACAGTAAAATGGTCGCCCTCATTTCAAATGACCTAACAACTGACATTTTATATGCTACCTTGCACCCAACAGTCTCAAACATTCTATGAAAATTACAAACTGATTAGTACAGGTGGGCAAAACTTCTGCCCACCAGTATAAGTCACTTCAACAGAGCTACTGAGACTTTAACATTTAGTACGGATTTGGCCCTGAACTGGCGCATGCATATATATTATTAATATTTGTATTATCAGAGCACATAAAAGCCCCAGTTATGGATAGGGACCCCATTGTGTTAGGTGCTGTACATACACAGAACACAAAGACAGTCGCTGCCCCAAAGAATTTACAATCTAAGTGCAAGACAAGAGATAAACGATAGACACAGACTGACTGATAAGGAAGCATAAGGAAATAATGGGACAATATTGGTCACCATGATAGTCTCTGATCTCAATACATGAGCTGTGTAACCACTGCCAAGCTGTGTTTTTTTTTTAAGAGACCTCATGGTAGTGAAGAGTTCTGAAGGAGGATAATGAGTTAGTTTTGAGGGAGTTTATGGGGAGCGTCTCTCAAGAGCAAAGGCAGCCTGGAAGAAAGCAAGAAGGTGCTTCTTCCAAAATGTAACAAGTGGTCAGTAGAGGCCAGCAACATGGGAGCCGACTTTCTGATACTGAATGAGGGATGATAGGTAGAGCAGGGACGGGTCATGAAGGACTTTGAAAGCGTAGACAAGTAGCTTATAACTGATACAATAAAGCAGAGGGAGCCAGTGGAGAGATGCAAAGAAAGAGGTGAAATGGTCAAAGCAACAGGCTAGGAAAATGATCTTTACCGCAATATTCTGAATGGATACGAGTGGAGCAAAATTGCCTTTGTCAAGGTCAGAGAAAAGGACGTTATAATAATGAAAACGGGAGATGATGAGAGCCCGAGTGCGAGAATTTTATCTGTGTGGATGGATAGAAAAGGCAGTATTTTAGAGATGTTATGCAGAAAGAAACTGCAAGATTTAGAGATAACCTGGATGTGAGGACATGATGATAGCTTTTTTCCATCAATGAGATAACAAGTGTCAGCTGTTTAAATGCACACACATTTCAGGAAAGAATGTGGACAATATTTTATTCAACTGAAACTCTAGGGGCATATTATTCAGGTGAAATTTTAATTACTCAGTTCTGAATATTGCATCAGGATGAACATACCAACTTTTTCCAGAAAGTCCCATAGCACTTTTAATTCCTCCAATGTAGCAGCCACGACACTAGTTTCACATTTGATTTGAAGGAGATCATCACTATAAACAGACATGCGTCTGACGAAGTGGGTATTCACCCACAAAAGCTTATGCTCCAATACATGTTAGTCTTAAAGGTGCCACAGGACTCTGTTGCTTGCTTCCTTCCATAAATTCATTTATATTTAGGAGGTATAATGTATATGCCATGAGGCTGTAATTGTGGGGTAACAAGACAAGTAACTGGAGGATGTTACACACTGTAAGGTAAATATACTATGGCTATCCTTGCATTCACTTCAGAGAGAATGATGCTTATTCTTACACAGGCACTAATCCCAAGAAGATTGTGTATCTAAACAGGATATTTAGGGATGGCTCAGTGGTTTGAGCACTGGCCTGCTAAAGCTAGGGTTGTGAGTTCAATCCTTGAGGAGGACATTTAGGGATCGGGGGCAAAAATCTGTCTGGGGATTGTCCTGCTTTGAGCAGGGGGATGGACTAGATGACCTCCTGAGGTCCCTTCCGACTATGATATTCTACGATTCCAAAGATCCTGATCCGGCAAGCTCTTAGGCAGGCAAAACTCTCAGGAACAGGTTTCTTTACTTTTGAATGGGTTTCATCAGGTCTCCTTCCTTTTCTAGGTTTTACAAATCCTCCTGAAGCTGACAAATTCTCAGAGGTTCCTGGCATTTCCAGAAAAGGATTTGTGTTACTGTGTGTTTGGCAAACTTACACAAATCCTCCAACTCGCTTAAATCTCAGTTAAGGATCATTTAAGTGATAAAAAAATAGAACCCTGAGTGAATGTTCACAAATATTCCTTTAAAGTGCATTTTTCACATTTTCACATATATTTTACAAATAGCAGAATATACAAGTAGCAGTGAGTTTAAAAATATCTTACTCTCCTGTAAATGCATTTTATACTCTCTTACTAATAGAGTGCCCTAGGTGTATTAGGGAAGATACATTCTGATTTTAACTACTCATAGCATATCATTTACATTTTTTATTCATTAAACTTTCTGACAGTTGTATCAGACTTATTAACTTTCCGATCACACCATACATCAAAGCATCATATTATTAAGTCCTCTAAAATTCACACAAATCAGTTTACAGACGACATTGATGTCTTATTGCTATTCATTCCTCCTGGACCATTTCTAACAGTTCATTTTTTGTATTTCTGCAGTGCTGAAATATGGTTCACAACCGTATCTGTCCTTTTAGTAATCACCAAAGCAAAACTTGGCAGTTGCCATATATTACACACTCTTGAGAAAAATGCTAGTAATACTCAGAATTGATTGAACAGCATGGAATCAGAACCAGCTGGCAGAGAAACCGTTTCACTAATTTCGAGTCACAAATTTTCTCTCCCCCACCCTATTTTAGGTTAGAAAACTGCCAAATAATATTATTTTTTTGTAGCATGTGCCAAATGAACCAATTATTTATAAAGGCATTAATTTAAATAATATACAAATGCATTTATTAAAGTTCCGTATGAAAGGAAAGATCTAAGGCATTTTCTGATACTGAATCATTTTCATTTACACACATTGCACTATAGAGTTTATATAACAGTCCCTGGCCAGTGTACATTGATATGTTCATTCCCAATAGATCAAAATCAGGTAGAGTAGTTTTTAGTGATCATAAAAAGAAGGTAACTTACAACAGACTGCTACATGCCTTTAAAATCAAGTTAAGTCTTTAAGCATGATCTAAAATGACTAACAACATACAGCATCACCAAACTGCCAAGGTTTAATTAATTGGTCAGGATTCACGGTGTCTAAAGTATTGTAAATACTGTTACTCTATCATGTTATTACCATTACTCTAACATGTTATTAGGAAAAAAAAAAGAAGGATGGGAAATAGTAATTTCAGTACTTGGCAAAACACAATATTGATGTTCTATCTCATTATGGATATTATCCAAAATTAAAAGCACATCAGGGTAACATGGAGTTCTTGAAAATGAGCACTATTAGTACTATGAAAGACAAAATATCCACACAATTTCAAATGCCAGGAAATCAGAAACTGAAGTGGAGGAGTGAGAATGGGGACCAGAAGCAGTTTGAAGGTGTGTTTTACAATGTATGGACCACACCCCTCTAACTCAATGGTTAGGTTGCTAGTGTGACCACTGTCTGTCCCCAGTACTGTCTCACAGATACAGCCAGACCGGGATGAACAATCAGTAACCTCATTTTATAGTTAGATTGTAATCTCCTTGGGGCAGGGACTGTCTTTTCATTCTGTGCTGGTATAGCCCCTGGCACAGTGGGGTCTGGTCCATGACTTGGGCTCCTAGGTATTTTAGTAACACTCATAATAATAAATCTTAAACCCCATCACACAATGCTCATTTGCTGCTCAGCCTGGCACTGCAAAAACTAAGGGGAAAAGGTATAATTTCAAAACATGTTAATCCTAGTGGGTACGTCTGCAGTGTAAACTGGGATCTGTGGGACTGGCTTGTGGACTCAGGATATAGCTACACTGATAAAAATCCCATGGCACCGAGTCAGGGCTTGGGTCAGCTGACACGGGCTCACAGAGCTCAGGCTGGGGGGCTATAAAATAGCACTGTAGATGTTTGAATTTGCACTAGAACCAAGGCTCTGAGCCAACTCACCTAAAAGCTACGGATCAAGCTCTGTTTGTATTTCTCTTGGTACTGGGCAACCGTGCACTTGTTTCTAGTCCTGGCAAGCTGCAAGATATCATGTCTTAAAATACAGGCAACTCTGATTTAGTGAAAAGTTACCTAGATAATTGAAATTCCACTAATAGTATTTTTCTTTCACAATATTTGAAAGTAACCTCTCTCTAAAAATGGCCTAAACAAAATAGATGGTGGTGTGTTGTCATGTGAAGGTTTCAAAGGCACTTGTTTGAGATTTGACTCCCAAACTGCTGTAAGCAGCAGCAGCAGCCTTTCCTTTTGAACTCCACAATTTGCAAACTTTGGGAGGCAATGCTATGATAAACACTTTTAACAAAAGGAATACATTTTCAACTTAAACTATTTAAGAAACGAGGAAAACTACTGCTGGTAAAATTGGCCACCACTTTTTAGTTTCAGAAAGATCGAAGTTTTTGATTTAGTTGGCATGAGCAAGAACTATTTCCTCATTCCATTTCAAAAAACCTAAGGTCCTCCTGGGTCTCGTTTACCACCACAAAATATGTCCACGCACCCGAACGTCTTCTCCAGCAGGGTTCCACCGATAGCAACAGACCAAACCCTCTTACCAGAACTGAGATTCATCGATTTTTGAAGCCAGAAGGAACCATTATGATTATGTAGTCAGACCTGATGCGTAATATAGATTGGAAAATGTCACCTCTCTTACAGGCTACTCCCGCTCACTTTTAAGCCACCTCATTTCCTATTAACAGGGATGGGCGGCTCAGCCAGGCTGCCACCCTGTTACAGTGGGTCATTCTGTTTTAATGAGATTTTGTGGTTTCTTTAGAGATTGGAGTCCACAGTGCTTCTTGAATGAGTGACACCAGATTACATTAGCCTCTCAGTAAAATTATTTTGTTCTTTTGCTGATTGCTGTGGTGCTTATGTGGAGTGAACATAAAGAGAAACTACAAGTGAAATCATATTTGTTTGCAGATGAGTGGAGGAGTGCACCGTGTATTTAATAAGTGCTTGGACTGTCTATTAAAACTGATTTTTTTAAATCTCCAAAGGGCTGTGTGTTAAATTTTACTAAAATTAATAATCAAGAGAAAGCCAGGACTGTGAAAAAATTGCAGCATGTGGAGTGTTCTCAACAGCAGCATTCTTACTGGGGAATTCATCTGCACGTAAACTCATTAAGCAACTCAAGCTAAAATTCTGGATCTTGGAATCCAATTATCTGTACCAGTGATATGCAGCCTTGTGGCACTGGAGACCCACCTTGCCATGAAATGGAGTAGCAGACAGAGACAGAATAACTGCGAAGTTGGTGCTGTAGCACCACCTTGAGGTGTCCACGTCATGACGTGCATGGTCACGAAACAGTGTCCTCATGGTCTACTGCAACACTGCACTTCAATGGCAGGACACTGATGGAACTGGGCTTGTTTAGTCTGCAGAAGAGAAGAGTGAGGGGGGATTTGATAGCTGCTTTCAACTGCCTGAAGGAGGGTTCCAAAGAGGATGGAGCTAGGCTGTTCTCAGTGGTGACAGATGGCAGAACAAGGAGCAATGGTCTCATGTTGCAGTGGGGGAGGTCTAGGTTGGATATTAGGAAACACTATTTCACTAGGAGGGTGGTAAAGCACTGGAATGGGTTACCTAAGGCAGTGGTGGAATCCCCATCCTTGGAGGTTTTTACGGCCTGGCTTGAGAAAGCCCTGGCTGGGATGATTTAGTTTGGGTTGGTCCTGCTTTGAGCAGGGGGTTGGACTAGATGACCTCCTGAGATCTCTTCCAACCCTAATCTTCTACGATTCTATGACACTACATAATGGTTCTTTTGTGGCTCATGAATACCATTTGAAACAAGGGGCCAAATTCATCTCTGGAATATCTTTCCCCTCTTTGATCACCCATGACACATCCCATTGACTCCTGGCTGCTGGGAGGGAATCAATGTGAAGATGTTCCTTCTCCCACACCCTCTTTAATTTTATTTATAGACACAAGGACCATTAACGTTCTAGTATGATCTGTGTATCACAGACATCTCCCTCTTCACCCCTTGCTGAATGTTGGGGAGGACAAGAGGGATGATGTTCCTCCAGTCTCCCCTCAGGCCATTCCTTTCATTTAAGAACAGGAGAGTTATCTCGATGAGACAGACCATTACAGGATGAAAAGGAAAGTCCACGGATGCTGATTGAGTTCTCATACTCATAAGCAGATGCGTTGTATGCCCCAAAGAGGAGCTAGGATAGGACAGAAATCCTAAGTGCAGAGTGTGCCTGGGGCAGGGGGGAAATGTCTGGACGTATACAAAGCGAAGAGGGATGGAAAATGGTGAGAATTTTTTCATTAAAAAGTTTCAGAAATATTTTCACACTTTTTTTGGTTGTTAAAAATATGGAAACATTTTGACCAGCTCTAATAAAAGTCTGAGTCCACAAAGCACTGGAGGAAGGCAGAGGTCCTGGGGCGAGAAATCCTATGCTTTTTGGGTCAAAGTTCAGTTAGGGGCTATACAACTCCAACATTTTAGTCTTCTATTGATTTTTCCGGTTACAAAATCAATAGATCAGAATTATAGTTAAAAAGTGATTGTACCATACTCCAGACAAACAACGGACCAGATTTTTTCACTGACTTCTGTGGCGTTATCCCTGGGAGGAACTTAGCTCAATGTGTTTGTTCAAAAGCTCTACAAAGTTTTTAAATAAGTCTGAAACAATGTTTTCAAAGCCTAAAATTCCTTAGGTTCCTCCATTAATATTGAAAGGACAGAGACTGTTAGGAGGAGACTGGGAGTGGAATTCTTTTGTGTAAAAGTGATTTTCTTAGGTTTGTCTAGATGAAGAGCTAGTGCCTGGCAAGCTGGAGTGTAAAAGCTAAAACAGCGCACGGGCATGCCACATGCTAACTATCTGCGAGAACCATGCTACTGCACACTAAAAGTTTCCTAGTGTGCAGTAGCAGGGTCCAGCCAGACAGTTTAATGTGCAGCATACTAGTGCACTGTAGCTTTACACCTCAGCTCGCCATGCACTAACTCTTCATCTAAACAAGCCCTTAGTCCTAAAGAGAATTTAACGGTAATATTTTAGAGCCATTAAGGTTTCATGCTGCTGAATCAGAAATCACCAGGCATGTAGTTTAGATGGCTCCGTGAACAATCTGAATTTGCAACAAACAATGGAAGGCTTGAGGAAATAGTAACAGGATGGTCAAATATGTTACTGGGACTACTGCAAAAGTGGGACTTGGGTCATGTTCCCATTGAAGGCTATGGGAAATTCCCAATTGATTTCTGCGGTGTGATATCAAGCACTTGGTGTTTTAATTCAACATTCGCACTAAAAGCTCAGACCCATGAGATTCTGAATACCTTCAACTCCCACTGAATTCAGCAGAAATGGAAGTCAACTCCCAATGAAGTCAGCATGTTGCAGGATCAAGGCCCAACTGAAAAAGGGTAAAACTTATAGAATGACATGGCAGTGACATGCACCACCACGAAGCAGCCCCTTCCTGAAGGTCATCTGCTTAAACCTCCCTTGAACAGGGCTGTGTCCCTATAGACTTTTTAGGCCTAGGACAGTCGTACTGAATTTAAAAAGTCCTATTAAAAATATTACTGTTAAAATCTAAGTACAAGAAAATCAGTTCCCCCTTTACATACCTGCACAAGACCTGGGTTCAAGATTCTATGTTCCTGTTACAAGAATTGATAACTTAACATAACCTTTCCCTGCCCATCTGCACTCATGTACAGGAATCAATCAGTTTTTAAACTTGTATTTAATAAAGATTTTCATTTCAATGCACAACTAGTAGGTTTTCTGGCTCACTACTATGTATCTTCACTAGTGCTTCTTTATCTTAACTTGTGGTTGAAACTACAAGAAATCCTAGTTACAGTCTCTTGTTATTTGCACTTAATTTTCTTAGTATCAATTCCATAAAATCCCTTACTGTATAATGTGATAACCACAGTTAAGTGTTGTCAAAGCAATTCCCTGGCTGCTATATCAATTGGTTAATAGCCCTGAAAACCCAAGTGCCTCAACCCACATAAAAGCCACCTCCTTTTTCAACATGAAAAAAATATAAATATGGCTCCTGCTAAACTAAATCCTCAGTGTGAAAGGACCAACAAGGGTTAACAACAAATGGAGAATGCAAGAAAATCTGTTCAAATATATACCATGAAAGATAAAGCCACCACCACTCAGCTTAGAGTAATGACAATCAATTCAGTGAACAAAGTGGAGAGATGTTCAGGAAAATGTCTGGATTTTTTCCCCAAGCTTAATCAAAAAGGGCTATTTGTTATTCCACTTCCTCAACATTTAGATCAATCTGGGTTCCCACAAGCAACAACAATTAATGCAAAACATATCAATCATTAAGAACAGATGTCATTCCAAGCTCGAGAAACAGTAACCCAAGCCAATACACATGAAAAATGAATGCACTGAGAGTATTCCAGTTTCACATTTGGACAGCACCACATCAGAGAAGTATGTTATACATCTCTGCTATTGTACTGTAACGGAAAATGCAAACATTTCCAGCTTGAATTTTAGAAGCTTCTGGCAAGGATCACATCCCTTTGTAGAATTTCAGTAGAAGAACTCCACAACCCACCTTGATCTAACGTACTTCAAGAGAGCTGATTCTCAAATTCAAAGGTCTGACCTACTTCCCTAGATATCAACTATAGTGCTGCTAAAGTAGCAGCTACATTAAGGAAATGCTGTAATTTCCAAGGCAACTTCTTGAAAGTAATCAAGTTTCTCAAAATATGAAACTACATTGGATTGCTATACCTGGTGTCATGAAATGAAACCATGTATTCTGTGAATCACCTTTTGTACCCAAGCTGCCCTCATTGTACTTCACACGATAATGAGCTGGTCAGTGCAGAGTAAGACAAACATGGCCATTGCCACATGCCTACTCTCCCAGACATGTAGTTTTGCTCTGTTGATCAGTTCATAGGTGTGGGTCTATGGCCCCACCTCCCTCTCCTGCCCCATGTGAGAGGACTTCCATACCGTGGGACCTGACAGTCACAATCTGACCCTGAGACTGGAGTTTCTTTTCTACCTTTATCATTTGACCCTTATTGATCAGTTTTAGAAATCTTTTGTATAGGGGGTTAACTCACACATATAGGCCTAAGGCTGATCATCTCATCCAAGGGAGGAGCACATGTTCTCATGTGCATGAGGTAAGCAGGATTTGGCCCACTGATATAACATCTCCATGGCACTCCTTCCCTGCCAGTGTTTTATTAGTAGCAGAGTTGTCAAAAGATGGAATTCCCATCCTGTGGGAACCGCTGAGATTTCCAAATTTTGTGTTGTCGTGAATCAGGATGAAAAGTAGAAATCTTGGAGTTTTTCGTTAAATGAAATATTTTGTTTCAGCATTATCAAAACATTTAATTTAGACTTAATTTTTTGACTACTATGTTACAAAATATAACAAAATATAGAAGTCAGAACAATAAAGTAAACCTGAAATGTTTTGACCTAACAAATGAAATTTTTTCATAATTTACCATAGAAAATGTTGATGAAATCAATACATTCTGTGAAACGCTCACTTTTGTCAAATCAGCATTTTTCAATGGAAAAGTATTCCAATGGAGAATTTCTGACCAGCTCTAATTAATAGAATTAACATAACTGAGTAATGCATTTTCTCAAATTCTGTGCCACAGATGAAACATTCTCAGTTCTGTCTACATAAAAATTCAAAGTCTCTATGGAAATATATTAGGACAAATCTCACGTCTCATATCGTTTCCAACAGCAATGCACAAAAGAAAGCTCATTGCTCAGGACAACAGGTGAAGATAAATCACTTTGGAATATCTACACCTTTTGTTAAAAGAGTCCCTGTCCTCTATGTTCTTGGTTATCCTGTTACCTCACATTATCTATTCATCCATATTATTCCATGTCACTAAAGGACTGAATAAAACAAGAGAACTGCTATATAGATGTAAGTTATAAAACATTAAAATATCATTTTAAGCACTTTCCTGTTAAGAGATAAAATGTTATGAAAGAATACATTATTTCTGTGATTGGTAACAGGTTTCACCAGATCAGTATATTTTATTTTAAAATTAATATTAGAGTTGAAAAATACCATGCCTGCATTTGAATAAATACAGTTGAGACCTCTGGTTATTTCCTGTGTTTTTCTTAAACTTTTATGCCAAATACATCTTTGTTAGCAATAATTCATTCAAAGCAATCATTAGGATCAATTCCTCCTTGAAATAAGTTTTCAAATAACTAGTTCCATTTGAACGGCAATTTTCATAAAATGACATTTTTAGAAATGAGTTGAATATAAGTCAGACATCATTATTCATTTTTAAATGCGTCTGTTCCCATTTGCAGCTTTTTTTTTTGTAAATCGATGTATATTTGTTATTATTCTTTTAAAAATATAAATAGAAAGGTGAGAATGCCTGAGCTCTGCCTAGAACTGAAGGAACACTATTACTTTAAAAATCATGTAATTAAGAAGTCCTTAGAAATTATGCTTTAAGTCTAATTTTCTTTTCATCTTCTGCATTTCTCATTTTGTACATTGCACATAAAATTATTTAATTTCTTCTTAAAGGATTGGGTTCAGCAAGCACTTGTGCACATGCTTAAGTATTTTACTTAACTAAAACCATGAATAATTTTGGGACAATTTTACTTCTAAGTTTTAAAACATTAGTATAATGCTATCAATTTTGTGTTGCAAACATCACAGAGAAACATTTGTTAACATGAAACTTTCCAGTGCAATTTTTAATTAAAGAATTGGAAACATATCTATTGGTCCTTGGTTCAGTAAAAACAAATTTTGGGCCATATATGACCTAAGGATATGTATTTATAAGATCTTTTGTTTGCTAAACACAAATATTTATATACTATACATATTTTCCTAACATCCTGCACAATCAAATAATTTCAGGTGTATTTTGTGTATGAAGAGATGGGTCTCAATACCACAAGGCCCTTAAGCATGTGCTTAAAGTTAATTTATGTACTTATGTTAGGAACTTCAATGGGATGACTCTCAAACTTCAAGCTTATATACAGTCCAAGGCCAGAAAGACTTTTTGTGAGGAAAACTAGGACACCTCTTCTTGGAGACTGAGTACTTTCCAACTTTTCCCTCACAAGGTGTGGGTGAACGCAGTGCCGAGGTAGACAGTGCACTATGTTTAGTCAGAGACTGATGCATAAGGGAAGTCCTCCTGACCTGGGTCTGAGGCCTGGGAAAGAGATCTCTCCATCATAAGGCGTTTGAGCCTAATCTCCTGGTTCTTTCTGGCCCTGCTCTTAAGGGTTGAATGAAAATTGAACTTCTGAGAGATGTGCGCACACCCCAGGCAACGAATGCATCAGGAATGACTGTTGCTGATTGGAATAGCCTTTTGGCAAGAGAGACAACTTTGAATCCCAGTGACCCTGGCATACCTCCTCAACAGAGGAAGAACACTCCTCAAATGTGAGGGGAGGGGGATTAAAGAGGACAAGGAATAACGATCCTCTTTAGGAAAAACAAACTGGCTTATATAAACAATTAACAGGTAAAAAAGACAAACCAACCTGATAATTATAAACAAAACTAATTATAATAAAATAAAATTCAACAATCCCTCAATTAAGCACATAAGGTTTCAATGGAGAATCAGGTCTATAGTTTCTAAAATGTGTGCAGCGTAAAAGCTGCAGTTTATTAATAATAGATTGTGTAACTACCCTTCACAGACAATAGCAAACACAATGAAATACCCTGATATTGTTATTTATCAACTGCCTCTGACAAAACATATTTCCCTTAACTTTTTAATATTTAAATTGAGAGGAAAGTAATTTTAACAATATATTCTTGTGAGTATGGTAAATCCTTTAAAATCCTCTTAAATTCACAGTATTTAAATAATTTGTAAATAGTTTTCTCATGGCTCTGCCCTTTCCATAATATCTAATCATACAAAAGAAATCAAAAGGTAATAATACAGAAGGCAACAATTAAAAAGGTCAGAAGGTGACCCACATTACTAGAACATACAACTCTCTTTACGGAATTTTCGGTAGTAACTCTGTAGTTAAGGTTACATTAAAATATGCACTGAAAACAGGACTAAAATCCCTCCTGTTTCATACTTCAGTAAAATAGGATGTAGCCTCTAAATTGGCACAATAAATATTTCAGAAGGCACCTGAATTTTCCATGTAATTGTCTGGGTGTGTGTGTGGGGAGGAGGGGCGCGCGGGGGTTGGCATTGTTTTTGGAAAAAATATTATAAATTAATAGAGATTTGCAGATTTAGGTTAAAAAACCAAGCAGTTCTAATAATTACACTGCAAATATGCCAAAGGGCCAAATCGTGCTCACCTTAATCATCGTGTAGTCTTCTTGAGCTCAAGTAAGATAAATAGTCTTTGACCCATCCTTTCCATCTGATCTAATGTGTCCAAAGACTTATTGATTATAAATATTTTTGTACGCTTTCTAATTAATGCATGGCAGAGGCACTTTGCTTCAGTGTAACTTGGTTTTAGGAGCACAAGTACTGATAATCTCTAGAGTAATTAGGAGACTAGATAGCTTTCTGAACAGATTTTTATGAGCCTGTCTCTCTCTCCCCAGCTTCCAGAGTGAGCCAATTAAATCCTCCATTTCATAACATTCTGGACCTGAATCTTCTTTACTCTCTATTTACAGCAAATGTTACTGCACTGATTTCAGAGAGGTTATTCCTGATTTAAACCAGCGAAAGAGGAGAATCAAGCCTTCTGAGACAAAATTTGCATTCCTGAGGCTTTAAAATCCTACCTGTCTTGCAGGACAAATACCACTGATTAGCCATGAGTTTTTGTAAATAACACTTATTCTACTCACAGGTGAGTTTAAAGGAACCAGTACTGTATGGCAGTTAAGAAGTGCTTCAGGATACATAGAAGTGTACGGTTTTGATCACTGCAGGGGAGGTAACAATGTGCAATTTGCACAGCATTACATTTGTTATTATTCTGCCTAAGAGCTTATTGGCATTACAAGGTGAAAATATTTCAAAAATACAGAAAGTGGCACATATTTCTCATCTATTAACTCTTGGTTTTTATACCAAGACATGTCAGAAAACCTACCTTTCTGCCTCCTGTATTTATGCGAAGTGGAGTTAGGAAAGGGTCGAAGATCATATGGCTGGTTTCTATATTGACAGGTGATTGCCTTTTTCCAACAGCGCAAAGATTCCAGGCTGAGTTCACCAATCCCCAAAAGGAAGGAACTATAAGGGGGGAAAAAGATACACATTTAAGAAAGAATCTGGAGGGAGGAAGAAAAATCCACACAAAACAGATGCGGAAACAATTAAACTGCTTCTTGTAGTGTCTGTGCTCACAATATAACCAACAACTCAAGAAAATTAATCAAGTAACTGAATTTTAATGCAGGATACACAGACACCCAAATCTGAGATAATGAGACGTTTTAATAACAAAGGAGATTTTTTTTTGGCCCCTCATAAGCTATCTGGATTTAATCATTCCCGATTTAGCTGTTACTAGCTCATCCACTATTACGGGTATAGAATGTTTGCTTTTTCTCAACAGGTACTTGAATATCTCATGTTTTTAAGCTCATTTTACATGCATACACTGCACTTATTCCTTGGACTGAGGCCAACACAGCCACTCAAAGAAAATTAAAACAAGTTTCAATATTTCCTACACTTTGACAATAAGGATAATGTATTATTAGAAAAGACATGGACATATCACTATTCCATAGAATATTAATATTCCATAGACAAGCTCTATTTGTCTCTTTTTGATTCACACAATTCACACACACACCCTTGATAAAAATGTTGAATAGTGCAAGGGCCAAGAACCAATCCCTGCAGGATTCCATTGGAAACACACACACACACACTCAATGAGAATTCCCTGCTTACAATTACATTTTGAGACTTATCAGAGAGAGAGTTTTTATTCCATTCAGTGGATTAACAGAAATCAGTGATTTGTAACTAGTACTCAGACTGATGTTGAGTTACTCTGGAGGGTGGTATGGCCTCATAAGGAGGTGGAAGAAAAAGGTGTCGGATGGGAAGGAATATACAATACGCCTCATGTAACACATGAATCACACTGCATAGCTAACTTGGATTGGAAGGAAGTTGGGAGATGATGCTCAACCTTAACTCTGCCCTTGTACTGTTTCTGAAAGAAAATGTGCATGATATTGTATTTTATTTGACAAATAGTATGTGCTCCTGTGATTAAAGGATGTATCATAATGGATAGAAAGGGACAGAGTTAAGTTTGTGTTTCCAGTCTCTGGTACTCCATTTCCAGAGCATTTTCCATGCAACTGTAACATTTGTATGACTTTTTTTTCTGTATCGATAACATACTATGTTGAATTTTCGTAGATGCCAATAATATATTGCTACTCTGTTCACTGTTACTCTAGACTGTGCTTATCATTATACCAGCCACAAACCCTACACAGCTATTTCACAGCTACAAACTACCCCAAAGTTTAGGGTTGTTTAGATGCGGGATTTTGGTTTGGGCCCCAGTATTTGATTTCACCTAGGAAACTTTATACAAAACTAGAACGACTTTTTTTTTTTTGGTGCAGCACAAAGTAAACACAAATATACACAGAACTTGAGGGGAAAATGTTTTGCAGCTGTTGAGTATTTTCCCATTTCTGCAGTGTTATGAAATATATCAGCCACAGATACAGAAAACCAGTGGAGCTGAGAGTAATAACAGAAATTCAATTTCCAGGTCTCTCTTTTTCCTCCTCCTGTTAACTCTTTGATGTCGTGCTGATATACGAGGTGGTTGAGCTCAGAAATTATGAAGAGATTGAAGCAGCAGAACAGCTGTAACAAACACGCATCTCCTCCTAGTACACTGATTTCCAGTTTCATAGATACCCATCAGAAGTCATGCTAAAGGTCAGAGTCAGGGTCCAAAGCCATGCAAAGGATCAATCCAGAGTTAGAGTCAGAAGCCACACCAAGGGTCAGGGTTAGGGTTGCCAACTGTCTACTCACACAAACCCAAACACCCTTGCCCTGTCCTAAGGCCACAGCCCTGCCCCTTTTCTAAGGCCCCGCCCCTGCTCACTCCAGCCCGCCTCACTCCATTGCTCACTCTCCCCCATCCTCACTCACTTTCACAGGGCTGGGGCAGAGGGTTGGGATGCGGGCTATGGGCTGGAGGATGGGGCAGCGGGGTTCGGAGTGTGGGAGGGGACTCTGGGCTGAGCCTGGGGGAAGGGGTTGGGGTGCAGACTCTGGGCGAGAGTTTGGGTGTAGGAGGGGGATCAGGGCTGGGGCAGGGGGTTGGGATGTGGGAGAGGGTGTGGATGTTCTGGGAGGGAGTTTGGGTGCAGCAGGGGATCTGGAGTGCAGGCTCCAGCCGGGAGACGCATACCTTGGGTGGCTCCCGGAAGCAGCAGCACGTCTGGCAGCGGCTCTTAGGCTCACAGATGGCTCTGCACACTGCCCCTGCCTGCAAGCACTGCCGCTCACAGCTCCTATTGGCCATGGTTCCCCGTTCCCAGCCAATGGGAGCTGCAAAGCTGGCGCTCAGAGTGGGGGCAGCATGCAAAGACTCCCTGGCCTCGCCTCCTAGGAGCCACTGCTGGACATGTCACCACTTCCGGGAGTGGCGCGGAGCCAGGGCAGGTAGGTAGCCTGCCTTAACCCTGCTGTGCCGCCGGACTTTCAGCTGCCTAAAATCTCCTGGATTGGCTTCAGTGACGGGAGATCAAGCCCGATTCCGGAAGACTCCCAGCCAAACCAGGACGATTGGAGTCAGTAGCCATGCCAACGATTAAGCTGGAATCAGAATCAGAAGCCATGCCAAGGGTCAAGCCTGAGTCAATCACTGGAATTTGAGTGAGGAAGCAGGAACAAGGAGCTGAAATCAGGAGAAAAGGCAGGAAATGGGAACAAGGATTAAGGTGGGGTAACAGGAGCAAGGAGCAGGAGCCAACCAAGGAGACTGAAAACTTGGTCTCAGGGTCTGGAAAGGCGCAGATCTAATGACTCATTGCTCTGACAAAGGATGGGATAGGAACAGGAAGATTTATGTCTGGTGGAGTCTAAGCAGTAGGCTGATGCCAGTCACCTGACCTGACACAGCTGTATCAGTGGATGTAGCCTCTGGCATTGGGCTGTTGGCTGCAGTTCCCTCATCTGGCCTTGTGGTGCAGTGGTGCAGAGGGTAAGGCTCTCGGCTGGCAACTCCATAAGCCTGGGCTTGAGACCTGTGGCATCTGACACCATCAAACTGTATGATCTGAGAAGGTTTTATGGCAGGATGCTGTTAAAAGCAGAGCTCCTGTTCCTCCTTCTGACACACAACACCTATTAACCCATGCGAACAAGTACGCCAGGATAAACCTCATGCTTCACTACATCCACAACAAAATGACTGAATGCAGTCCCTGTAACATGTATATCCCACTTGACATGTTATTTCCATCATGCTTGAAAAGCTTTTGTTAATGACATGATACTGACAGTCAAATCAGTTCAACAAGTCCAGACTACCAACTGCTACTGGGGCCACAGCGACCGCACTCCCATGAACATAAGACACTGCATTAAGTCTGAGAGGGTGAAGGAGAGCACTCTCATTCCCCAGGACCTGAGGCTATGATACAGTGAAAAGAAGGGCAGAGTGGATGAGGAAGTGGGGAACAGCACCAGAGGGTATTCTGCTCTCCAATGGACATGGGCAGAAATCTACACCAAAATTACTGTTGGTCAAACCAGCAACCTCATCCCCTTTTGTGGCTACAAGCTATCCACTATCACCTGGTTGGAACAGTGTCTGGTACAATGGCTGACAGAAGGTCACAACACAGAATGGGTACTATGGAAGCTTTGCTGCCATGATTGAGAGAGGAGCTAAGGAAGCCACACTGAGGCCTTAGGCTAGCTCATAGATGTTCTGCCTTCAGTCAGTGTTGGGACATTTGGTTTAGAGAGAGTTGACCCTCTTGCCATTTCTGTGAAGAGGACAACTCTGCTCCCCATCACGCTTGACGTGGGAATCAGGAGAAGACTGTGAACAAACACTAAATGAGTTTCCAATTCCATGAGACCCATTCAAGGAAATAAGGCAGCCTATTTGTAATTTTCTTCCTCAGAGAAGCTCAGCCCAGAGGGAGGGAGGTGCTGTTTCTAACTGGGTTGAAAAATCTCCCCAAATAAGTTTATAAACATGCTTGGGCTAGGGCTGGGTCCACCACTGCTCCCTGACAATGAGAAGAAAAAGTGCATCATCCCCCCCTTGGAAGCACAATATCTCTCTGCCCTTTCTGTGTCTGCCCATCTATCTGAGCTTTATATGCCACAGAAGAACTTCTCCAAATTACACTAATGACTGAGAGGGCTGCTGCAAAAGAGTGCATTTTACAAAATAGCAAAGCAGGAACAAAATGTACTTTTGCATACATATTCTGTCAATTGTAGCTTAGTTTTAAATTAGATGATGTACTTCCTGATTTCCTACTAAATGCATTGTAGCATATTTTCTAAAAAGTGATGTTTTAGTACCACAAGACCTCACTATTCTATTTAATGTTGTCTGGGAGCAAACTGGTTTTTTTTCATGTGGGTTATAGGTGTTCAAGTTTAGCCAAATTCTCCTTGATATATTCTAAAACTACGGCAACTAAAAAAAGACTTTTTGCATTACCAAGTGCTAATGCAAAATGCATAGTACTAATGGTGGGACTTTGGACCTATAACTTCAAAGAGGTGGAATATTCATTAGGAGGTTGTAGCTATTTGAATGGCTTCCCAGAGTTACTGAGATTTCTGATGGGAGAAATGCATTTGCTAAAGGGATTAAAGAATACACAGTGAATACTGTACAATTTTTTGCATGCTTATAAAAAAAGACATTTTACAGATGATGATGGATAATGCAGTAAAGAATACCGAGCAAAGTACAGAAATGGTGACTTTCACAATGGCCAATTATTTCAAGAATTATTGATGAAACTAGGAACATCCAGAAAAAAAGAGCATGGAGGCTCTCTGAAAATGGCTGCCGTAAGCACTTGTTTTATTAGGTTCTTTCTGATTTTGACAGGGCAACATTGCATCTTGAATGCTGCCTCTCAACAGCACACTATGATTTCCAAAAAGATAGTCTTTACATTAGGATGGTGCTCAAAAAAGATTGTGCGCGTCACCATGACATTAAATCTGTCCTGCAATCTTTGATTTTATTTATTTATTTATTTTACTGCCAAGACAGTTCACTCCATAGAGCCCCACAGGTGTATGTATATAGCTTCCTCTGTCTATTTCATTTACCATTGCAGTGTCTTCTTCATGTATATTCCCAGGAAATGGAGGGTTGCCCTGGAGTGCTTTAATGAGTACAATGACAGTCTTTTGACTGAACAAGTTGTCCTCCTCAAAGGGCAGGCCCTCCACACTGGACTGTACTTCACAAGATAAACACTAGGAATGGAGCGGGGACTCCCTGTGCATAATGACAGTAGCGGCCATTGATTACAGTAGTGGTTTTCAACCTTTTTTCATTTGCGGACTGCTAAAAAATTTCGAAAGCAGGTGCAGACCCCTTTGCAAATCTTAGTCTATGGACCCCCAGGGCTCTGTAGACCACAGGCTGAAAACCACTGATCTAGAGGCTGTATTATCTGTATCTACTGCAACGTGAAGAGATGATCTAGCTATCAGACTATCTTCATCTATAAGGATTTAGAACAGTACTCTGACCTCCTGAGGGAGTTTGTCCCTAAATTCCAAAAACGTAGAGGAGCAAAGTATGACTTCATCAGCAAGTAGCACCTGATGTACCAGCCTACAATTCTGAATAGCAGGTTTATGTAAATACTTCTTTTTCCACATAGTCCAAGCATTTGGCCTCCTCATCTGAAGGGGTAGATCTTGTATGTTGTCTACTCCTTTCTGTAGCAGCCTGAACAAGCAGGGAGTTGGGAACAGTTGTGTGAAGACAGACTGCTCCTTCGTAAGAACGAAGTACTTTTTCCACCCAGGAGTGGGTGAACTTGATACTGAGGCATGCCAGACCACATTGGCTCACTGTAGGATAGCCTTGTTGACTCGGAGCGCTACTCTAGTAGGCCCTTTATTCTGCAAAACATCCAGGAATTTTTTTTTTAAATAATTCCTGGATTTCTTCCAGGGTAATCCAGGGGGCTTCAACAATCCTTCTTAACCCCTGAAACTGTTTGTGATTGTCCAGCAGCAAATGTAATGCTGTAGCAACTTTCTCGTCAGGAATAGAAGGCTATATGCTTGATGGATCCGCTAGATCTGCCTCTTTTTCTTCTTCCCCTGTGGGCTCCATAAACAGTTCAGGCTGGTCCCTCAATCGAAAGGGATGGTGAGCGTCTCAGTGAGACCATGCAGATTCAGGATAATGTTCCACAGTGCCTACTACAAACAGTGAGAAGGGTCCAGCAGGAGTTTAGGTGGACCCCAAGGTATACGGTACCATGAGTCCCAGGGAAAGGAATACCCCATCTTACATGGTTATGTCAGGCCCCATAAGATTCTAGAACATCTATCAGTGCTGATGGCTCTTGGAGGAGATGACAACCGTCCTCCCATATCAGAATCACCCTATGAAGAAAATGTGGACTCCCTCTCCAAAGTTAGTGCCCTCAGAACTGTCAGAATCATCGATGAGAAAATAACCTGATTAGTAGAGAGAATAGGAGCCTTGCTTCTTTCATGGAGTCATGAACACCTTTGTAAGAATCGGTTCTGATAGGATGGCAGAGTCCAGATCTGGGAGGATGGTAATGTCCTCTAAAGCGGCATATTTGTGGGCTCATGAGGGGTCTTCTTGTAAATCTTCCTATGTCGTCTCAGAAGCATATGTTGGTACTGACGATGCATGGGATGGTTGTCTGTCCTTTGCTGGTACCAATCATCGTACCAGTTTAGGCTCACATAAAATATTTACAAGTTTGATGTAGGAGAATCAGGTTCGTGGACGGAGAAGACCATACAGCAGTAAGAAGGTGCTGGAGAAGCAGTCAGTCCACACTACATTAAGCACCATGACAGCAATGTCCAAGGTGGTCATCAGTTTCTTACAGTACCAACAAAACTTTAATCAATCGATCACACATTATTAGTGTAATTAAAAAAATTAGAATAACGGATAGGATTTATCAGGCTATATACAATATGAAAACACATAAGCCAAACAGACAGGTAGGTTTTGCACACAAACCAAGTTATCGTGTTTCACTAATGAACTAATTTCGTAGTTTATCAACAGTATGTAATGGAGAAAAAATTGCAGAGCTCAAGTAAACCAATTTACATGACCGTCTTTATATGAAAATATTTTAAATCTATCATGCTCAACACCTTGGAGCACACAACACTCTACTTTGCAAAAGCTACTCTTTCAAACTAATTTGCATGCAGTCTACACAGACACTGCAATCTTATTTAAATAAGGTTTTCCAGACACTGGTCATTCTGCCAAAAGTTTTGGTATCCCAGTCATGTCATCCCTGCCATCAGCTATATATCCCAGTAAATTCCCTTTGCTAAGGATCCAGTTTGCCACAGAAACATGCCAGGCATGCATAATATGTTATTTGCTTTTCCAATGCAGGACACTGGCCAGCTCAAAGTATATCCATTTCTCAGAATCAGGGGAATAAAATGGAGAAGTTAAGAGTTTAACATTGGCACATCAAAGACAACTGCTGATGATTTTGACAGCCTTATCTGAATACTGGATGAAAGTGGGGAATCATCTTTATTATGTATATGCAAAGATGCCTGAGACACTTATTCATGGCCTGTGTCACACTGCTGCTGCCATTTTGATCAATTTGTGGATAGCATATTACACTGAGATATAATGAAACACTCTGGTATCAGCATCCCACAGTAGAATTAAGAATTCTGATGCCTTTTTCCAAATGTAAACATAATAAGAGTGCTATATCAGCATCCAGAATACTAAATAAAGGATGGATTGCTACTCTGCTAGTGATACATGAAGAAAAACTGGCTAAGTAACGCTTCTCCCCTTACCAAACGGCAGGGAGGGAACAGAGTCAGGTACTCCTGCTCTTTTTGTAGCCATACCAAATAGTGAGCTAAATATAATGGTCAGTTTCTGGCCCACTTTAGGTATGGCCACAAAACAGCTGCATATTGATAACACACATACAACATTGTGCCTACGTTCTGGCTGCCCCTTTCCCTCCCTCCAGGGAATTCTTCTGTGGAAAACGCTATATTGGTTCAGAGGTATACATGTTTGGGCCCTGATTACGCAAAATATTAAAGTATTTGCTTAGCTTTAAGCACATGTTTAAACCTGGTTGCTTTCAACAGGACTAAGCAAATGGTTAAGTACTTTGGTGAAGTGGGGTCTCAAATGTCCAGGTCACAGATGATTTCAGACCCCTAAGCCCAGTTCCAGAATGTCCCTCTGCAGCTGTGGAGAATTTACAGGAAGTTTCTCCATGAAATTTGCAGAAGCCAGAATAAGGGCACAACACTTCCACCCTGTGCTTCTCCACCCAGCTACTATTTTTAGAGTACACCCACGCGCAGTCTACAGCCAGAATTTGGCCCGGTGAATCCAAGAAAGTATTTGAAGCATAACCATGGGTTTGCGCCACACAATATCCATTTCAATCTCCAAGAGTGACCTGATACAGAGGGGAATGGATTCTCTGGCATGTTCCCCTTGCATACCCTGTTCCAGGGACAGCTCCCCCAAGAGCTCACAATGGGACAGTGCACCCTATCCCAATTTCAACTGTGGACTACATTTGTCTGTTATATTCAGGCCCTAAATATAAAATTGCCCATTATGTGTTCATAGTCTGCACTAGCTGTGAAAGCCTGGAAGAACGCTCTATACCTGATAAGAAAGCATTACCCCATCACCTTCCAAACGCAAAGCTCTCAACTTCACAAACTATGGAGAGCTTAAAGATATTTGCAGTTACTTTGAAATATGCCTGCAGTTGGCGAGATGCTGCTCTGCGGAGATTCTGCACCAACTATGTAATCTTCACTTCTGAGCCATAAAACATACAAGTCTTTATTTAAAATTAGAATCCCAACTCTCTTCCCCTCCCTTCTGCTGATCTACGGCCCCATTCTCAGTTCTCAGCCATGATTAATACATCTTAGTAGACATTATTAATGTTTAAAACCTAAAAAGAACCCTAATGTTCCCTCCCTTAATGTTACATCTCACTGCTCACAGATTCAGAGCCTTTCCTGTTTTCAGTCCCACTTCAGTTTACAATTTTATTAACCCTTTCACCCTTGCTCCACGACTGACCTCTTTTACAACTCCCACAAATGCTCTCTCTCTCTCTCAATAACATTTCATAAGTGATGAACCTTGTACACATGATAGCAAAAGAAAGGGGTACATTAGTCAGCAAGGAAGCAGTAAGGCATTGGAAATCCTAATAAATGCATGCTGTGCAAATGATGTCTCAATCCCAGTACAGCATAATTACATAATATCTACAAAATACACCTCTGCCCCGATACAACATTGTCCTCGGGAACCAAAAAAAATCTTACTGCATTATAGGTGAAACCACATTATATCAAACTTGCTTTGATCCATTGGAGTGCACAGCCCCACCCCCGAACGCTGCTTTACCATGTTATATCCAAATTCATGTTATATCGGGTTGTGTTATATCGGGGTAGAGGTGTACCCCAAGATCTCCCAAAGTTGCTGCCAAGCTCACAGTTCTACATCATTTGATGTGAGGTAAAATGGCATATTTCATGAAGACTGCTTTTCACAGTGCTTTACAGATTTCAGTGAGACAGCTAGTGAGGTAAATAGCACAGGGAGAGGGAAGTTTATAGTGAGAACAAAGGAACATGATGCTGTGAGAGGAAGGATAGTCCATTTGTTAAGGTGCTAGCGTAGGACTTGAAGACCTGGCTTCGAGTCCCTTTTCCACCGCAAGCTTCCAGCGTGATGCTAGGCAAGTCACTTAGTCACTCTGTGCCTCTGTTTCCTATCTGTAAAAAAGCGGAAATAACAGCACTGCCCTATTTCACAAGGGTGTGGGTGAAGTTAAGTACATGACAATTGTGAAGCACTATGACGAAGAGGGCCATGTAAGTACCTCTAGCTATGTCCTCCCTGCAAACTTAACTCCAGTTGACTCCTCTCGCATCAGCTTAGCTTTAGTGAGAGTCGTCACACTGTGAAAGAACATGAGCAGCAGAGTGATTCAGCAGCTGACTAGTTAGGCTGCCTCAAACTCCAGCTTATGTACTCCCCGACAAGCCAGCCACTCTGAGGTAAAAGCAGCCCCATGCTCACATTAAGTGTTTTTGTATGTGGACAGGACTCAAGTGAGGGACAATGATTGAATAAGAACGCCAGGTTTACTCTGCAGAGAAGACAACTCATTGGATAGATGGATATGGATGGAACATTCTATAAGGTGGAAAGACAGAGGAAAACTGTTCAGTACTGTGACAGCTACCTAAAGTTCCCTCGGTGGGACAGAGTCTCTGTTGTCATTCATCTCGGTACGGAAATCCCATGTAACTGATTGATCAGACACTTCCATCTCCCTGTGTCAGAGTGTTAAAGATAAAGTGAATTTTGGGGTTGACAGCAAGATTATGGGAGCTCACTCTCCAATTGGAGCAGTGCAAAAGGTTTACCACATAAGTGGGACCAGCTACTCTCCCATTCTCCTCTAACATGGATCCGTGGCTTTTGGCTCCCCTCTGCTCATGGGAGGGACCATGTGGCTCAAACTCTCAATTTCTAAGCCTAAAGAGAGTTTAAGGATACTAGTCATCCTGAAAAATACTCGTTCTTGTTTTGATAGATAGGCTTCTGTTGAGGCACTGCATTCTTCAGTGTGAATACAGAGGATCAATACCTAACATCCTCAGCATCAGTGCGCATGTATATAGTCTTGAATGATTATTAGATGGTAACATTCTTCCTGCAAGTTAAGGAAGTGCAATTATCCCCATTTTACAGGTGGGGAACGAAGGCACAGAAGGACTAAATGACTTGCCCAAGGTCACACAGGACATCTGTGGCACAGCAGGGAAATGAGCTCTGGACTTCTGAGTCCCAGGCTAATACCATAACCACTGGATCATCCTTCCTCTTCCTGTCTAAAACTTTTTCTTAATGTCACTCTAGAGACAGCTGAATTTCAGTGGGAGGTACTGCCTTCTAGCCTGCCTTGAGGATGCGAGATAAATGAACCTTCCATCATCTTCACTATGAACAGACCAGTGTTGCCATGTGCACAACAAAGCAACATCTAAACTGAACACTAAGCACTAATATTGAATTCCTCAATATAGTGATGTGGTGTGTCTTCTCTTGTCTCTGCTAGTTTGCTGCTGTAAAAAGACTGAGGTTTTTGGAAAATAGTACAGCAGACTCTTCTCTCAAGCTCACCAGGTACAAAAGTGGAAACGTAACTAGTGCATTACCAAGGCTTCATCTGTCTTCTTGGAATTCTCAGGTTTCCTTCTGTTCTCAAATTCACAACTGCATATTTTTGGGCTACATTTTGCAGTTCTTACTCATGCATTGAAGACACCAAGAGCATTGTGAGAGACTGTAGGATTTTGTTCATTACCTCTAATTATCTCAGGATATTTTGTCAAACCTTTGATGAGATGCTTTCTTAATTAGGGAAACCCCTTGGATCAATAGCCTATGTTTTATTTCTCCTCATCTGCGACCAGGTGTCAGGCTATAGGTTCCTAGAACTATAGAGACTCAGAACTATTATGCTGACTCACTCTGGTAGGCAAACCAAAGGGATCTCAATAGCTACAGCTCAGGAGTATAAACAGCCAAGAGTAACTTTGACATTGGCTGGACAAGAAAGCCCTGTTTGGAGAAACCCTAGGGACAGCCAGCTGAGCTTAAGATTTGTGTTTATAAGTACCGTCCAACCTCTGGGCGATGTTACATAAAGGCAACCCCCCCAGAAAAGGGGATGAACTTGGACTGCAGGTCTTGGTGTGTTTCCCACCCTGCTGCCAATGCAACAAACACCTACGTTTACCATGGCAGTTGTGAACTCCCAGCATCAACTATCTAGCCCAGTTCTGGAATCAGGCCATGTGCTCCAAGTTTGATTTCTCCATATTGCAATTACTGCCTGGTCTGAATGCTAGTATCAACTTCTCCCGCCCTCCCTCCCCTTCTCCCTAATTCTACAAACCAAAACTGCAGCAAGGGAAGGGAGAAAAGAGACCCAACTCAAGGGAGGGGAGGGAGATATGTTCAGGGAGACTAGATAGCAAATGTGAAAAATCGGGACAGGGGTGGGGAGGTAATAGGAGCTCATATAAAAAAAGCCCCAAATATCAGGACTGTCCCTATAAACTCGAGACATCTGGTCACCCTAGATATGTTCCATGATGGCTACAATTAATTACATTCCAGAGACTGCAACATACAGAATGATTTCAGTATAGGAACTTGATGAGGTTCTTTTGCAGCTGTCAGTGTGACAGGTAATAGCAGTGTGCCAAGGAGAGAGCATAAACTATTTGGAAGCTTGGAGCAGAGACACAAGAGAAGGAATAGAAATTAGAAAGAGAAGATAAGGCAAAGGTTGAAAGGAGAAGCAGGAGATTAACTTTTTCAAGGGAAATGTTGAGCACAAGCTTATAAACTTCACTAACTGACATGGGGGGTTAGGCATCTTATTTACAACTGGCCAAATTCTGACCCCAGCAATGAAATCTGTAGGCGTTACATGCATGTATCAGATTGCAAAAATTTGGCACTTGCTGGAGAACAATATCTAGTAATGTATTTTCCTGGGTTAATATTTTTTAGTGTATCAAAAGTTTTGGCATTAAAAGTCAATATCTGCCAACAGTTACTACACAGTGATAACTGATATACTGCAGTTATTCAGATCTACAGAGAAAGAACATTCCATTCCTCCCATGCTTCCCCTACAGATGAAATTCCATTTAATAACATTTGCTTCCTGTAGAAAAGACATGCGGGACTGAAGGCTCTAGAACTATACAAAGAATAGGAAATGACTGCAGTATCATATTTTCCACTATCGGGTAACTGCTGATAACTGACGACTTTTCAATAAGGATCACTGTAGAATAGGACTGACAGAAACAATAAAACAGTCTGTGAAAGCAAAACTGACATGCACTGAAGTTATCAATCTGTCTTGACATATATATCTTGACTTTAGCAAAGCTTTTCATATGGTCTCCCACAGAATCCTTGACAGCAAGTTAAAGAAGTATGGATTGGATGAATGGACTATAAGGTGGATAGAAAGCTGGCTAGACTGTCAGGTTCAACAGGTAGTGATCAACGGTTTAATGTCAAGTTGGCAGCCGGTATCAAGCGGAGTGCCCCAGGGGTCGGCCCTGGGACCAGTTTTGTTCAAGATCTTTATTAATGATCTGGATGATGGGATTAATTGCACCCTCAGCAAGTTCACAGATGACACCAAACTGGGAGAAGAGGTAGATACGCAGAGGGTAGGGATTGGGTCCAAAGTGACCTAGACAAATTGGAGAATTGGGCCAAAAGAAATCTGATAAGGTTCGACATGGACAAGTGCAGAGTCCTGCACTTTGAAAGGAAGAATCCCATGCACTGCTACAGGCTGGGGACCGACTGGCTGAGCAGCAGTTCGGCAGCAAAGGACCTGGGGATTACAGTGGACGAGAAACTGGATATGAGTCAGCAGTGTGCCCTTGTTGCCAAGAAGGCCAATGGCATATTCAGCTGTGTTAGTAGGAGCATTGCCAGCAGATCGAGGGAAGTGATTATTCCTCTCTCTTCGGCACTGGTGAGGCCACCCTTGGACTATTGTGTCCAGTTTTGGTCCCCGCACTACAGAAGGGATGTGGACAAAATGGAGAGAGAGTCCAACAGAAGGTAATGAAAATGATTAGGGGGCTGGGGCACATGACTTAAGAGGAGAGGCTGAGGGAACTGGGGTTATTTAGTCTGCAGAAGAGAAGAGTAAGGGAGAATTTGATAGCAGCCTTCAACTACCTGAAGGGGGGTTCCAAAGAGGATGGAGCTAGGCTGTTCTCAGTGGTGGCAGATGATAGAATAAGAAGCAATGGCCTCAAGTTGCAGTGGGGGAGATGTAGGCTGGATATTAGGAAACACTATTTCACTAGGCGGGTGGTGAAGTACTGGAATGGGTTGCCTAGGGAGGTGGTGGCATCTCCATCCTTAGAGGTTTTTAAGGTCAAGCCTGACAAAGCCCTGGCTGGGATGATTTAGTTGGTAGTCCTGCTTTGAGCAGGGGATTGGACTAGATGATCTCCTGAGCTCTCCTCCAATCCTAATATTCTATGATTCTTAATGGAAATCTGTTATCTAACTTTCAAGAGCACATTTTTTCCCCAATATAAGTAACTCTTTTTGGAGTACATGAGTTGAAATAAAAACCAGTCGATTTATTCATGCAGCAGATCCTTGTTAGTATATTTAATCTCTAAAATTGGCCCTAGCAATGGTATAAAACACAATCAGATTGTATTTTTGTAGCAATTATTCTTGTCCCATGTAATTATTGGTCCCTTAGATAAAATCTCAAACTAGATTATTGAAGCCGGGAATTGAAACCAGAGAGAGAAGCAGCTATGTACATCAATAAAGCAGTCCATTAATTATTTCCACCTACTCAACTTGAAGAAAATTACCATGCTAATGCCTTTGGATAAGCACATGACCTTCTCTGCTTTTACATAAAAGCTAAATGTAAAGTCAAGACAGCCTTAAATGAGGGCACCAAAGAAACTACAGACTGTAGAATGGCATTCACGGAAGTAACTGGTTATAGAAATCTCCAGTGTACGGCAAGACTAGACAGTAATCACAGTAACTAGGAAATCAGAGAACTAAGAGAAGCTATTCTGATCCCTTTGTAACAGTCCAAGAATTGATAAAATGAAACACAGCCCAGAAAGTATAACAACAACGTGAACTATCACTACTCACAGGTGATTAAAACTACTGGCCCTTTTTCACCTCTGTATCTTTTAACAAACCCAAAGGGGGAATATCTGTACCACTACAGCTGCACCATATTGTATATTGCTGTTTTCATAGTCCTAACTGTTTGGATTTTGCTTTCAATCAGCCTAGTAAAAATATCTACGTTCAAATTTGTGCAAAAAATAGTTTAATTTTTTTTGCGATGAGCTGGGCAAGATGTGCAGAATAGGAGGAGGAACAATTTTAATCAACTTTTTTTTAAAAAATGAGGAACAAAATTAGCATTGCATTTAAGAGATGGCAGCGGGGCAGTTTGTGAAAGAGACACAAATACCTTGCAGAAAATAAAACCTTGCTGGAGAGTGCTGCTAGGTGACTGACGAAGGAATGTGAATCCCTGCATGGAACAGTTACTTGGCACATAAAGAAAACAAGAAGAGGCCTAGGTTTGATTCAAAATGCCATTTATTCCTATTATATTTATTTTAATAATATAATAAAACTTCGCTAATCTATGGTACCATTTATCTAAGGATTTTGAGGAGATTTACAAACAAATTTATAAATACCTATGGGAGATAGATAAGGAATGAATGTAAACATTGTTTTGGTCCAACATCGCAGAACAAATCAGTGTTAAAGTCAGGAACAGAAACCAGGATCCAAATTCAGAATTTATACATTTCCTGACTCTGTTTCCTCTGCTCTAAGCTGCTCTCTCCGATTCTTTACCACAAGGAAATCTTAGTGCCAGATACAGAAATGGGAGGGGAAAATACAAAGAGGAAAAATAGGGGGAGAAGAATGGAGAAAACAGAAAGGAGAAGCATTTTTCCATCAACAGGCTGGAATTGTACACAAAAAAGTAAGCTCATTCTCTGCTGTGTATGGAATACACACGCACTGGAACATCCTCTTGACTTTAACTTCTAATTATACAGAAATGATAGCTATTATTAAGTATTTTTCAGTTAAGAGTATTACCTGGGAAAAATATTTAATAATCACAATTAGTGATCTTTGGCCTTGGCAAAGAGTGTGTTTGTTTTCATCTACACACTGAGTCCACCAATGTAGATCACAGACAGAAGCATTTCTTCCATTACATTGATTGAAAGAGACTAATTCCCCTTTATAAATTGTGTTAATCATGGAAGAAGAAAAAAAGCAGTTACACAATTGCATGTAATTCGATTGCCTGTGCCTCAATATGGTTAGATTTAACACAAATGTTAACCTTCATTTTGAAAGATTACTTTAGTGAATTCCAACAATTTAGGGTGATTGATTCAAATTTACTTGCATTTTATTCAGAGGAACTTGCCAAAACAGCTACCTGGAAGAGCCATCTATTATACATTTTCTCTGTACACTACTGCCTGATATGCCACATGGTGGGGGATTTTCCCACAAATAGAATCATGTTCAGATCCAGTCTTAAATAACTTTGCTAATAATCTCTCTTTTAGGGCTGCCATTGTTACTGCTTTGATATTTGTAATGTACTTCTCTCTCATTCCAATTAAAAAAATATTAATCGGAGTGCAAATGTAACTATCTCCTTGGGGAGTTGTCTTATACACGTTGCTGATGGTTTTATCACATCCACTGTGAGAAGGTGAAATCCCACTAGGAAAATTCCAGCTCTTGATGGGAAAAGGTTAAAGAGAAAATTTGATTTAAAAGATTAAAAAAGCAACTGAGATGTTCAGTGCAACTAGTACAGACTGTTCATCAGAGAGTCAATCACTGGTGGAAAAACCCTCTAGGGTTCAACAGTAAAAAAAAAAAAAAAAAAAAAAAAAAAAAAAAAAAAAAAAAGAAAAGAAAAGAAAAGAAAAGAAATCTGGACCATCTCTCGGTTCTCTAGCCAGTCACACATTAGACTCCCTTAGTATATCTGCCAGTGCCTAGGATGTTTGAACTAGTAACTAGACAGATCAATGACTTGACACTCAACTGGTGGTTTCTAAACAAGTATGGTCACCCACTCAGCCATCGATCGCTGACAGCGATCAGAATTAGCAAATAATTGATTTGGCAGCTCAACAGAATCTCCTTGAAAGAGCCAAACAACAAGCTGACAATCACACAGAATACGTTTGCCTGCCATTCAGCTTAAGGGGAGGGGATAGGAGGAAAGAGAATGAGAAGAGGTAGTTGGCATGAAAAGTAGGTTGGGAAGGGAAAGAGAAAACGTGAAGACATGGGGAGGCAGCATGGTCTGGTGAATAAAGCACTAGATTAGGACTCAGGAGACCTGGTTTCTATTTCCTGCTCTTCCACTGACTTCCAGTCAGAGTTTTAGCAAATCACTTCACTGCTTTATTTCCTCTTTCACCCTTTCTCTGATTACACTGTTAAGTTCTTTGGGGGAGGAAGTCTCAGATGGGACATCTGGTCACTTCTACAAGAGGACTAACAATAGATACATGTGGAAAAGTAAATGAGTAATTTTTTTTGTAAAAGAGGCATGGGCTGTGCGCACAGAAAAAGTCTGGATAGACGAGAGAGATCAAGAATAAATAGAGAGGAGCTGTAAAGACCACGAGTAACATAAGCCCTTTGTTGTTTAAGGAAAGGAGGAAGATTGCTTATCTGGCAGACAGCTCAAGCATTGTTCTGTAGGTTCAGTTTTATTTTAATGTATTTGGAATACTATTGTTCCTTTAGCTGAAGAATATAAATGACAGGAGTGAATTTATTCTGCTAAGCACACTTATTAAACTACTATGTTCTGATACCAAAGCTTCTCAGGGCAACAACAACTGTGTTAGTAATATAAAAAGCCCTTCCTGAGCAGTTTAAAATAGGAAATTAACTGTTCATAGCCCAACCTGAATTTACTGATGTATCTTTCCATTAGCATTAATGGCATGAACCTCTCACTCATGAGACTGTAGGAGTTTACAAGGATTCAACCTGCACAAGGCAGGCACTGCTAGATCACTGGTTTTAGCATAATTGAGTGAGGATTCTCTCCAAGTGGCAGCAAAGGATTATATGAAACAGTATTTGTTAATCTCTCTTGTGCTCCAGAACAATTAGTAGAAAAAGTTTACAATAGAGTCCTCATGAGAATCACTGGTAGCTATATACTATTTTAGTTTCCCATGAGACTCTAAGGGCTACTGACATCAAGTAACGCATACATTTCCTGGCTCTGCTGACTTGCCATCTCTCTCTCAGAAGGTACAGATAAGAAAACACACAGAGATATGAGTTCATCGTTGAGTACTGATGTTAGCTTCTGTAATCATAGGAGCTACCAGTTCAAAATGACAGCCCTGAAGTTCTGTATTATGCCTCAACTCCCAAAACAACCAACCAACCAAAAAAAAAGCAACATACCTCGGAAATGTTTTTTTTCATATGGCAAGTCAACAGGTTAAAAGTAGGGCTGCATCAGTTTGTGCGCCTTGGACTCTTATTCAGCAAAATACTCCAAAGTCTTGATGACTTTTGCACCATATATGGATACTTTTTATGCAAGTGAAACCTCCACATGTTGGCACAAACACGTTTTTACTCATCAGTCAAGCACGTCTCGGTTTTCTTCATCTTTAGCAAACTTACTGTGGTCACTGCAAGGAAGCCTCCCCTGTCCTCCCAGACCTTTTATATTTTAATTTCCACACGCATCTTTCTCAAATATACCAGAGAACTGACACCTACAAGATTATATTTCACACATTTATATTTGTTCTAATCCACCAAAGGGACTGTGCTTTGATGAGCAGGTTTTGTACCCAGATGTGAATCTGAGCTTCAGGACAACCTTGCTGAAGTTGCTGAGGCTGCTTTTGGAGAGAAACAGCAACAGAAACTGCTGAGTTCTTCTGCCAATAAGGAAACATTCTGCAAATATATTGGCTCTCTCATGATGCTAGGGCAATGTTTAAAATACCTATCTACTGCTATATTTAATAGTATAAGTGTTCTCTCATTTGAAGATTCCAGAGCAGCTAGTCAGAACATTGAAATATGTTCTCTGAAACTCAAGGAAGAAAAAGTAATTGGTAAGTTTCTCAAGACTGCCTCTTTTGTGTACAGTAAAGCTGACCAAAACAGAAAATATACCAACAAACTACCAAATATTCCCTTTTTTTCTTGCTTACATCTGTGGAAAATCCTAGTGGAGAATCCTTCCCCCACTTCCTTAGTGGGCATGTAGCACGCTGGACATAGAACGCATGCATTTTATGGCACAGGGGCACACAGAATGGCTGGCACCTGCAAAAGCAGTCCAGTAGTAGAGTGTACAAATATAGTGCTTGGGTACGGAACAGGGAAGCTGGCCAACCAGAGTCTCTTGTCCACCCTTCACATTGCATGTAACTCATGAGTGCTAGTTCAGCCCTGAAGCTGGGATAGCAGCTATAGATTAGTGGGAGGTAGTGACAGGAGTGCTCCTTCTCTTTTAAGTCTCAGAGAAAAACCCTGCACCTGCTTTTAGGAGTTTGGCACAGAGCACAGAATTTGAACTCATTTTCATGTTATTTTCATCCTCTGTTGTTTTCAATGCCACTGACAGACAGACAATAAGTAAATATAAAAAGATTGAAAATCTGAAATTTGATACCAAGGTATTAAACTATATAGAGCTATGTATCTAGCTTGTTTCTTTTACATACTAATTTTTTTTTCATTTTATTATAAAAAGAGGAGGAAAATCTTCCAACACTAGAACTAGTGACTAAATCGAAGACAGTCTTGTCAGCTCCTCTGAATATTCATATAAAAATTAGCCACTATGGGGTAGATGATAGCATGTGTTTTTAATTTTGTCTGTAGTGCTATGGAGGTGAACAATGCAAGCAACATTCAGATGTCTCTTTTTGTGTCATTTTAACACGCTCTTATTGTTATTTGTATTCTGAGGCCACGTCTAGACTACGCGCCGTATCGGCGCATTAAAATCGATTGCTCGGGGATCGATATATCGCGTCTGATCTAGACGGGATATATAGATCTCTGAGCGCGCTTATATCGATTCCGGAACTCCACCAAAACCAACGGAGTTCCAGAATTGACATGGCGAGCCGCGGACATCGATCCCGCGCAGTGAAGACGGGTGAGTAAATAGATTTTAGATATTCGATTTCAGCTACGCTATTCTCGTAGCTGAAATTGCGTATCTAAAATCGATTTCCGCGCGTAGTGTAGACCTGGCCTGATAGTACCTGACCGCACAATTCAAATGCACATAAAGACTGGGTGACTTTCCAGGATCACTCAGGAAATGTGTGGCAGAGCCAACAACCAAACCCATATCTCTTAAGCCTTAGTCCAGTGCCTTAATCACAAGATCATATTTCTTCTGACTGATGTGTCAGGGTCAATCAGTACAACAGATGATGTTGCATGAGATCAAATGAAACCCAGAAGCTTTCCTGAGCTCACTACATATTCTTGAATTATAGATAAGTTCTCATTTCCTGTACTACTCACCCCTTCACCCAGCACAACACAAATTTTCCAACTTATATACTGCAGTTCGTCTGACCCAACAAGCATGGATGGAACAAGTTGATAGGGCAACACCTACGCTATGTTCCCTATGCAAAATAACTTATTCTAGTTTAAGGAAAAAAACAAGAGAGAACAAATATGCTATCTCTGCACAAAAGAAAGCAGAGGGTGTATGTCGCTCCTAGCAAGATATCTCAGCTCCACCTGGAATGGTGACATAGCAACACCTTCCTACCTGTAGCCAAGTTGCAGAGGAGCTCCTTGCATTTAAAGATGCAATGCACAGCACACACAACATCCCTCACATGCATGTAGTCCATAACCTACTTTATAGTGGTGTTTGTCTTGTAGCTCAAGAACTTTCACAACAGTCCATTTCTCTCTGTCTGAGACTATTACAGCTCAGATGGAATGAACATCCATCGCTTCCAGGGGAGACATGTACAAGATAATGTACGTTACCTTTTCGGCAGCAAAAATTCACCAGGAGATAGTGCCTGGAAGGCTTTATTACTTGTGACCTTCAAACAGAACAGAATACATCTTATTTTTGAATTATTCTAGCCAGTGGATATGGCATTTGATGGCCTTCCTTATACCCTGAGAATAAAAAATGTACACTCCTTGGGAAAGAAAGGATTAGGGGGAAAAATGAAATGATTTGGTCCAAATGGAATGGGAAATTTATGGCTACCTACAGAGAAAAGATTTCAAGATGACATCCATGTGGAAAAATGGAATAAAGCTTCCCCTAATGCATCCAGACTCCTAAATCATAAAAAATTCTTTTGCAGATATTTTGAAGATTAAAAAGATTAATTGCATAATGTAACGATGCAGCAATACATCACCTAAAAGCCAAATGGTCTCAGAAGTGGTTAATATTTTCAACTGACCTCTGTAACATAGCTTTGTCACTGCTTCTAGGAAGGGTGATATGGAAGGATATGAACCTAGAAAATCCTGGAATTGTGACAGCTGAAGCATCCACTGCAGAAACCTGTGCCCTGAGACTATTAGGTTGATTATGCAAGTAGGTGATCTTAAATAAGTACATCTCCTGGAAAAAACTTCAGTGGTCTTTGTTACAGTAATTACACCATTGAAACATGGTTTTCTACAAAACACTGATAGACTCCAGCTTGATTCTGGCACCATGTAGCTAATAACTACTACTACTATTCAGACACTTTCATAGCATGCTTCACGTTCAAAAGCACTATGCAAACAAACATTAGTAAATTATTCTAATTGAAGTTAATCCTGGTCTACACAGATCTGAATAGCTAAGTTCCCGTTTGATAGGGATTTGCCATGGGTGGCTGATAAATATAACCAACAAATGAGATGGTGATTTGTGAAGCCAGCATAATGCAATCAAGATGGTTTCAGTCTAGTTTTTCTTGGCTCTCCGTACCTCTCTAGCTAGCAGCAATATAGGAGGCAGCGTAAATCCACAAGTTCAAAAAAGTGCAACTGCAATACACATCTTTTGTCATGAGAGATGTGTCAGCCACAAGTGTTCCTGGAAGAGACAAGATCCAGACAGTGGGATACCACATCTAGCTGAATGTGGGTTGTGCTTGGTAAAAATTATTTGTAATGGATGTATAACCCTAGAGAAAATCTATTGGAGATCTTCCTCTCTGGAGTAAGAAGTTCTCCAAGATCTAGTGGAGGTCAGAAGGGCACTTGTACTCTTTAATGACTAATGTAGCTGAAATTTTAACTGTGAGGCAAATTGGGTCTTCTCTGTTAATGAGCCTGACCAAATCCAGGGAGAACTGATATATAAAAAGACAGAAGACAAGAGCTTCCAACTCCTCAAGCTCACAAGAGGTCTTGCTGGCCCTGGTTTTGTCTTTACACTTGCAGGGAGGAGGGAGATGAAAGCAAAGAGTAACCTGGCAACTTTTGCCACATGTACACTAGCCAGTTTACAGAGGCACAGCTGTACTGATGCAGCTGAGCCACTGTAAGATCGCTTGTGTAGCCACTGTAAGATGAGGCAGAGAGCTTTTCTATCAACATAATAAAACCACCTTCATGAGTGGCAGTAGCTATGATGGTGGGAGAAGCTCTCCCACCTACATACCATTGTCCACACCAGCACTTCTGTCAGTGTAACTTATATCACTCAGGGGTGTTTTTTCACACCGCTTAGCAACATAAGTTATACCAACAAAAGTCATAGAATAGACACGTCCTTTGTTACCAGATATTGGTTCTCAGGTATGATAGAGCTTGGTGCATTAGGGAGAGATCACATATAAAAAACAGAAACTGAGAAATGGGCTGAGTCCTACTCATAATGGCATCAAAGAAATGTATATTCTTGACTGCTCTACAGTCAAAAATTCACAAAAAATAAAAATGCACTTCTGAATTTTCAGTGTTCCTACAAAACTGCAAAAAGAAAGAAGTGACCTCAAGATTTTTTCTCCCTAATTTCTTCAGACAAAATGATCACTTTCTGAAATGTCCAAAAACGTTGGCATAATGAGTTGCTGCTGTTGCATGTCAGAAGAGGGAGTTAGCTCATGGGGGGGGGGGGGGGGGGGGAAGGGAGAAAGGACATGCTTTTTATACTGTAACACTGACAAAAATGCCCCATTCCTTTTATCCTTGTATGGGTTCCATTATGCTGTAGCTCATGTTCCTGTATGATGCTAAGTTTACAAAGGAGAGCTTCAATGACAACTATTATACAGGTTCTTGCTCTTCAGTCCATCCATTGGCTACAGACAGGAAGCAAGGAGAAAAGAAATAGAAACAAAATACCCATGAGAATATCCCTTTCCTGCATTTACTTTTAATCAGAAATAAGCCTGAATAGCCATTAACAACCACTAAAGAAATTAAGACAAATGGTCTGAGCACTGGACTCAAACTCTTGCAGACAGACATCAGAGTTCGATGAGCATGTTCCACAACCAGAGGATGGACTCATCATGAAGGGAGGCAAGACGTTGTAGACCTCCCTCCAGATGTCAGGTGGGGCACTCTTCTATCACATTTGTTTTCTGCAATGCTTCCCTGCAGTCGAAGCATGGGTAGAAAACCAGACCAACTAGGTTAATGTCTGCGATAACTCTGGTCAAGCCAGAAAGTAGCCTGTTGAGCCTGGACCAGGCTCTATGATCAAGTGAACACCAGATGCAGTGATGGACTCCTGAATTTACTTAGTGTGTTGGCTTCTCTTTCTCACTGATGCATCCACTCTGTAAGGACATAATTTTCAGCTCCCTGGTTGTGCTGATCATCCATGCATGGTAAAGGACAAGCAGCACACTTGTCCAAGAGTATATTAACTGTCATAGCAAGGGGTGTTGAAAGATAAGCCACAGTGTGTCATTCTGGACCACAGAATGGGATTCCTCCTATGAATATGAGCAGATCTTTGAGTTGGCGCAGCATATTATTCCCTGTCTGAGGATGGGGCATGAGCCAACTGGGGATGTAATTGGTTGTAATAGTCTGACACAGCTCTCCAAGTAGACTTACGAGTAATGGCATGTCAAAGAAAGTCAGACAGACCTATGTGCGCTTGCACATATAGACTGGAGGTTGGCGTACAGTTCAAAACAGCCACTAAATAATACGAGGGGCCAAACTCAGCTCCATGCTGACAAGCTGAGTGTGGCAGCTGTGCCCCAGATCACAGAGCAGTATTCAGCTGGAGCAAACACCAGGACAGTACAGATGTACAAAGAAGAGAAGAGTCTTCTCCCCAGAAGGTTCATGATAGTTTTCATATCAAGAGGATGTGGGAAGAGATCTTTGTTTCCAGATGTTCCTGTATGCCAGGCTATGGTTGAGTTTTACTCCCAAGTATGAAACAACTGGATGGCATAGCAGTGGCCATCCTTGAACATGGATGAAGATGGACTGATTGGCAAGATAACTGTTTAAATGGAAAGTAGTTGCCACTTTCTTGGTTTTATTGGGAAGTCATCTCCAAACCTGGAAGTAGTCAAAGTTTCCATGTCTTGGTTGAGATTTTGTTTAACCTTGTGGAAGTCATTTCCAGGATATAGATGTCCAGTACAGATGTCGTCAGCTCACACATTTCCTGGCGTGCATTTCAGGAAGGTTGTACGTAATTATATATATAAAAAAAATTCCCCTCTCACCCCTATGGGTGGTATGTGTCTTCCTCAACCTCGGGTCCTCTACCAGAGGCCTGGGAGTTTGAGGGTTCTGCGCAGTATCTTAGCTGTTCCTAGCACTGCAAAGAGAGAGATCACTGAGCTTGGTAATGGTCTCGAGGATTGATGTAGCTAGTTTCTCCACTCATCCTTATGCCTCATATCAGCTTTGCTGTGCTCTGCAATGGAGGGTGGTCAGTGAGTTTCAGCTTTAGGTGTGGCCACTCCACGTTGTTTCTTTCCAGGTCTTCTTGAGTCTGGGATGTAAATGTGATTGGAGTTGATCTATCTAGCTGTGGAGAGCAAGCTTCCTCTTTCTCATGTTGACAGCGCTGGGTAACTAGCTGTTTTACAGTAAGTGTGGATGTAGGTCTTTTGTCCCATCCACCAGGTCCCCTCATACGTTTCATTATATTCCCCTCTCATTGGTTACTGGTGTCAATAGCCATTCCTATCAATTCAGGTTTTCTCTGTCTCGTCATCGAATTGGTTTGGTTCCAGTTAAAGCCCCCCACCTCCTTCACCTCGTCAGATTGTCCTGGTTCTCAAGATTGGCACGGACTTGTTATAGCGGCCGACGTCCGGCCGGCATCGATTTATTCGTGTCACTTCATATTTGAGGTAGGGCAGTGAAGCGGGTGAAGCGTTAGGGGGTCTTTTTGTTAGGGGGTCTTTTGCCCAAGGACCCCTACTGGAAAGTTGGGTACCAACCGGGATTTGAACCCCGGTCTCTCATAGCAAAGGGCGGTCTCCCGTATCAAAGAGCGGCGCTCTTAACCACTACGCTATCCAGTCGCTATATATATAAAAATAAGAGGAAGGCCAATGCAAAGACATTTAAAGGAAACTGATTTTCTCCCTGACTTGCAGGATGAAGCTTTAGTTTCTCATCACAGAACTGCTCATTTCTTGGACTAACTTCACCATCAGCCTACAAGTAACTTGTAGCAACTTGGCAGTCAGCCCAACATGCCACACAATTACAGAGGTTGCCATCAGATCAACAAAGACTGTGCCAACTTTCTTTCCTGACTCAAATGTATTTCCTCTGTCTTGAGTCAGGCGAAGAACCTGATCTTTGGTGCATCATCCCTTCTTGAATTGATCCTGAAGGTAAGGCAACTGAGATTCAGTTATTTTATTAATCTGTATCAGAATTAGCTTTCCATCAATTTATAGGTAACACAACAGAGAAATCTGTTGGTAGCGCTTTGAGTCTGTCAGTGGTTTCCCTGGCTTGTTAACAGCTATGAACTTTGCTCTTCATCAGGTTTCTGGGATGCAGCAATGCTGGTTACAATGATTCGGAGATCAAAGCAGCCAGTATTTGGTGACTGGTCCAAAGTCAAAGATGAACTTGTTATTATCCAGGAGCCTTGTTAAGCTGCAGCTGATGTATAGCCAGGTCAAGTTCTTAATCAGTGAAAGGAGCAAGCAGATTCATGTCTACACTTGGAGTCTGCCATGGCTCAGCAACCATCATTTTAAATGCTTGGCTGAAAGCTTTGTCTTGATTAGGAGCTCTGCCATTAGCCACCAACTGGGATGTGATGGAGTCTGCTGTGACTGGGTATTTTCTCTTGCCCTCACTACAATCTCTGCTTAGCTTCTTAATAGTTTGCCAGGCTTTGTGAGTGGAATGTGTGAAATTCCCCAATTCACCTTTTGGTTCTAACACGTGGATCTCTGGCCTTGTCTGGGCCACGTAGGCAAATTGAGGCAGAGAGCTTATCTGTAGAATGAGAATGAAAGTTTCTCTAACTCTCAACAGTGAAGGGATATCTAAAAAACTAATATTTATGAAGTGTTTTAAAGATGGAAAGCACTGGAAAAGTGGTAAATATTGTTACTACTAAACTTAGGAAGAACAGATACAATTTATCTTGCTGCAGCCTCAATAGCAGATAAATCACAAAGGGAATCTTTTGGCGCACTCTGCATATTTATACCAGTGCACGGTGACAGGATATAACTTTGAAAATCAACCCTATTGTTGTTCCTGTTAGGGTAACCTGCACAGTGGAAGATGTGGAAGCAGCTGATAATGCTTTTTCTGTATTTGTGACAAAGTTTACAGGAGAAACATTTAATAATTACTCTTTTAAAGATATTTACTTGTTAATATTAATAAAATCTGTTAAATTATTACAGCTCTAACAGGAGGAAAAGATGTTGTAATGATAAAATATAACTGAGTTGTGTTTATTGTTGGAGTTCAAATAAAAAGATTCCAGTTCTCCACATTCTGAATTGAAGGCTGCACTCCCAATTCCCTACGACAATAACAGAAGTTATGAGAGTTTCTCCCAGTGTGGTTGGTGGAAGATTTACCCCAAAATATTACCTTTCCTTAGGGTTTTCTGTGAAAAGCAACTAGTATAAAGCACACAAAATAATATATATTGGTATCAAAAACACAGGGCAGAGTTGACCAAAAACCACATCTAAGCAAGATGTTGAAACTTGGAAAGCATCAGTTTTCTAAAAACTGTTTCTTTCAGAGTCTGATCAATTTCGATGGGCTTTGGTTCACTCCCTTAATTTCTTCACGTCATTTTTACCTCTGAATTTTCACTGCTGCTTTCTGGAGAAGCCCATGTTAGAGCAACAGACCACATCAAAAGAAAAAGAAATTCAAAATCATTTGGCTGTATGCTCCAACAAGAGATATAGGGTGAGTCCAATCCAGAATACACAATTTGCGCACTAAAACAACACTATTAAGCAGCAAGTGGCCATTGAGAAACAGAAGAAGTGGCAACACACAATGCACCAGGATGGACTGATTTAAATCAAAGCAATTTAAATCACTACTTAAATCACTACTTAAATAATCAATTTTAATCTAGTTTTGCATTTGTACTTTTCAGCTATTTTACTAAAGGAAGGATAGTTCCTATTAGCTGGTTTAATTTGGTACTTTGTTTTGCTAACCAGGACGATACACTCTAGCTACACACATTTATTTAAGCAATTACATATAGCTTAACATACAGTTATTCAGATTCTTCATTTTTACTTTTTTATGTTACACAATGACAAATGACGCATTTCTTATTTACTAAACGATGGACTCAATGTGTGTCAAGCTACATTTGGATGGAAATTGGAATTAAAATAAAAATGCACAAAAACAGCATTTAAAATGTTATTAGTTAAATAAAGCTATATGTGCTAGATACATAACAAAAAAGTAAGTTTATCAAAACACGCTCACATTAAAACTAACTGATTCATTATACAAAGGAATAAAAAGCCCAATATATTAGTCAGATATATGGTAATGTGCCTTAGTATTACCTAAGCACTTTTGTACAAACAGCTTTCAGAAGGTTTATTAAGTAAAGGTTAGCTATCTTTAGTGTTCTTGTCTCTATTTACACTTTCTTTAACATAAAGCTGTCAAAGCTAAATCAGTGAACATATTACAGGTCTGTCGCATCTTACACTGGGGTTACGCTCCACAGTCAGCGCATAAAGCAAAAATCATGTATAGTCAAAATTACATTGAGTGTAATGGTGGGTAGAATTGCCCACACTACAGGTACAGTATTAAAATTATTATTTTTCTCTTTTTTGTTTTTGCCTACCGCGTAAAGCTGAAATTGCGCATGTTAAATGCGCGTAAGATGCGACAAACCTATAAATCCAATTAAAATAACAAATCACTACAAATACCTCTTCACAGTATCTCAAGTGTTTCATTCTCAATTTGTTTCTGCAGTTTATGCATTGTCTGCATAAAGGAAAGAAAACATCAGCAAAGTCTTATTTTATTCCCTGTTTACAGAAATAAGTCTTTTTCCCCCTTTCTTCAACATACACAGAAAGGAATGAATTTTTATAACTCAGACCGGTGAATACAAAGCTTAATAAAAATAATCAAAGGTTCTATCTTGATCTACCACAGCAATGCATGCAATGACTGTCTCTCTGAGCTTTAAGGAGGACAATTCAGTAATCAAAACAATTCAGTCCTTAGCATACTGTTCAAAGAGCCATGGAAAATTGTTTGTACTGTCGGTGCGTGGAAAACTTTTCTTGTTTCTCAAACTGAGTTTGGATTTAACTTCAGGAAAAATGTCAATAGTGGTTTAGTGACTTCAGCCATGTGTAGTGGCTAAACTCATGCCTGTCCATCTGACCTTTTTATAAAGCTAAACAGAAGTGAACAGGAGAATTAAGTAAACAAGAAGAAAAAGAAGGAAAAAAATAAAACATCATTAGCAACCTCATCTCCTGTGTTCTGTACTTTTACTGGCCAGAGTAATCAAACTAAATTTTCTCTACCCTATTAAGATTGGCACTCTCACACCTGGCCATTTGAACTGCATTCCATGAGAAACATGCCACTCCTTTGAGTTTCCTGGTTACGGAGCTGTCAGTGGGTAGCTTCACCTTCATTGAGAATTATGCCTTTCCGTTGTTCTACAGTATTAGTTGTTGTCAACTGCAGTGGCTGACATATCTTATTACACTATTGAAGGAAGCAAGCCGAGCTGATAAAATGACAACCTCTGGACTGCAAGTTTACAAAGGGCCGTTAATGTATTTTTGTAGCATAACTTCAGCCAATTCCTTAAGCAAATGGGCTCCCTATCATCTTCCAGGACTTGGCCCAGTGATTTTCTTCACAGTCTAATCCCATAATTTGGATTAACTGCTTTTATTGCCTTTTTCATTTAAACCCAGAAGATACTTAAATACAATAGAAAGTGGCTACTTGCTCAGTGCAGTAAATTATTGTTATGCCAATGATCTACTATGATATTAAATGGTGTGATGGGGCAAGGTCAGATGGGTACAGTAAAGTAGTAAGGAACAGGTATGTTAGCCCCAGGCTAAACAAATCCCTGGTACCATGGTAACCAAGTGGCAGTTGCTCCAGTTAATCAAGACCTGGGGCCAATTAAGATCTTTCTAGAAGGCAGTGGAGATAGCTACATTGATTGGGACACCTGAAGCCAATCAAGGGCTGGCTGGAACTAGTTAAAAGCCTCCCAGTTAGTGAGGTGCGTGTGTGAGGAGCTGGGAGCAAGAGGCACAAGGAGCTGAGAGTGAGAGGGTGTGCTGCTGGAGGACTGGGGAGTACAAGCATTATCAGACACCAGGAGGAAGGTCCTGTGGTGAGGATAAAGAAGGTGTTTGGAGGAGGCCATGGGGAAGTAGCCCAGGGAGTTGTAGCTGTCATGCAGCTGTTACAGGAGGCACTGTTGACAGCGGCAATCCACAGGGCCCTAGGCTGGAACCCAGAGTAGAGGGCAGGCCTGGGTTCCCCCCAAACCTCCCAACTCCTGATCAGACACAGGAGAAGGTGACCAGACTGTGGGTTCCACAAGAGGGGAAGATCAATGAGGAGAGCAAATCCACCAATAAGCACAGGACCCACCAAGGTAGAGGAGGAACTTTGTCACAATGGACAAATCACACTCATTCTATTGTCATCCCACTGTGATTTCAATGGCAGCATTTCTTGCTCTTCCAGGGAAAAACAGAGCAACTTTGACAGGCAACATTATGAACGTATAGGTACATCTACACCGCACTGGGGAGTGAGCCTCCCAGTGCAGGTCCACAGATTTGTGCAAGTGGGGTTCACGCTAGCCACTACAAAGACCTGTATAGACATGGAGGCTTAAGAGTTTGCATCTCAGACTAGAGTTCAACGTTTATACATCTGTTTTTAGTGCGCTAAAGTGAGCCACGCAAACATAAGCCTGTGGACCTGGGCTGGGAGACTCTCCCAAAAATGCGGTGTAGACATACTCTACGTGATTTTTTAAAAACAAGAAAAAGTTGCAATCAAAATACTATAATTACATTAAGTTTCTGATTTAAACAAAATCTGAGAAATGCTAAGTTTTCCTATTTTGTTACTTCCACTATTCCTGGAATTTTCTTTTCACCTTCCAATTACTGTCCTTCTGCATTTTCCCTCCCCTAAGAATATGCTTTAATCTACAGGCCTAAAAACTTCACAGGCTCTAATCTCTGAGAAATGTTTTACTCTCTGCAGTCACTTTGTACTTCACTAAGAAGATAAACCTTGTTTTCATCAGTCTGAACAGGAAAAGTCAGTTCCCAGCAGAAACATCAATTCTTACAGGGTTACATTGTGGTGCTTAAGCCACAGCCAACATTAGAAGTGGGTGTGGATGACGCATTGGAGGCTCACAGACAGAATTCCAGTGGACTGAGGCTGAACTCCTTCAAGGGGTTATTGTACTATTCATGTTGCAGAGGCAGCCCCCTAACCCTAGAAAAGGGGGCAGTGTGCATTACTCCTCCATGCCCAATGAGTTCGGATGGCTAGCCTGGGCCTGTATTCTCCAGGGGCATTGTTGCTGTCCCCGGGCAGAGATGGAAGGAGTTGTTCTCCCAAAGTCCTCTACCCCCACTCCTTTGTATTCCCCTCTCAAGGCCAGCCACAAACAAAACCAAAGTATGGAGGGTAATTTCAAGAGCATCAGGAGGGAAGTGGGTACCCATACAGTGGTGAATACTGGGATAGGAAATTCCCCTCTGCTTGAAATACTTCAACAACTTCCTGTTACAGCTATCTCAAAAGGCACCTATGAAGCAGCCGTTCAGCACTACGGACAGCACTCTCCCTGGGACCGTCCCACAAAATCCATAATAGTACATGATATCCAGGAATCAACTACATTTAGTCCTATTTTAAGACAGCTAGACTCCTTGAATCCCATTTTCCTTATGACAGATGCATAAAAACACATAACATGCAATTTCAGCTTTTTAATGCATGACACTGATAAGGCAACTGAATGCTGATAAATAGCTTGCAACTCTCCATTCCCTGTCTCTAAGCTACACCCTCTCAAGATGATTGTTGAACAGCTGTTTCTTCAGTTTAAGTAGTATATGACACACTGTTCTGTGGATAATATACACACACACACACACACACACACACACCACCTGTGATAGAGCAAGGCCAGATGGCTACAGTAAAGTATGAGGAACAGGTATGTTAGCCCCAGGCTAAACAAATCCCTAGTACCGCGGTAATCAAATGGCAGTTGCTCCAGGTTAATCAAGGCACCTGGGACCAATTAAGATCTTTCTAGAAGGCAGTGGAGATAGCTACATTGATTAGAACACCTGCAGCCAATCAAGGCAGGCTAATCAGGGCACCTGGGTTTAAAAAGGGGCTCACTCCAGTCAGGTGGGGAGGAGCCAGAGGAGAGGAAGTATGTGTGAGGAGTTGGGAGAAAGAGGTTCAAGGAGCTGAGACTGAGAGGGTGAGCTACGGGAGGATTGAGGAATTATCAGACAGACAATCAAGCAGTATCAGACACCAGGAGGAAGGTCCTGTGGTGAGGATAAAGAAGGTGTTTGGAGGAGGCCATGGGGAAGTAGCCCAGGGAGTTGTAGCTGTCATGCAGCTGTTACAGGAGGCACTATAGACAGCTGAAATCCACAGGGCCCTGGGCTGGAACCCGGAGTAAAGGGCGAGCCCGGGTTCCCCCCAAATCTCGCAACTCCTGATCAGACACAGGAGGAGTTGACCCAGACTGTAGGTTCCACCAGAGGGGAAGATCAATGAGGTGAGCAAATCCGTCAATAAGCGCAGGACCCACCAAGGTAGAGGAGGAAGTTTGTCACACACAGCACACAAAGAAAAGTTTCTCAAGACAAAAAAGTATTGACATTCATCAATGTATTTAACTTCTCTTCCTTCTCGCATTCCCCGCATTTTGTGATGAATGAGGTCTAACTAATGAAAATAGCTGAAATTCCTCAAGATTGCCAAAATGGTTTTCTTAATAAACCCACATCATCCTTCTCCTACTTTCCCCATTTTGTCTTTTTCCTGGTTCTCGTTATCATTTCTACATAACTACTTTATTCTTTTAAAATCTAAGAAAACCTTATTTTTAAATTCTTAATCTGGGGGCAAATTCCACAGGGGTCTGAATTTGGCAGCTATTGCTTCAGCCACTGAATGCATGGCAGCAGGTGGCACCAGGCATATTAAATAGACCAGGGATTCTGTAAGCTCCATTTTACTCATTTATAATGTAAAGATATCAATATTTCAGTCTCGGATTGAACATTAGAATAGACATGAAATTAAGACACCTTCTGTTTTGATTACCAAGTTGAATTTTTACCAACACAATTAAGCCCCCTGAAGCCAAATTCAGCAGGTTGCTTGGTTTTTACCAAGCAAAACACTTGCTGACTTCAGGACTGGGCTCGTAATAACCAATACCGTGTTTTTTTAATACTTCTTGATTTTCCTCTGTCTCATCTCACTAGAGGAGCAACGTAAATGAATCTTTAAAAAATATGAAACAGAATTAGAAGTATATAACTGCATTTCTAAGCTTCGGGATAATTATATAAGCATTTGAAGTTACTTCACATGGTTTCTGATATAAACAGAATCCCCCTACCCATTCTTCCATGTAATTAGAGCACAATAATTCACATCTGTGTTATTTCCTTTACACATAGCACTAATCTATTAAATCCTTTCTAACATATTCTATAACACTGGAACATACACAAACCTGTAACTCCTGTTCCTTTAACTGGAGAGACAAACAAGGTGGGTGAGGTAGTATCTTTTATTGGACCAACTTCTGATGGGGACAGAAAGACAAGCTTTCGAGCTATACAGAGCTCTACTTCAGGTCTGGAAAAGGTACTCAGAGTCTCAGCTAAATATAGAGCTAAACTACTTTAACTACTCAGCAATTAGGAGATTAGAAAAATTCACACTTTAGAGGAAAATGTGATATACATCCTATTGGAGTACAACACACATTTCAACCTAAATCCAAACGACAAACCAATTCTACAATCCTTGCATTCAAACTTTGCTTTCACTGATCAAGAGATTATTTGATTATGGTGTAATAAGTACCTTCACAGAGAGAGAAGACCAGTTTCTAAAGGGTTCTTTAATCTAGCAGAGAAAAATGTAACTAGAATCAATGCCTGGAAATTAAAGCCAGAAAAACTCATATGAGATTTATATAAGCTCTTTTTTTTTTTTTTTTTTTTTTTTTTTTTAAATAAACAAAGACGGTGATTAACCATTGGAACAAACTATTAAGTAAGTGTTGAATTCTCCACTTCTTGATCTCTTCAAATCAAGACTGGATGGTTTTCGGGAAGATATGGTTTAATCAAGAAAGGGGTAACTGGGTGAAAAGAATCTATGGAATGAATGATACAGGAAGTTAGACTAAATGTCTGGCCTTGAAATCTCTGACTGATTAAGGCTCCAGTAGCAGGCTCACATTGTTTCCCCTTTAAAAGGAAAGACTGGTACTAACAACCCCGGCATGATCAGTTCCTTTACTCTCTAGAATGCTGATGTTTTGAAGTGTTTCTGTAGCATTGTCTTGTCTTCCTGTGTTTTGCACTTTACTCTTTTAGAAATAACCTCCCAGGCTCCCCTTCATTCCAAGCGTTATGTCCTGTCTTGCTGTGCTGAACTGTATGAGTCATTTGTCCACTTTTTAAACCAAAATTATCTAGATGATTTGTAATCTGAGAGTCTGTCTTTGCTGCCAGTTTTCATGTCATCAGCAAAGGTAACCACTATTGAAAGCATTCTGAATGAGGACATCCATAGCCAAATCTTCTGTTTTCCCTCTAAAATACCACTCTCCCCACTGACACCTTCCTCTTTCTGTCATCAGGCAAAGTTTGAATTAAATTCAACACGTTCTCTCTTGGACCACGTCTGCAGATTTTGCTGATCAATTTTTTATGTTGTACATTATTAAAAGTTTCTGAAACTCAGATACATTATATTCGCTGGAAAGTTTCTTCATTCTCTAATGAATTCAATAATGTATTCTGCTTAAGTAACTCAAAGCCTTTCTGAACAATCCTTTTACATGAATCTAAGCCTAGTGTTATTCGTAACACTAGATATTTTCTTCTTTTGTGGTTATTTATATTTAATTGATTTTTAAATCTTATGTAAAAGACAAAAAAGAGCAAGATTCAACCTCTAGATGTGCATTACTCAAGATGAGAGTCAGATTTTCAAAAGTTCTTAGCACCTATTTAGGCAATTTTCAAAAAAATCTTAGCACCCTGCAACTCCCCACTGAGAAGACTGGGGCCTGCTTTTGAAAATCTGGCAATTTCATTTGGGGCTCTAGATTGAAGTTTAGCTCTTTAGAAAAATATGCCCCAATTGTGGGTGCTGAGCATGACTGATAATTATTTATATCAGAGATCGGCAGCCTTTCAGAAGTGGTGTGCTGAGTCTTCATTTGTTCATTCTAATTTAAGGTTCTGTGTGCCAGTAACACATTTTAACATTTTTAGAAGGTCTCTTTCTAGAAGTCTATAATATATAACTCAACTATTGTTGTATGTAAAATAAACAAGGTTTTTAAAATGTTTAAGAAACTTCATTTAAAATTAAATTAAAATGCAGAGCCCCCCGAACCAGTGGCCAGGACCTGGGTACTCTGAGTGTCACTGAAAAATCAGTTTGCGTGCCGCCTTTGGCATGTGTAGCATAAGGTGCCTACCCCCGATTTATATGCTTATGACTTTTAAAGGGATGAGGTGAGTGATGTAATATCGTTTATTGGTCCAACTTTTGTTGGTGCAAAAGTTCTGTGTGACTTGAAAGCTTGTCTCTTTCATCAACAGAAGCTGGTCCAATAAATGATACTACCTGACCCACCTTGTGTCTCTAATATCCTGGGACCAAGATGGCTATAACAACATTGCAAACAACGTATGACTTAAGAAAATCTCATGGGTTTTTGGGTGAATGGGACATGGGGAAGGGACTTACTCAAGCTTTTAACGCTTCGGGGTTTCAATAGTGAAAATAATACAGTAATTCTTAGCAAATCCAAAAATTCTTAAGCTCATTTTAGGTTCTATTTTCTGCTCCAAAAAACTTCAGGGAGCCATTGTTTAATAAGACTCAGTATAGCAGAGGAGGAAAACTAACATTGTGACCAAGTTCTAAATTGCTGTAGCACAGTTAGTAGGCTCCACTGAAGTCAATGGAGCTGTGCTGTTTTATATCGAATAAGGATCTGGTCCTACACTTTTTAATCTTCTCACTGGTTTTCAGATATATCAAATTTAGGCTTAAGCACACCTTACGTTCTGGATGAGCTCCAAGATAATCAGATGGACCCTTTTGCTCCTCCTCTAGCAAAATACCTTTCTTTCCGACTCAATAACTTCAAGATCAAGTTCGTCAATTGTTCTTATCATTTGCTGAGACTATATATGGTAGCCTCTTTGCCTTTAAAAATTGTCCAGTATTCACAGTCCTTACTTGTCCTCCTCAGAAACAAGGCCAAGTTCATCCATTGTTGTCAATGGGTTACACTGGTGTATAAGTTCAGCACTGGCTGATGATTTCTCCTCTGAATTGAGGGAGCTATTGCTCTTTTATCCTAGGTTTTGGCATCCCTTCCTTTCTTTGGATTGCATACAAGTCCAATAAAAGTAGTCACTAACTAAAGGCTCAGCTCCACTCAAGTATGACTTGAACCTGTGCATGTCTCACAGGGGGCATCCCCTAACATGTCTCACACAGGGGCATCCTCCAACATGCATGATACTAAATGATCTATAGTCCTGGATTCATTTTCCAATACCTTCTTCTCAAACCAGCATTTGGGATCCTGGCATTTTTTAGTATAGAAAATGAGATTCCTTTGACTTCTCCTTCCCTTCCCTTGTCCTTGGAATAAACAGGACTATAAAATCTCTGCCGATTTCCTTACACTTCCCCGCGAGGAATTATGAAATCGTTTATATCATCCTCAGTCTCTTGACAGACTGTTAACACTTCCAGAGAATATCTGTTCAAAGGACCTTCCAGCACTGCATTTTACTCTCCAGGAAAATGTAGCCCACGGCACATCAAATCCCTGGGCTTGATTTACCCTAGCCTAAAAAGGGAGATACCATTTGCATGTCCCTGCATGGCAGTGAAAATTTACTCCAGTAGAAGGAAGGGCAGCCAAGTGCTATATTCTAGACAGCTGCCACCCCTTAGCAGTTCTGTTAGGTTATAACTGGACTCCACAGAAGCCCCACAAAGGAAGCTGAGCAGGGGATGTACTGAACTGACATATTCCCCAGCTGCCCCAGCCTCGATCACTTTTTGGTCAGTATCATCTACTTGTGGGATTCCACTAACAGCATAGATGCCCCATGGCAGTGGTGAGGTTGCAATCCTTTTGTGGGACTTTTGTCCCCTCTCCTGTTCTTCAGCTGAGAGCCCTGCACTCTGAACTAAGGTGTATCTAAGTAGGAAAGCACAGGCCTGACTGAAAATGTCTTTTAGAACACAAGCAAATGAATGTGGTGGTCTCAGTTACCCCGCTAACAGAAATCCCCTTGTGGCAGTCCTAATTTAATGCAAACCTTCTAATTAATGTCCAGATTTAAATGATACATAAAAACAGCTGAATTCATCTTTTAAAATTATTTGCACTAAAAACTCTTTTGCTTACTTGATGCTAAATACAGATAGTCAAGAAAGCAGTAGGCAAGCTTACTTGCTGTACCATTGCACACTAATTAAAACATTTTAGTGCAGAGATCAGCATAATTAAAAAATTAGCAAACGATGAGAGCATAGGATAATTTGTAATATCAGCGCATTGATGCATTGGGGCCCAGATACTGTAATTTGATTGGCAGTATTTTATTAAGTTTTGGCAGCATTTATGTAGGCTGGGAGCTCCTTTATGAAGCTCTAGCACATTAATCCAAGCTCCAGCTCTCGTTAATACTGATGAGTGAAGGCAGTTAATTCAATTATGTATGAAGTACTGCTGATTAAATAATATTTCACTTCTTGCTATAGAATTAACTCTGCTTTATTAACAGCCACCACTGTCTCCAACATTGAATGTCAGAGGGACCTTTTCTCAACCATGCCCTTTGATTTTTACCATCTGTTCAACCATCCTGGTTGCCTATGTACCACTAGTAACTCCTGTCATATTGTGCAGGCACTCACTGCCTTTTGAGAACTTCTGCTGTCATTCCCAAATGTCTGTGTGATGTCAGAAAACTTTTATTCCCCCACAGAATATACTGTATACACTTTACAGAAATCTTTAACGGAACTCCCCAACACAAAACATTTTCCCACTCAGTGTAAAAGTAGGTGATAAATAATACAGACTAGCACATTTTGGACAGGTGTCATCTTATGAATAAAGTGCAACAGCATTTGAGAATACATTTGTTGATGATTTTAACGCTTGTTTTAATATAGTTTGAAGGCTCACTGTACTAGATGCCGTTCACACACGACACCATGAAGAGACTGCTTACAGTTTAAGCAGACAAGACAGACAATGAGTGAGAGAAAGGAAAACGTATTAATGGGAGACTGAAGCCTAGAGGAATTCAGTCACTTGAGGTCACACAGGAAGTTTGTAGCACACACACAAAATAAACCTGTATCTCTCAAACACTTGTCCAGTGTCTTCAGCAGGACCACCTATCTTCTGCAACCTGAGTTAGCAGATCTTTGTGAATGATCCAAAAGAACTCTGATCCCTGAAGTTAACTTGTCTTTTAAAAGATTATATGCATTTATTAATTTCAAGGCATGGGGTCGATTCTGATCCTACTTACACCAGTGCAACTCCATTGACTTCAGTGGAGATATTACTGATCTATACTGGCACATGGTCAGATTTAGACATTGAACATAGTCTCTGATCCTTCACAAAGGGTTGCTATGAATTTTTAAAACAGGTCAAAGCCAGGTGCATGGCAACAGAAATGTCCTTAGTATGAAATATAGCACAACCAGCATAGTACAGAATCATGAATGGTAATATACAAGATGCAGAAAGTCAAGTCAATAGCATCAACCACCATTGTTAAAACTGCACTGCACTAGGAGCTGTACAAAACCACCTTTTATTGTTTGGTGGAATACTGAACAAACTGCATCACCACTTTCTGTTAGTGTGTGGGGAACACCAAATTCAATGGGAGTTGAGGGCACTCAGCACTTTGCAGTATTGGCCTCTTATTGTTCTGGCTATAATTGACTCTTGTTCAACCGGAATATTCCTGGGATGAGCTTTCTGGTTTTACATACAACAATAGTTTAGTTATATATTATAGACTTATAGAAAGAGACCTTCTAAAAATGTTAAAATGTATTACTGGCACACGAAACCTTAAATCAGAGTGAATAAATGAAGACTCAGCACACGACTTCTGAAAGGTTGCCGACCCCTGATATATGACATAAGATCAGTTCCAAAAGAAATGCAAGTTAATGACCAATACACTAAGTATCATGCATCCCAGAGAGGCAGCAGAGTGGATAAGGCACTGCACTAGGAGTCCAGAGACTTGGATTCTCTTTCAAGCTCTGCCACTGACATACTGAGTGACCTTGAGCAAATTACTTATTTCTTCCTCCCACCTACCTCCATATTGTGAGTCATTTCTATTTAGACTCTAAACTCTTCAGTGCAGAGACTCTCTCTTATGTGTCAGACTTGGTTAGCATGTCAAAGATGCTGTCCAGTACAGGTTTCCTCATTAAAAACGACTATAAAACCTCCAAAAGAAACAAATACCAGACTAATCATTCTCCACACAGTTATCATACATTTTTGCAACACCTTCCACCGTAGGGAGAGACATGATTGTGCATATCTAATCAATAAACATTAAACATCAGTCCAAATTGGAAGAAGACTATTTTAGCTGAAATCTACGTCTCAAATGGCATGTGCATTCATAAAACTAGCTTTTCTAGTCGCCCTTTAGGTTTTCATTTTTACTGGAATCTCTTCAGAAAAGTAGTAATACAAGAGTCAATCAAGCATATCAGAAAAAAATCACTATCATTCTTTGCAATTCCAACCTTTTTATTTCATTTTGATATTGTTTCACAAGTATTAATTACTCCTCACATCTCCCTGTCTGAGGGAGACAAGTATTTCCTCATTTTACAGTGGGGCAAGTAAGTGAGTTGCCTAAGACCTTGAAAGGAGTTTATGAGAGGGCAGGAAAGTGGTGTTGTAGTCTTCTGACCAAACCATGTAACTATGCCTCTCTTTTCAAGCTGCAATGACACCTTTTACTCTATAAAAGCATAATTTATTAGTAGTAATTAAGTCACTTCCTAATATGACATGGAAAATGCCATGTTTGGTATTTTTCTTATTTCAAGTTACAGCAAATTTTTACAAACTATTAAAACAAATATCACATGAGCAGGGATGCAAAGGGACAGAAGTTGGAAGGCCTTAACTCATCCCTCCATAGTACTACACTTCTTTTTTTAAGAAACTTTTTTATAGACTCTGATGATTACAACTTAAAAAATATAAGGCTGATGGACAAGTGTCTAGAGAACAAAGAAATAAGCTACAGCATAGGCTTGCACATACTTAGTAACCTGTTTTGGCTTAATGAAAAACATTTCCAGAACCATTCACAGGAGATACATTCACAAATCCCAGATTATGCTAATAGAGTTTGAGCTGCACGCATACTGGCTCCTTCACACCACTGCAAAACATATCCAGGAGAGCAATGCAGAAATAAATTATAAATGGAACCAATACATAGTTTGTGCACCTCGTTAAAATTGCAGCCAATTCCTACCCCGACTGCAGCAACACCACAAAGTCACCAGCACATCGGATTAGGGGAACATATGAGAGAGAGAGAGATGAAAACAGCATATGTCCTTGGAAAACCATGTGATCAGCACATCTGTCTCACCTTATCCCTTTCTGTTAGAGAACAATTACTCTTGTGAAGTAGCATGGGGGCATTTCAGATTTTGTCATTGTACCGAAGGGGTGCTTTCTGCTCTGGTGTTCACAAGCCATTCAGAAAGAATGACAGGAAACGACTTAGACTGCCTCCCACGGCACCTAAAATGTGTCACACAGTTTAAAGAAAAACCTACCATATTTATCATAAAAATGTGCAGTGAAGTATTAAGCAGATAGCCTTTTTGGCCAGGAGATGCACAGAAAACTGAGGATCTAAGTGACAAAGCAGCCATGCTGTAACACATGAAATTCAATAGCTGCTGCATTTGATGCTAAACTTTATCTTAATATAGTCACAGTGTTTACTTCAAATTCTGGAGTCTAATTTCCAAGTGGTTAATTTTTTCTTTTAAAATAAATTTTAAGGTTTGTTCTAGGGATGTTCTATGCTCTTTCTTTAAATTGAATAAAAACCCACTTTATTTTCTAGTCTTGTAGTCATATTCGGACCTGATACATCTTCGCTGAAATAAATGATGCCTGCTTACCAGGGCTACCTTTGGCTTTTCTCCCCTTCTCCACTCATGAACCAGCAAAGAGAAACATGCACTAGAACAGAATAGATTTGCCTAAACCAGCAGAGGGCCCCGATGCAAGCAGTTATGCAGCAGACAGACATTGAAGTAGCTGCAGTTATCTGCAAATGAATTACAATAGTCTATTAAAGAGTCTGAAGGACAAAGAGTACACTGGAAAACTAGGGGTCAAGAACTGTAATGCTTTTTGAAGTAGGGTTGCTGACAGTGCTGTAATATTACTGTGAACTTGATTACTAAACCAGCAACTATCTGAAGAAGTGCTTATATGCTTAAGTCAGTGGTAGTCTAAATAACTACTAAAGTTTTGTCTTTATTAAAGCTGTTGAACCAAAATGATTAGAAGATGTTACAGACAAAGGAAACTAATTAGTTCAAATGTTTAAATATAAATTTACTATTGGGCTGAGACCAAGTGTGGGCTGAGACCAAGTGTGGACTTTTTCAGTCACAAAAGATTTTGTTTGTTTGTTTGTTTTTTGGAGAAATTTAGGATCAGCTGGAAAAGGGAGATCACAATGGAAATCACTGTTATCTTTGCATTATTATTAAATACATTTAGACTGTTGTAGTATCCAAAACACATTGAGCGCTCTGCAATCACAGGCCCTGATTCTCCTCTCATTTACGTCCGTGTTAATCTGGAGTTACTCCATTGAAAGCAATGGCGTTACACCACTTTAAAACTGATGTGAGAGGAGAATCAGGCCCACAGACCCTACATTTAACATAAGGAATAAGGAACAATGAAGGCTGCAATAGCTGATTCATTTCCTATTTCAGAATTATATTTCCGAAAGCTCAGATCTCTCTAAAAGGTTACCTCCACCTTCTGAAAACATACACAACACAATTTATTTTTAGAGATGTACAGAAATCTCTTGCTTGCATAGCAAATCAGGCATATGCTCTTGGATCTACATGCCAGTTTTGTGAGAGTTCAAGATTTCTGTGGTTTTTCCTTTAATTAACCAGAACAAATTTTCCATTAATTCTGGGAAAGCAAAAAGCAGTGTGCAGAAAACTGCATTTTCCTTGGACACAACTCCCCGCTGCCCCCAGATGAACAGCAACTGGAAATCCTTCTACTGTTGACCTTCCTACACTGCTGTGTGAGACGCTATCCCGCCTTAGAAAGGGTCTGATTTAATCAAACTAGTTAAGCATACACCTACTTTTTATCCTTAGACTACCTTATATGCTTAAGGATAGGCACATGCTTAAAGTATCTTACTGAATCAAAGCCAAAATGTGCAACTTTTCTCCTTTCCCTTGCCATCTTCTGCACAATATGGATATGTTGCACCTATACCTGCCAAGACCTCTAACTCCTCCTTTTGATCAGCACCACTGCTCTTCATTCTGCCTGCACAGGAATACTGTGTACTGCCAGTTCCATTTTAAACAAGAGATGCAAATATTCGACTTCCTATGATCTTTTATCAAATGAATAATCTTCAGTAGATTCAACACCACTTTCTTTTAATGTCTGTCCCTGTGAATTCCTTATATCACAAAACCCAAAGAGGATAACTTTAAAAAAAAATTAAATATACTCCATCTTCCTCACTCCTATGATCTTTTCTTCTTCCCCATTTATTGTCATCATCAACTAAAAAACACTTTTCATCTATGTCACTATCATCTTCACTGAGAATTCCTTTGAGGCCACTTCTTGCCTGATACATAGAATATTTGTTTTTACTCTCTAAAATATCTTTCAATAAGCCTTTATTTAAACCACTCCATTGGAACATTCTGTTATTAAAAATCATAGGGAGTCATTTAATTTTAGCTTGGTGAAAATTACTGACTTTTAATCAACTTACTTCAGTTACAGAATAGAATTATGCTTTCTCCATGGCTTGTGAGCCAGTCAGCATGTTGACATCAAGTGTGTACATCTCTTTGATCTCTCTTCTTTCACTAGCAATGTATTGAATCTTTCTTCTACTGCACATGTAATGAAGATCTCCAAGCCCTCCCCGCACCCCAAGATGCCACCTCAAGTCCAGGACCACTTTCTGGTTTGCAGCCAAAGCTCTCAAAACCTGGGGACCATCACCAAAAGGCAAGTGGTGGAGGCTGTGGAAGAACAGCGAGATCAAGAATCAAGACCTGATCATAGATCCTACAGACCAACTACCTGGCTTCATTGTGCCAGGTAAGATACAGATCACAGAAAACAGCATCAGAATGTCACATGGATGTTGCAGTTACCTACTACAAGAATGGAAGATGAAAGAGAGACCGATATGTGAATAAAGACAAGACATCCAAACCATGAACATGTAGCAAATCATTCCACCATTGTAAAGTGGATGACAAACCTGGATATCCACTTCTAATTTTGCTTTTCAAGTTCCCATAGGAAAGAAGAATGCACACATATCTAGACTTGTGGTAGTTTAGGTTCATAGGGGCTCGTGGGAATGTTTTCTTTGATTCCAATCCATAAGGATTCAGAGTTTTGCTTTGAGTTTCAAATTCCTCATTAATGCAAATTCTCAAAATTCTCAATTTTCACCTAGTTTTACCTCAAAAATTCCAATTTTTGTTATTTCAACACAATACTCTAGATTACATTTTTGTACAAGTTGAATCATCTAACCATAAGAGACACCATGGACCCCACCATTCCAGTAATGTGTGTGCATACCCCTTGTCATCCAGTACACAATAATATAGCATCACAATGGCTGTTACAACAATTGCTTATGTGGAAAAATAATATTAAGATGTATTTCTAGAGTTAAAAGTTCTCTGCTTGAGGGTTTTTTTTTTAAATTACTGGCAAAATGCTGAAGTCCAACAATTTAAAGTGTAAAGATGAAATTTTATAGTGATACTTTGCTCAATTACAGCAAAAGTTACTCACCCTTAATTTGGAGTTATTGGACCAAATGCCACTTGCTATAGAAAAATGCACGTCTTGAACAACTCCACTGACTGTAACCAAGACAGGAATTTGACCTTCTGTATCCATCAACACACAAAACAACTGTATGACACAACGCTTTCTGAGTTGGACACGTTGGTCCCAATCATTCTGCCCTAGAAAAAGATCCACATGAGGGGAATATTTAACCGGAAAATACATTCAATTTCTAAGGCACCCTCCTTGGACTATGGATGGGCCTGCATATGGACAGAAAGGCAGAAGCAATCTTGTCTCTGATGCTGCATGGCCATCTCATGAGCCATGTAAACACTGCTAGATTAATTCCAGTCATGTACCACACACACAGTCCCCACACTGAGGGGTAAAGAAACTGAAAAGAATGAGTTAATCTAGCATAGGAGTTATTTTGAAATGCTTAAGAAGAAATGAAGTACAAATATGCAGACAGACAGGAAACAAAGGTTTGGTGAAAGCACAATCCCCACCCTGCAATACAAATAAAAAAAATTAGGACAAGGTTTTTTTGTTGATGAGTTGTTGGCTGACATTAACATAGCCTTGTATAAACTCATCACATTAGCTTATTTTCCCTTTTTCCTGCAGCTCATTTCTAGGAAACTCATTTCTGAAAGGCTAAATCCTTTAAGAAAGATACTCACAGTAGTTACTCATGGAAAAACATAAAACAAAATGTAAACAAGTTGACAGTATCTTGCCAGGACAATGCTGGAAATAAGATATGCATTTCAAGGGTCCTTTCCCTTCTTAAATAAATAAATCAGAGAATCTCCTTATGATGATTTATTTGTACAGCTAAATGCAGAAGTGTCATTTATCATTCACAACGCAATATACCCATCCTCACACATCATATAAATTCACTGGAGTTATACTTCCTCTTGTACTATAATTTACATCTCTTGTTTTTCAACTACTAAATTCCAATCATATGTATACCATTTCCCCTGTATTATCTCTTAGCTGTAAGTTTCACAGAATGAAAATTACTGATAAATATGTTTTAGAATCGTAGAATTATAGAATATCAGGGTTGGAAGGGCCTTTGGGAGGTCATCTAGACCAACCCCCTGCTCAATGCAGGACCAATTCCCAACTAAATCATCCCAGCCAGGGCTTTGTCAGACCTGACCTTAAAAACTTCCCTAGGCAACCCATATAGAGTACAAAACTAAAATGTTTAAAACACAATTTTTATTTATATATAAGCTATATATATGAATATTGATGCCATATATATATATATATGGTGTCATAAATTGCCGAGCCATGTAATAAAATGCATTTACGATTAACCTGTAACCATATTACCTGCACCGTGCCTGCCAGTCTATTTGCCCCAGAACTTATTCTAAGCTACCACACTTCTCTACAACTTCAAACTGCTGCCATTTTCTTTTTTAAAATACCCAAGAAATATTTTTATTTCCCCTGAAATGCAGTATTTCTCCCACAAACTACATTGGTCAATGGACTATCACTGAATCACAGATATGTGGGCTGGAGGGGTCCTTGAGAAGTCATCAAGTCCAGCCCCCAATGCTGAGGCAGGACCAAGTAAACCTGGATCATCTCTGACAGGCGTTTGTCCAACTTGTTCTTAAAAACCTACGATAACAGGGATTCTACAACCTCCCTTGGAAATCTATTCCAATGCTTAACTACCCTTATAGCTAGAAAGTCCCTCCTGATATCTAACCTAAATCTCCCATGCAGCAGATTAACTCTTTTCCTTCTTTTTCTACCTTCAGTGGACATGGAAAACAATTGAATACTCTCCTCTTTATAACAGACTTTAACTCCTCACTTAAAGTCATTCCGGTTAATGTTGTTTTGTTGTTACATTGCTTATTAATTAGAGAACATGCTGGTTTAAAGTTGCGCAATGTTCCCTTACAACATTGTTTGGCAGCCGCCTGCTTTGTCCACTGCTTGCAGAAAGAACAGCCCGCTGGAGCTAGCTGATGGGGGCTTGGAACCAGGGTGGACTGGCAGCCCCGCTATCAGCTCCCCACTCCCCTAAGTTCCCTGTGCGAGAGCCTGCTAGCAGTTCAGCTGTCCCTCCCCACCATTGCCATGTGCTGCTCCTGCCCTCTGCCTTGGAGCTGCTCCTGGGAGCCTCCTGCTTGCTGTGCGGGGGTAGGAAGGCTACCTGCTCCTGCCCCCTGCTTAGTCCATCTCCATAGAGCTGGGGCGGGCGGGGGAGGACACATGACAGGGCTCAGGATGGAGGGCGCTTGCTGCCAGCAGCTGCTGTCTCAACTTGCTGATCTACTTAAAAAGGCAATGTACTTAGAGTGGGGTCAGTGTACTTAAAGGGGCAATGCGCATCTCTCTCTTTCTCTCACACACACACAAGTGCATACACACAGAGATACTGTGGTCTCTGTCTGCCATGCTTTCTCCCCTCCCTCTATTTGAGCTGCCTTGCAGAGTGTGAGGCTACATTAACAATGTGTTAACTCTTGAGGGCTCAGCCGAGTGCTGGTTCATCAATAGCAGTAAGGCGTTCCCTGGGAAATATCCCACCCTCTGACTTCACCACCTCAACCAAACTTCACAATCATCATTGCTGTGTACAATATTAAACTGTTTGTTTAAAACTTAGAGAGAGAGAAAGTAAAATATATATAATGTCTTGTCTGGTGAAAAATTTCCCTGGAACCTAGACCCCGCCTATTTACATTAATTCTTATGGGGAAATTGGATTTGTTTAACATCATTTCGCTTAAAATTGCATTTTTCTGGAACATAACTACAGCGTTAAGTGAGGAGTTACTGTATTTGAAGACTGTTATCAGGTCCCAACATAGTATTTTCTCAAGGCTAAGCATGCCCAGCATTTTTAAGTTTTGTCCCTAGGTCAAAAATTCTAAACCTTTTTTTATTTTTGTAGCTCTCCTCTGGACTCTCTCTAATTTGTCCACATTCTTCCTAAAGTGTGGCACCCTGAATTGGACACAGTACTGAGCTGAGGCCTCACCAGTGCTGAGCAGAGTGGGACAATATGATGTTCTATATCTTGGGGGAATACTCAGCACCCCTATGTTCATCCTTATAAAATGACTGTGTGGTATCCAATGAAAAGTTTATCATGTTGAGTGTCTTCGGAAGGCTCATGATGCACTGAGTATGGTTGTTATAGGGATGTTATAGTAATGATAAGTTATAATTTCATGTATATAGTTAGGAGGTTGAAAATGTATCTTCATGGCTTAAAGTATGCCCAGGCAAAAACTCTCCAAAAGCAGAGGGGCAGTTCAACACCTCATCAGAGCATGTATGAGACAAACCCAGCCCAGCCTCACAGGAACAAAGGACACTGGCCTAGGCAACAACAAAGGATCTGTTGAACTCTTGAGTGAGTCATCCCCTTCCTTTGGTAAGTTTGGGACTGCGATGAGGTAATGCTCACCTGATTCTGAAGGAGGGGAGCAAAGCCAAGAAAGAACATGATAAAAGGGAGAGACGTTTGCCATGCTCTTCCTCTCTCTTCCATCTACATCTATGAACACCACCAAGCACTGAAGCGCTGATCAAAGGGGAGAGCCAGGCTGAAGGGCAACCAGCCAGCCTGTCATAAGAAGTATCTAAGTTTATAAGGGCACCAAAAGTGTTAAGATCAGCTTAGAATGCGTTTTCGCTTTTATCTCATTTGACCAAATCTGACTTCGTGTGTTTTGACTTATAATCACTTAAAATCTATCTTTCTGGTTAATAAATCTGTTTGTTTATTCTATCTAAAGCAGTGCATTTGGTTTGAAGTGTGTCAGACTCCTTTGGGATAAGAAGCCTGGTAGATATCAATTTCTTTGTTAAACTGATGCACTCATATCAAGTTGCAGTGTCCAGCGGGCATAACTGGACACTGCAAGATGGAAGTTCCTAGAGTTGTGTCTGGGACTGGAGATATTGACTAGTGTCATTTGGTTGCACAATCCAAGGAGCAGCTTACATGCCAGATGTTGTGCATGAACAACCCAGAAATGGGGGTTCTCACAGCAGAGCAGGGTAAGCCTGACTCCCAGAATCAAGGATTGGAGTCACCAGTCCGGATAACATCAGGGGAATGTCAAGACAATTACCCCCCAAGTTTTACATACAACACTCTTGTTAATACAGCCCAGAATTATATTAGTCTTTTTTACAACTGCATCACATTGTCGACTCATATTCAATTTGTGATCCAATTATAAGATCTGGGCCCTGTTCTGCAGTACTACCACCTAGCCAGTTATTTCCCATTTTGTAGCTGTGCACTTGATTTTTCCTTCCTAAGTGAAATACATCATACTTTGTTTTACTGAATTTCATCTTGATGAATTCAGATCAATTTATCAAGGTCCTTTTGAATTCTAATTCTGTTCTCCAAAGTGCTTTCAACTCTTCACAGCTTGCAATCATCTGTAAATTTTATAAGCATTCTCTCCACTCCATCGTCCAAAGTCATTAATGAAAACACTGAATAGTACTGGTCTTGGGAGTGACCCCTGAGGGACCTCACTAGATATTCCCTCCCAGTTTGACATGAAACACTGATAACTATTCTTTGAGTACAGTCTTTCAACCAGCTGGGCACCCACCTTATGGGCCACACTTGCCTAGTTTGCTTATGAGAATGTCATGTGGGACTGTATCAAAAAAGTCTTACTAAAATTGAGGGGACGGAGAGGGATCTCCACTGGGACAGAGCCAAGACAGACTCCTACGTTAGATCCTCTTGCTTCCAGCATAGAAAGAGGTATAACCAACATGCCCATATGCTGCACCAATCCATGGTTACAGCTTTGTTTTCCTGGGACTGTTAACAGCTAGCATAAATGAGAGCTGCTCCCCGACTGCTTTAATTTATGTGAGGGGACTGATCCTGTTCACAGATCCCCCAGGATCTCACAGTACACAAAGATAGGCTTTACACCCCTTTTCTCTTCAGCTTCACAGGCATGTCCTATTTGCAGATTCATTAGACTCCAGGATCTGGCCCATTGTCTGTTAAGCCACAGAAATAATGCACTTGATAATATAGCACAATACACTATAGTTCAGGAAATCTAACTATAAGGGTGCAGTAGATAAGAGAAAAAATGTTCAAAACACTGATGAAAATATATCATCAAAACCAGTTGACATTCTGATAGTTGCTTGCTTCTAAATGAAAAGCTAAGAACCCCCTCTTCTCCAATTATGAACAGCATGCTCCAAAAATTTCTTGCTCTAAATACACAGCCTAGCAACAGCAGCATGAACTAACTAGTGAAAGGTGTCTTTATGTACATTATATGTGAACACCAATACAGCTCATGTTGCATAACGGTCAAGCAGGAAATTGAAAATTAAATGCCAGTATTACATTAGCAGTTTTCTGAAGGGCACTTGAGAAAACAGTTTGCCAGAAATCTTCCCAGTTTACATACCAACACACACACAGGAATGTCATTCACTTTTATTCATTTCATCATACTTTCTATGACATTCAACATTCTCTGGGTATCCTTTTAACATTTTTAAACCAATACTTAATACAAAAAAAATCAAAGGAGCGGGGAATGCTGCTCTAGGGATTAAGGGTCATATTTTCAGAAGTGCTTAAATGATAATGGAGCCTAAGTTCCAATTTCAATACTAAAAAGAACGAGGCATATTTGTGGTACCTTAGGGCTGGGCTACACTGCGGGGTAGGGGGGAAATAGCGTAGCTGAAGTTAACTATCTTATTTCGACTTACCTCCCGTCCTCATGGAGCGGGATCGACGGCCGTGGCTACCCTGTCGACTCCACTTCCACCGCTCGCCCTGGTGGAGTTCCGGAGTCTATGAGAGCGCGTTCAGGGATTGATGTATCATGTCTAGATAAGACACAATATATCGATCTCCGATAGATCGATCGATCGCTACCTGCCAATCTGGCGGGTAGTCTGGTCATACCCTTAGAGACTAACAAATTTATTTGAGTTTAGTGGGACTAAAACCCACTTCATCAGATGCATGCAGTGGAAAATACAGCAGGAAGATATATATACACAGAGGAGATGCAACACCCATTTTTTTCAACAAGGGTAATCAGTTAAGGTGGGCTATTAGCAGCAGGAGAAAAAAAAACTTTGTAGTGAATCAGGATGGCCCATTTCCAACAGTTGACAAGAAGGTGTGAGTGACAGCAGGGGAAAAAGTTAGCATGGGGAAATAGGTTTTTACTTTGTGTAATGACTCATCCACTCCCAGTCTTTATTAAAGCCTAATTTAATGGTGTCAAGTTTGCACATTAATTCCAATTCTGCATTTTCTCATTGGGATCTGTTTTTGAAGTTTTTTTTTTTGGAGTATAGCAACTCTGAGGTCTGTAATCAAGCGACCAGAGAGGCTGAAGTGTTCTCTGACTGGTTTTTGAATGTTATAATTCTTGACGGCTGATTTGTGTCCATTTATTCTTTTGTGTAGACACTGTCCAGTTTGGCCAAAGTACATGGCAGAGGGGCATTACTGGCACATGGCGGCATATATCACATTGGTAGATGTGCAGGTGAACGAGCCTCTGATAGTGTGGCTTTTGTGATTAGGTCCTATGATGGTGTCCCTTGAATAGATATGTGGACAGAGGTGGCAATGGGCTTTGTTGCAAGGATAAGTTCCTGGGTTAGTGTTTTTGTTGTGTGGTTGCTGGTGAGTATTCGCGTCAGGTTGGGAGGCTGTCTGAAGCGAGGACTGGCCTGTCTCCCAAGATCTGTGAGAGTGACGGATCATCCTTCAGGATAGGTTGTCATTCTGATGATGCCTGGAGAGTTTAGTTGGTGGCTGAAGGTGACGCTAGTGGCGAACTGTCACTTTCTTTGTTGGGCCTTCTGTAGTAAGTGACTTCTGGTACTCTTCTGCTCTGTTCAATCTGTTTCTTCACTTCAGCAGGTGGTTTTGTTGTAAGAATGCTTGATAGAGATCCTGTAGGTGTTGTTCTGTCTGAGGGTTGGAGCAAATGTGTTTATCTTAGAGCTTGCTGTAGACAATGGATCGTGTGGTGTGTCTGGATGGAAGCTGGAGGCATGTAGGGAAGTATAACGGTCAGCAGTTTCTAGTATTAAGGTGTATGATGTGACCATCGCTTATTAGCACTGTAGTGTCCAGGAAGTGGATCTCTTGTGTGGGCTGGTCCAGGCTGAGGTTGATGGTGGGATGGAAATTGTTGAAATCATGGTGGAATTCCTCAAGGGCTTCTTTTCCATGGGTCCAGATGATGAAGATGTCATCAATGTAGAGCGAGTAGGGGCATTAGAACACTTCCTCAGCTCTTGTCCCCTAAGTCAGCCATAAAAGAGTTGGTATACTCTGTGGCCATGTGGGTATTCATAGCAGTGCCGCTGACTTGAAGGTAAACATTGTTCCCAAATGTGAAACAGTGAGAACAAAGTCACAATGTTCAGTCACCAGGTTTGCCGTGACACTATCGGGGGTACTGTTCCTGATGGCTTGTAGTCCATCTTTGTGTGGAATGTTGGTTTAGAGGGCTTCTACATCCCTACTGGCCAGGATGGTGTTTTCTGGAAGATCACCAATGGACTGTAGTTTCCTCAGGAAGTCAGTGGTGTCTTGAAGATAGCTAGGAGTGCTGACCTATATGGCTCGTTACAGAAGCCTATGTCCCACTGACTTTCAGTGAGACTTAGGACCAGATTTACAAAGGATTTTAGGTTGCCTACACATGTAGATAGGTGCCTACTGGGATTTACAAAAGTGTCCATCTCCCTGTTTAGGCACCTTTGTAAATCTATTCCTAAATCTCACTGAAAGTCAATGGGACTCAGGTTCCTAAGTGAGTTTGAAAATGGGACTTGAGCACTTTTGAAAGTCTGACCTCAAATCACTTTAAATGAATTTGCTGAGGCAGGAAAAAAAGTCCTGTTTACAAAGCTGAGCCTGAATTAACAGTTTCTATTTGCATCATGACATTATAAAACCTGTGCTCTGGAGCTGTTGTAAATTACTCATCGAGTTCTGCAGACTCTACCATACACACAGAATACTCCTGCACTTTTTTTTTTTTTTTTTTTTTTTTTTACACAAACGTACAAAGAATTACAGCCACAGCACATCCTTAAACAACTCCACTGGCTCTCCATTAATTTCAGAAACCATTTCAAGACTGCGTCTCATATATTTAAATCCCTTTGTGGGCTTGTTCCCACTAACATCCTCTTATACATACAGATGTATAAAAGTGGCAGAATCTGCACTTTTCTTACAAGGATTTGGTGGGCCAAATTTCAATTGCACCAATGTAAATTGAGACTAATCCCACACACTGTAATGGTTACCTTGGGGACAGCCATATATTTTGTCTTCCCTTTGTTGATGAACCAACCTACTTGTTTTGCAGTATCTATCAAAAGCTCAGTCTTTTCTTCCTTTAAGCAATGTGTTAACTAAACAGGACAACGTCGTCACCAGCAAAAATGAAGTGATCCAATTCTGCTTTATCATTTGTACATAAAATTCCTCAGTTGCCTTCTGTGGTTACTTGTCTCATGACACAGTCAAAGACTTGCGCAAACAATAGTGGGGACATAACAAACCCTTTCCTGACTCCAGTTGTTTCTGCAAACCATTGGGTGCTGTTGTCACCATCTCTGACTGCACATTTGGTATTAACCTATAGATCCTTGATTACTCTAACTATTTTTGCTGTTTTCTGTACTATGCCATAATTTTCCAAAGACGGTCTCTGTATACACTGTCAAAAGCCTTCTAGAAATCTAAGAAAGTTAACAGAACAGGCATTCTCACTCCACAGTTTGTTCTATAATAGGTCTGAGAATAATATGGTTTGAACATGATCTCAGTGTCCTAAAACCTGCTTGTTCCTCTTGTGACAGATCCAAACCAGTAGGGTACAGGAGTCTGGTAGAGGGCAAATATACTGGTCACTGGATGAGTAGTTTTCTGTTCCCTGAGTGACCAGAGCAGGGGCTGCACTAGAATAATCAGGAACCTGCTAGAACCAATTAAGACAGACAGGCTGATTAGATCACCTGCAGCCAATCAAGGCAGGCTAATCAGGACACCTGGGTTTAAAAAGGAGCTCACTCCAGTCAGGTGAGGAGAAGCCAGAGGAGAGGAAGTGTGTGTGAGGAGCTGTGAGCAAGAGGCACAAGGAGCTGAGAGCGAGAGGGTGTGCTGCTGGAGCACTAAGGAGTACAAGTGTTATCAGATACCAGGAGGAAGGTCCTGTGGTGAGGATAAAGAAGGTGTTTGGAGGAGGCCACGGGGAAGTAGCCCAGGGAGTTGTAGCTGTCATGCAGCTGTTACAAGAGGCACTATAGACAGCTGCAATCCACAGGGCCCTGTGCTGGAACCTGGAGTAGAGGGCAGGCCCGGGTTCCCCCCAAACCTCCCAACTCCTGATCAGACACAGGAGGAGCTGATCCAGACTGTGGCGAAGATCACTGAGGTGAGCAAATCTGCCAATAAGCGCAGGACCCACCAAGGTAGAGGAGGAACTTTGTCACAACCTCTAAATTGAAGATCTGCTTGTTTCTTGATACAGTCCAAGATTCTACACACATTTCCCAGACAGTGATTCCTCTCCACTTATTGCAGTTGGTAAGGTCATCCTTCTCTAGCAATTTTATTATAAGGCCTTTCTTACACTGGGTTGGCTTATTTTCTTCATTCCATATTCTATGTAAAAAGAGAAGGAAGTCTGAAGGGCTGTTTTGTCACTTGCTTTAAGCATGTCACCAGTAACGTTATCCTCTCCAGTTGCTTTCCCATTTTTTAAGTGCACTGATGACTTTTCTAACTTCTTCCACTGTAATATTTCCTAAATCGATATCAACCTTTAGCGGTAGGTCTTCATCACATATTGCTAATAATTTGCTCAGGCATGGTCTATTTAAAACAACCTGAAAACATTCTGCTTATCTTCTCCTTTGTTGTTCTTCTGTACTAAGAGTCTTTCCATTTGCATTTAATAGGCCCTCCAGTTGCATACCACATTATGTCCAGGAAATGCCTTCTCTCTTTTATAACCCCCATGAATGAGAAAGAACAGACCTCTAACAAACCACAGGAAATCTAAACAGAATGCCTGGAAGAGTCAGTAACAGCCATTTAGAACTACTATGCAATCTCTCCTATATATAAAAGCTAAGTAAATATGAGTCAATATGTATTCAGTATGGGTTTGTCATGAACTGGCTCTGAGTCCCTGGGTAAGACACTCAGGTTTACTGATTTAATAAAGATCTCCACATCCCCAGACTTGGACAACAAAAATCTACAAAATGAAAAGAATTCTCACCTTTGTTAGATTAAATGTTCTCAATTTAAGACTTAGATCTCACTGTTGTTTTAAATCAGCAAACCTTGGCCAGCCAAATCATAAAGGTTCCAGAGTAATTCACATAACTCCAATCTAAACACAATCTAACCAATTAAAATACTACACCAAATTGCTATGGATTCCCAACCTACAGAGACTGGAGTCAGTAATCTCTTTCCCTCCATATGAGTAACCTATCAGAAATGAGTGAGCTTGGTCCTCCCCATTTCTCCTCTCACATTAATGAATCATTTACTTATATGAGCTCTCTAATTTCCCCTCTGACATTTTCAAATATTCCCACAATTCTCAGATGTCACATTCTTGCTACACAGTCAAGTTCATCCATTTTAGCTTGCATAGACTTGCCTTCTTTGAGAAGTGAATGTACAGTCAAAAATTAAGGCCAATTCTCCAGAAAGACTATATTTGTCCCTGTCTCTCACCGGTTTTGGAAAAGAACTCTGCCTTTGTACCAATTCTAGTTACAATGCTAAGAAGAAAGCACAAGCTTTTATGGGTTAAATCCATGCTTGGCATCATATTTTAAAATGATGTAAATCTCTTTTCCCAGTCTTGCGTTGTAGCTGGATGCAGCCTTCAGCATCACAGTCCCTTATGGTTAGACTCAAGTCTTTGGAAAGAAGAAGATGGACGCTATTGTTTTAGGGGCATAATCTCTGCTCCAAACCATCAGTTCACCCTTGGGAGCAACCACTTTCAAAGCAACCCAGAAGGGTGGGAGACAAGCTTTTAGCATTGCCTGTTCTATTCAGGTTCATAGATTCTTCTCTTCACCATAGTAGCTTTGTGTCGTCCAGAAGTGCATTAAGAAACATGAGTAATATTTGTCATATGTGGTTCATTCTCTCTCATCTGTTCCCCAGAGGAAGAGCTGTATGTGAAATGTGTTGTTTCATTTTGGTAAGGGGGTTATATGTTTGTTTGTTTTAATTGTAAGCTGCTATGGGTTTATGACAGGGAAGGCAAGGTCAAAGGAGTGTGCCTGTTTAGGGTTTGCAGATATCCAGTCTCTCTCTCCTCCCTCTCAAATATCATTAATCTTTTATTGCCTAGGAATCAGGATAATGCTGAAATTTCACTCAGAATCTTAACACCACTTCAAATTTTTCTGCAGACACATCAAAACACACTATAGATGAACTATCGTGGCACCTGCCTCAGTTTCCCATTCTGTTGGCCCATGGAAATAGTCCACAAAGACTGCCCAAATATGTATCTTCCCTTGTGGGGACAAGTTAATACAAAAGAAAACCCTGTGCACGTAAACAATAACAAAGGCCCCACAACTACAATGCAGAATTCCCCTGCAAGTCCAAACAGGACATTAAATCTCTAAGTCCCAACAGTCCATTAACACACCAGGTACAGCACCAGTATCTCTCACTATGTTCAGACTCCCCAGTATAGCTCCCATGTCTCTATGCTCAACCCTCCAGCATGTCTCACCCCCTCCTCTCAGCCCTCTTCAGCTCAAAGAGCCAGAAGGCATTTTCCACTGCTGCTCTCTACCTCTAGCCCTCTCCAGCCTTTTCTTGTCCATGGCTCTCTTGCTCAGGAATGTCAGCAGGCTACGTCCTCCATTGGTCTCCGAGTCTTCAGCCCTGTGGCTCAGGGGCTCTGCAGGCTAGCCCCTCCACTGGTTTCCTGACAATTCCTCCCTATTCCCCAGGGAAAGCCTACAAAGCTTTCTGCTCTCAACAGCTTCCCCCAGAGACCTCCTCTAGTCCCCTCATCTCTGGCAGACCTCATCTAATAATCTCCTGGCTGATCCGCAGGCTATTCATTTATACAGCCTATGGTGCCCTCTCAAAACCCAATTAGGAAGCAGCTGACAAGACACTGGTTCACGGGGCCCACTGGCACTTGAAGAGCCCAGTCACACCTATCGAAAGAATTTAACAATGGAGAGGCAGGTGGTGTGCTAAGACCATTGCCTATCATGCCACCTAGCATTGTTTCCTTGTGTTTCTACATCTGTCTGTATATTTGTACTTAGAACATAAGCTTTTTGAGGCAGAGACTGTCTTTGTTCTGTGTTAACAGTTTCCTAGTACGCTTTGATGTACCCCACTTTAAAACAGGAAGAAATCAAAAGTGCACTAGGGAACTATTGGTGTATAGCAGGGGCTAGTGCAGGATAGATTTACACCCCAGCTTGCTACAAATTAAATGTCCGTGCAGACAAAGGGAGAGCAAAGGGGTGCCATTCTGAAAATCAGTGGGTCCAGCAGATGGTCATTCTAAGGAAACATTTCCGCATTCTGGGTCAGCACTGAGCAACTTGCTGTGTGATCTGGTACAGTATTGTGCACATTTGTCTCTTCACTGGCTCTCACTATCTTGTAGACTGTGTTATGTACATATGCTTGAGACTTATGGCAGTGCCATTTGGACAGCTGTAGTTAATGATCTATCACATTTCCCATTATGATTCTACACAGTTATTTTCAGGGCTTTCTGTCCTCAGTATAAAGCTAGTCACTGCTTGGTTTGGAAATACTTATGGAACTGCTGGTCATAAATACAAAAAATGAAAAATACGAACAAATAAACCCACATTCTCTATTCAAGACCAAAAAACTGACAATTTCAGCTAAATAGTCTTGTCACTACGAAAAATAATCAATGTGCAGGGAGCTATCCCGTCTGGCCAGCTTGATAGTTTGACTGCAACGCAATTTATATCACTGGTCAGGTCAGCAGGTGGCTGCACTCAACAGTGAGGGTTTCTTTGCAGGAGGCACTAAATCTCTCACAGCCTGTGATTGTACTGGCTCTTCTCACCACATCACTGCAAACAGCGGGTGGTGATAAGTAGCATAATGCAGTGACAGGGAAGAGATGTTAGCTAAAACCACCAGAGTATTTCAATCATAGGTCAGTATGCAGATGCAATAAAGTGTCTACTAAACAATAATTCCATTTACTTTTAAGCATAAAGAAACAGTAAATGCTGAGCATCCATTTTGTCCCGAGTACAATCATTAGAGCTGAGTGGAGAAGGTAATTTCCATTTCATTGAGGATTTCAAGCTTTTGAAGTCTGTTTTTGCGCCCAATCAGATATATAATTATGAAATTCTCTGTGACACAAAGCTAAAAGAAAAAAGTAGTTTTGGGGGGGAAACATTTTGTTTTGATAATTTCAAACCAAAATTCCACCTGGTGGACTGAAGAGTTGGGAACTGGAAGCCCCAATGGAATGGGGAACTGCAGAACAGGTGCTTCTAAGCACCTGGCTCCTCATCAGCCCACCAGGCATGCTACCCTGGAGCCATGGACCCATGGCCTCGGGTCCCAAACTGTGAGGCAAATCTACCTGGAAGGCCACCCGAACCCCGAGTGCTCAAGCCCCAGGAAGCTAAAGAGCCAGGCAAACGAGCTGGTAGGAAACAAGATAGACTTTGAAACCTGCCCGGCAGGGCAGGGTTCTGCCATAATCCTGTCCATTTTTCAAAGGAACTTCATCAAATCTGAACCTCTCCAAGGAATGTTTCGTTTTAGAATCAGCAAATTCCAACAAAAGACTTGGACAGAGCTTTTCTGACTAGCTCTAATGATCATCATATTTAATTATATTTGAATTCAAAATTGACCTTTTAGAAGGTGTGTCCTCTTACAGGGAGATTTTCAAAAGTTACAGTGAGCAACTTCAGGCTGTTAGGTCAATAGAGATCCATTTATGAAGGAGTCTAAGTAAGTGGCATGGTGATAAACCATAATTAAGTACTGTTACGAATCCGTCACAATCCTGGTTTTCCTAGGCCAGGTTTCAGATACCTGCTGCCATCACTAAGCTTCTCACTTGGAAAATATTACGTCCTGGCCCACTGTCCCTCTGATCCCTTGTTACAAGGACCCTCACCCCAGGAGCAGAGATCCCTGATAGGCATGATAGATGCTCTTCATAAGCTGCTCCACTCCAGACTCAATTACTGAACTTATAATTTACTATTTACAATTAAAACTTGTGAATGAACTCTAGTATGATCAACTGAAAGAGCCCATCATCCTTTTCAAGCCTCATCTCAGGCTTCCTTTTCATAAACCGCACAGTCCTATGCTCTCATCCCCATGCTCTCAGCAGTCTGGGCCTTCATCATCCCTCATGGACCAGTCCCTAAAGAAACCCTTCTTGGCAACTGCAGCAAGCCTGGCCCAAACCATCCACAGCTACCAACTCTCTACTCTCTCCTACAGCAGTCGTCCTCCTCCAACTACTATAAAATGAACATTCTAGGGTAGCTTATAGCAACATAATGGGTCTTCATGGAGTCCTTAGTTTCAAACCACTCTCTCACTTCCATCCACATATTTTACCTCCAAAATATCTCATACTTAAAATAATACAAACGCAACATGTATACTACTATACTCCAAAAGTACATATTCAGTAATAGCTTTTGCAGGCTAGTTATAAAAAAAAATCTAGTGCTCCATATTTACAAAATAAACCATAATGGGCTCTAAGAAGAGTATGAGCATAATGTATCATGTCGTCTTCATTTACACAACAGTCTGATTTCCTTTTCTGTTTGGCCTGCTCCTCTGCATTACCCCCACCAAACTCAACTCCAATGACATTAAATGGTACATGTCAAGCATAATAAATAATAATAAATAACAATAATATCTAACACTTATACAGTGCTTTTCATCAGCAGATCCTCACTGCAAGTCAGTATTCTCACTATTTATAGATAGGGGAACTGAAGCAGAGAGCTCTGAAGTGACTTGCCCAAGGTCACTCAGCAGGCCAGTGGCAGAGCTGGGACCAGAACTTAGGTCCCCGAGTCCCAGATCAGTACTCCAATCACTAGGCCATGCCTGTATCTCATGGCACAAGGGCTCTCTCTCTCTTTGGGAGAAGCACATATGACTGTACCATCACTTTTATCAGAACATACTGAAGCTCAGTACCCTTCTTCCTATGCAGTCAGATCACCCCTTGAATAGTGGTCAGGAGAGTGCTCAGAACAATTTGGATCCTAAATCCTCTTCGGTCTTACAGGAATACCATTTGATTTGTTCAAGCTGTCCTAGATGTAGAAATCAGAATGGGCTTTTTGGTGTTGTTGCTAAGAGCTACCCAAACCTCAAATCCATGGGCCTTGCAGTAGGATGTTACTGGAAAATAAGAATAGCCTCAGGGCTATTTGTTCATTGTTTCATCCATCACTGTGGAGGAACTGAGACTCAAATTACAGCCTGAAATGCAAACTCACTTTACAGCACAGTATGTTACAGCACTGGGGAAGCAATTACTGCAACCATCCATCTCACACACACACAACTCTGAATCAAAAGGATAGAGGTGTCACAGCAGAGCACTCATCTCAGATAATTAATGCAAGAGCCAATATTCCAATCAAGTTCCATCCCACATGCAGAACTATGGCAGATGCTATGATTGAAGTTCATTTTGGGTTATTAGCATAGAAAAGCTCGTTGGACCTCCGAGACAAAACAGCTGAATCAAAGCGAGACACACGGATCTATGTAGCATCCCCTCACGAGTAATTTGTCAGTAAAAGTAGCTCAATAACAGAAGGCAAGCTGCATGCTCTGCTCAGCAGTGTTCAAATTCCAGTAAAAATCTACTTTGGCCAAGTTTTCAAAATTCAATTAATCTTCATGCTTTTGTTAAGGCGGTGAATTTGTTCTGCACTGTAACTCCACAAATCACATTGCTCAGTTCATACTATCAGTATCATTACAATGATAATACACTGGAGCCGTCTCTCTGGATTTATACTGGTATACCTGAACTCAAAGAAGAAGGATGGTCAGGTGGTTAAGACAGTGGATTGGGGCTCAAGGGACCTGAGTTCAGTTTGTGGCTCCACCACAGACATCCTTGTCTAACCTCAGCAAATCACTTGATTTTTCTGTATAAGACATGGATAACAACATGCCCCTATCTTCAAGAGCTGTTATGAAGTCCTCAAATAATATGGAAGTAGCAAGGGATGGAATGGGCCTTGCTCCACTTAAGATTCTGGTCTATTTCACTCTTCTCACTCCCTGCCAACAGTGCTGGCTGCCTGATATGCTATCCCCCAGCAATCCTGCCAATACTGTATAAATTAGCCAGTTCCTACGTATTGATGACTCAATCCAGAGCCAAAATTTCAACTTCTTTTTATCTATAACAGCCTGATGAAGCAGAGGAGAGACTTTTTCTTGTATTTTTCAGTTACACGCACAAGAACTGCTTCAGCATCATAACCTAAAATAAAGGCTAGAGGAAAAAACACCAAAAGATTCCCAGCCATACAGATATATTTATTTTTAGCACAAACCAGACCTTTACAGCTGCAGGTGATATCAGTGATAGTAATCACGAGGTCATTACCTGCACACAGAAATGTATGAGTGATCCTGGCCTTTAAATGAAGACTTATGAGGATGCATTCATCTTGACATGAACCACCTTTTAAAGATCATACAGCAGGGCTTGTTGTCCTTTCATTCCTACCTGCGAGTTCCAACAGAGCTGGCATAACATTTAAAAAATAAAAACTGTAGCTATATTTGGAGAACATGATATTTGAAAGGGGTAGGGCTAGAAAAATAAATTTTTAGGATGACTGAAGAAAATGCTTGTGTCTCAGAGGCAGAGCTGAGCCATCCCTAATGGGCAACAAATGCTTGCAGCCAGCATGGTCACTTTGCAGGTTAGATCCTGACTGCTCATGGATGGGAGCTTCTCCACTCCCACACCTCCATCCACAGCACCTGCAAAGGGGACATCCAGAATCCTGCATTCCTTGATCAAGTGGTGAGTGGATGGGGAATAGTCACATTGCTACTCATGGAACTAGAGACGATCAAGTATATGAGGCCCTGGCCTCAGTTTCCCACTTCTGCACAAGCTAGTGGTTTGGAGACACTGAATGGGGGAGGACATTCTGCCCCATGTTACCTGGCAGAACATGCGACTCCTGTAGGACTCACTAAGGCTTTCCCTGGAGGTATTGTGCCTGCAGATTCCTCTCCACGCAGAATGCCTTCCAGAACTGTTGTACAAGCGCGGTATCTACAGGTCGGCTGCGTCCCCTCAACTTTGCCTTTTGCAGCTACACTATACCCTCTTTTAGTGCTAAATGAGGCTAGTTTCTCAGCAATGTGGGGTGATAAGAGTAAAAATTACTTCTTTCTAAATAAGAACTTTATTCACCACTATAATCATTTCACGCGGTGTTAAAAAGCACAGAACATCCAGAGAAGATCAGTTCTGTGACCCTGCCTATAAACACAAATCCTCAGCTTAGAACACCACGGTATCCTCAAAGGCGCATGTGCCAAGCAATGGGAAAGCTTACAATGAACAAATGATTCTGCCGAAAGGATCATGCAGAGAGAGATATTTACTACATGTAACAGCCATTTGATTGAGATAATGCAACTATGCACCTCCATTCCCCCATCAACACACATACAATCTTTCTGTGTATCATTTACACTTAGTGTTATTACTCCCATTTTATCCATAAGAACGGCCATACTGGGTCAGACTAAAGGTCCATCTAGCCCAGTATCTGTCTACCAACAGTGCCAATACCAGGTGCCCCAGGGGGAGTGAACCTAACAGGCAATGATCAAATGATCTCTCTCCTGCCATACATCTCCATCCTCCGACAAACAGAGACAAACAAACATCATTCCTTACCCATCCTGGCTAATAGCCATTTATGGACTTAACCCCCATGAATTTATCCAGTTCTCTTTTAAACGCTATTATAGTCCTAGTTCAAAATTTCTTCTCTCTACCTCTTGCACCTCTGGGGTTAGGACACCATTGTAAAGCAGCGAGAGCAAAAGACTCCAGCGAGGCACTCAGCTAGACTAAGGCGGCTTCCTAAAAACTGATGCAGGGTGCATGGGAGGCCACAGCTGCCATACACATCTCACTACTTGCAGCCTCCTCCATACAACAGCCTGGGGAAAACTACAGAGCTGATCAAGGGAATGATGCTCTGAAAAAGCTGCTTGGGGGACTCTTTCAAGGTAATATAAAGATAGTTGGACACTGAGTAGCAGGAGCAAGAAGGTCCACTGTGCTATGGGAGGAGCCAGAAGCCATTGCACAGATAGAGGAGCAGGGGGAAGAAAAATTAGCATCCTAATAGCTAGCACTGGATCAAAAAGGAGCACACCTATAACACACTAGTAAAGTCTATGCTGCCGTCTCTCTCTAGGGGGTAGTCAATATAAAAGGAAACAGCCTAGTAGTCCTGGCAGCTAGCAGGACTATCCCTTTAGCCAAGTGTTCTGTGCTTCTACATTTTAATAATGTACATGAAAGTTGGGAGTTCAACAATCCATGGTGAGGATTGTTACACAATCATTTAAGATAAAAAGGGTTGGATTACAAATTTTGCTGAAGTGTCGAGTATTGTCAACTAGCAAAAAAAAAAACCCAAAACAGCCGGCTACAGTCTTATGTAAAATATATCTTCTGCGAAGCAGGGTTCATTTACATGGCACTCAGTGAGAACATGCTCATGAGATGGTTGAAATGCCTGTAGTGCTACTGTGTTTAGCAGCAACTTGCAGTTATACTGGGTTTTGACTTCTGGGTGGTTTTTTAAACATACAAATCCTATTTCTTACAAGTGTGATTTCCCTTTTAAAAACCAGTTCTGATACTGTTGTCTTGGTAACAAACTGCTGTTTCCACCATTATTGTAGTTGCCAGACAATATTATAGAAAAAATATCAAGGGTTGCTGTCCTTCTGCTACAAAATAGAAATTCCATCATAGTTAACAAGGCAAAATTCTCAAGCCCAGAGCTAGGCGGTGGGCTCTGTGCTCTAAAAATGTGATGTATTAAGTTTTTAAAGGGATAAGAACAGCTGCTCCATTTCCACAGCTCCCCCATCACCTGAGCTACATCAAGACATGTGAAGAGATTACAAAACTGCGCAGTAATACAAGGTCTGCTGTACTAACTACACAGCTTCCAAACAACAACATATCGTGCATTACAACAGCATGCTATTTGCAGGTAATAATCACTCATCAGGGAAGCCAGCTTCCTTTATGTTTTGGAGGTAGCGAAGTTCAATGGAAATATTGAACCTGACTCTATTTTTGGGTAACGGGGCTATAGTACAAGGGGCTTTTCAGACAAGTGAAATGAGAATCCTCAGTAACTCTTTCAACATTTCATATTGCATTTATGGTTTCCTACCAAATCAATACTATTGCAGTCACAGAAAGCAATCAAATGGACTATGGGCCTAAAGCATTAGGTCGCAATAAAATATGAGGAAATTTTGACATGGACCTTCTTTTTATTCACTCAGCAGAGAAGAGAGTCTTAAAGGAGAAAAACACGAATGTGATTCTGATCCCAAACATTCTGGTTTTACATCAGTGACTTCAGTCTACGTCTGTGTAAACACTAATTAAACTACAAAGTAAATCACCGATTTACTCCTGCATAAGTCCAGCAAACTGCTGAGCAATATCAACTCCCACCAAGTCAGTTAAATTAATCTACCAGGATCGGGCCCCAACAGCTCAGAATCGGTCTGCAACTCAGCAACCTAATCTTGCTACCAGAGAAATTGCCTTTTTGATCCCATGTACTATTGTGATTGCTCAGATCAGGTGAGACTTTTCTGTTGCATTTGAATCCTTGACAACGGCAAGTAGCACTCTTGATGAGGGTCCCTGAGTTATAGCACTCACCTCCGACACCCCCCCAGCTGTCCACTACAGCCTGAATTTGCGACTTCTTTTTAATAAAAAATTAAGTGTGTTTTATTTTAAATATTCACTCCATTTTGTAGGTTCATTTCTAACAAATCTCCTCCAGACCTTTTCACTCTGCAAAGCATCCCAGTGGGTTTCTCTTGACAGTCTATAAGAAACATGCACCATGTTGATTGCTTTAGACTTTAATTAAGGAATCACTCAACTCAGAGTAAAATTATTCTCATTTCAGGCTCACTTCTCAGCAATGAATATTTAGTTCCACTTTAAATCTTAAAACACTGACGAGAGGCTTGAATGTAGGCTAACACTTAGAGTTGTCTGTATTTGATTGCTTTTTTTAAAAAAAATGGGAATTGATAAGGAAGACGACTTATAAATTTATCTTTTTAATATAATTGTCTGTTTTTCCCAGATATGATCTTGGATTCTTTATGGTCTTCAGTAGGAGATCTGCCTAATAACTGTAACACTGAGTCTCACTTTATTGTCACCTGAAGTAAAACAGCACAAATACTAGGCAGCAGATTACTTTGCGGATATCTCAAAAGGTCAGGCTCATTATAAAAAATGTTCTACTATTGAGTTATATTCCCATCTGTTCATTAAATCACACATTTAGATTTATATTTTGAAAACAGCTAAATATAGAAAAGAACTTCAAATAATAACATATGTTCAAAATCATTTAGGTGGAGTGCTGAAAGCAGTGGACAGAGTCAATAATAAAATATACTTCTCCCTGTATTGCAGTGCACTGTGGTTACCAGGTCTATCACCACTTTGTTATGCAATGTCAGGCAAGTCACTTAACCTCTCTGTGCCTTAGTTATTTAGCTCTGAAATGGGTATACCTCCCTTATAATGGTATTGTGGGGCTTAGAAAGACAAGGCCAAAACCTATACTCCTTGCTCTGGGAAAAATCCCACCAACCTCTGATTCAGAATTAGTTCACTGACCTGCGTACAACCGAGGGTAGGTCTACAGTACGAAATTAATTCGAACTTATTGTATTCAAATTTTTGGAAGTGATTTTATACATTGGGTGTTGTGTGTCCCCACTAAAGCACGTGAATTCGGCGGAGTGCGCCCACAGTACCGAGGCTAGCATCGAACGTTGGAGCGGTGCACTGTGGGAAGCTATCCCACAGTTCCTGCAGTCCCCGCCACCCATTGGAATTCTGGGTTAAGCTCCCAGTGCATGACTGGGCAAAAACATTCTCACGAGTGTTTCTGGGTGTGTACAGTCACTCGCTCCTCCCTCCGTGAAAGCTACGGCAGATGCCATACTGTCAGCAGACAGTGCAGTACGGTGCACCGCCTATCTCCTGGTACTATGAATCCACCTCGCATGTCCTCTCATCCTTCTATCTACTCTTTCATCTAACCATTTCCCGCTCTTTTTTGACTACCATGAACTGAGCAGCACAGCTTCTGCCACAAATTCTGCTCTCCTGCTCTTCCATCGCTAGCTAATTTTTCCATGTTGTCGCTCCTGGGATCCTGTGGAAGTAGACAGCAACAATTCCCCGCCATTTTTCGGCCATCGTGAACTGAGCTGCACAGCTTCTGCCCTTTTTCCATGTTGTCAGTCCTGGGCTCCCGTGGAAGCTACAGCTGGCAACAATTCCCTGCCGTTTTTCGGCCATCGTGACCTGAGCCGCACAGCTTCCACGGCAAACTCTGCTTTCCTGCTCTTGCAGCTCTAGCGAGCTTCCTGACTCCATGAAAGCTACAGAAGACAACCATTTACCACCTTTTAGCGGCCATCTTGAACCAAACAGGCCTCCTACATTTCACGCCCTTTTTCCAGGATTACCCATGCAGGTGCCATAGTGCAGCAAACATGGAGCCTGCTCAGATCTCTGAGACAGTTTTGACCATTGTAAATACCTCGTGCATTATCCAGCAGTATGTGCAGTACCTGCAAAACCAGGCAAGGAGGCGATGACAGTACAATTACTATACTGATGAGGACATGGACACAGACACTCCTAGAGGCACAGCATGTGGTGACTGGGAGATCATGGTGGCATTGGGCCAGGTTCATGCCACAGAACGCTGATTCTGGGCCCGGGAAGCAAGCACAGACTGGTGGGACCACATAGAGAAGCAGGTCTAGGATGATTCCCAGTAGCTGCGAAACTTTCGTATGCATAGGGCCATTTTCATGGAACTTTGTGACTTGCTGTCCCCTGCCTTGTAGCGCAAAGACACCAAAATGAGAGCAGCCCTCACAGTTGAGAAGCAAGTGGCCATAGCATTGTGGAAGCTTGCAATGCCCGACAGCTACCGGTCAATCGAGAATCATTTTGGAGTTGGCAAATCTACTGCTAGGGCTGCTGTTCTGCAAGTAGCCAACGCAATCATTGACCAGCTGCTATCAAGGGTAGTGTAGACCATTGTGGATGGCTTTAATGCGCTAGGGTTCCCTAACTGCAGCAGGACAATAGATGGAATGCATATCCCTATTGTGGCCCTGGCACACCGGGATGGCCGGTACATAAACTGCAAGGGATACTTTTCCATGGTGCTGCATGCACTGGTGGATCACAAGGAACATTTCACCGACATCAAGGTGGGATGGCCAGGAAAGGTGCATGATGCTCACATCTTCAGGAACTCTGGTCTGTTTGAACAGCTGCAGGAAGCAACTTACTTCCCAGACCAGAAAATTACTGTTGGGGATGTTGAAATGCCTATCCTTATCTTCAGGGACCCAGCCTATCCCTTAATGTCATGGCTCATGAAGCCGTACACAGGCACCCTGGACAGTAGTAAGGAGCAGTTCAACTATAGCCTGAGCAAGTGCAGAATGGTGCTAGAATGTGCTTTTGGATGTTTGAAAGCGTGCTGGTGCAATTTACTGACTTGGTTAGATCTCAGCACAACCAATATTCCAACTGTAACTGCTGCTTCTTGTGTGTGCCACAATATCTGAGAGAGTAAGGGGGAGACATTTATGGCGGGGTGGGACATTGAGGCAACTCGCTTGGTGGTCAATTTCACAGAGCCAGACAGCAGGGCAATTAGAAGAGGACAGCAGGGCGCGCTGCACATCAGAGAAGCTCTGAAAGCCAGTTTCATGACTGGCCAGGGTACGGCATGACAGTTGTTTCTCTTGAAGTTACCTGCCCCCTATATAAATGAAAGGAAATAAAGTCTAAACTGTTTAAAAACTGTTCTTTATTATTTGTTGCTCAACACATTGAGAGAAATCCGAAGGTAGACCGGGGATGGGGATATTGAGCTAGGGGGCTGGAGGAGGAGAGAAGGATATGTCCAGAAACCAAATCAGAAGTTTGCATATGCCAGCTTTCTGCTGCTTGGGCGATCCTCTGGGATTGAGTGTGTGGGTCCCCATAGCCTCCCCCCTTGTGTCCTTGGGCATCTGGGTGAGGAGGGTATGGAACTTGGGGAGGAGGGAGGGCAGTTATATAGGGGCTGCAGCGGCAGTCTGTGGTCTTGCTGCCTTTCTCGCATTAGATCCACCATACAGAGCAGGTCAGTTTGCTTCCCCATGAGCTTGATCATAGCGTCCTGCCTGCTCTCACCATGCATGTCCCTCCTCTCTTCATGTTCCTGTAATGCTTTACGGGACTCCGCAATTGTTTGCCTCCACGCATTCAGCTGGGCCCTATCAGTGTGGGAGGACTGCATGAGCTCGGCAAACGTCCCAAGTTTGTTTTTTCTGCCTTCTAATCTGGACCAGCCCCTGGGATGGAGTAGATAGGGGCCGCATCGAAACATTTGCACCTGAAGGAGGAGAAAAAGGGAGGGTAGTATTTTAAAAGTCACATTTCAGAGAACAAAAGGGGACACTTTGGTGTGAGTAAACCATCACACACGGCCAGGCAACAGAATTCAGCTTGCAGGCAGCCTAGGGGCATGTGGACTTCTGTTTCTTCTACATTCATTTCAATGCTTTCAAACTGCTGGGCCCCCTTTCCCATAGCAAGCAATGCCTGGTGGGTTTGCCATACAAAAGGAGGGCCTGCGGACTCTCTGGGATGATCGCTTCACACAACACCCCCTCTCATCCCCCCCCACCCCACCCACCCACCCGCATGGCTCCGATGAGGCTCTGAGCAGGGATGAGCCCTTTAAACTAAATGCGAACAGTCCAGCACGGCTGGATTACCCCCCACCCCACCCCACGTGGCTCCAATCAGGCTCTCACTCACCAGAGGTACCTTCTCCAGGGTCATGGTCGAGGAGCCTGCCTTGGGAGTAGAGAGAGGCTATTGGTTCTGACATTAAGAATAGTTCCTGGCGGGGGGGGGGGAGGGGAGAATGGATTCCCCACTTGCCACCTATGCACTGCCCTCCTCCTCGTCCTCTTCATCCTCCAATGGACTCTTCCTCCTCGCTCCTGCAACTCCCCCTTGCAGGTCTCCATGGACAGTGGTGGGGTAATGGTGGCATCATCCCCATAATTGCATGCAGCTCACGGTAGAAGTGAAACGTATGGGGCTGTGACCCAAAGCACCCATTCGCCTCCCTGGCTTTTTGGTACGCTTGCCTGAGCTCCTTGATTTTTGTATGACACTGCTCTGTGTTCCTGGAGTAGCCTCTTTCCGTCATGACCCTGGAGACTTTAGCGTATGTATTTGCGCTCCTTATGTGGAACACAGTTCTGCCATAACAGATTTGTCTCCCCAAAATGCGAAGAGATCCAGTACCTCCCGTTCAGACCAGGCTGGAGCTTGTCTGCGAAACTGGGACTGCGTGATCTCCTGTGATAGTGAACTGTGCCGATGGTGACCAAACAGGAAATGAAATTCAGAAGTTCTCAGGGCTTTTCCTGCCCACCTGGCTAGTGCATCGGAGTTGAGAGTGTTGTCCAGAGCGGTCACAATGGAGCATTCTGGATTAGCTCCCGGAGGCCAACAACATCGAATTGCGTCCACAATACCTTTAACCTGGGATTGTGATCTCGATTTAAGCACTACTCCACTTGCCGAGGTGGAGTACAGAAATCGGATTAAAGAGTCCTTTAAATCAAAAAACGGTTTGGTCGTGTGGACAGAATCTTTTTTAAGATAACTCGGCTATTTCCAAAATAACAGACCAGTGAAGACCAGGCCTCAGTTTAGTCAGATGATGTATTAACCGTGTGTGTGGCCCAAAGTGCATCCCATACAACAGCACTTGCTCATGCATGTACAATAGTGAATTTAAAATGAGAAACAGGCCTTGAACAAACCCTCAGATCCAGAAGCTCCAAAACTTGGAAAAGTTTAGGTATGAATCTGACATTTGTGGGGGACCCTCATCTGTGAGCAGGTTGAATCAAATCTCTGTGTCTGGACACTTTATGAAAGGTTTGTTCCCAGTTCTCAATCCTGCAGAATTTTATCACTTGAATGTCACCAAGGGCAGCGGGATGGCTCTCATAAAGAGGACTGCATTTTGGCATCCTTGATTAAGATCTGAATTTTTGGTTCAGCTCTTTAAGAAGATATAGAACAGCTACCCTCATATCTAAGGTTAGAACTGAGCCTGCAACATGCCATCTCACACCCAATTTCTTTTCCCCTTCAAAAGTCTCCTCTTGTTCTCTACTGCTCTGAAATAAGAAACTGTGACCATAATTCTTTTAAAAATGGGTTGCTGATTTTTCACTTATTACAGATGTGCACCCATCTCTGTGTGGATCATTTTCTTTTTAAAATTGGCTTGGATTTCCTCCCCAGTCCTGTTGTTTGTGTCTGAAGAATTAGTTACAAAAAACCCCCACAAACTTTTGCTGTAAAATTCACTTCCTCCGAGCTGCCTTTAAGTGACAAGCAAAACTGAAAGATTATTTATACATATTACCCAAAGCACCAAATGATAAGTGAATGATTTCCAGAAACTGTACTGCATCACAGAGTGTTCCATTATACCAGCTTCTAAAAAATAGCGCTATTAGCGTTCCACTAAATAATTATATACGTAAGTGACCGTCAGGATGATTAATTCTTCAAAACTTCTCAGTCTTGTTAATTCTGAAGACCATGTGCAGATTATTTCAAACACTACTGTTGATCAGAGAGCACTTGTTTGTACTGAAAACAAATGCGTGAGAAAGTGAACACTCTCCACTTCTTGAAGGCTTCAAATCAAGACTGGATGTCTTTCTGGCACATATGCTATCGCCAAACAGAAGCAGGCTCATCACATAACAACTGTAAGGAATTCTATGGCCTGCATTATGCAGGTGGTCAGACTAGATGATCTAATGGTTGCTTCTGGGGATGAAATGCACCCTTTAGAGAACAGGCCGGCATAAGCACCATGTTTACCCTTTCAGAAAGTGTGTGGGGTGTTCAGATCTAGCATTTTGGTTCAATTAGTCAAGACAAGGCTTAAATGAGACATGCGCCTCAAGTTGTACCTTGACACAGGGGTCAGTTTCACGCATCTATATAAAGACATTCATTGGCACCTCAAGAATACTGTAAAATAAAGTTTCCAAAGGTGAAATCAAGAACACTTGGACTGGCTGTCTGAACACAGAACATACGGCTGTAGGTGGGGCTTTGGAAACTGGGCCCAGGACTAACAATTTTTTCACCTTTCCCTGGGAAATAATTACCAACTTTGTGCATCTTGTCCTTTCTGAGTATCTCAAAGTGCTTTACACCTCACAACTTCCACCACGAGACAGGTAACCAATATCCCTTTCACAGACGGGAAGCTGAAGCATGAAGAAAACTTTCCTCAAGAGAAACAGAGTAAGTCAATGGCACAGTGAAGCGAAAGACCCAGATCTTCCGACCCAGTCTTGTGTTTTAACCACCAGATGATGTTTTCTCTATACAGAGATGACTCAGGAATAAGGGTCGGTGGACACTCTCTTTGCAGAAGAATATGCAAGGCTCAATTGCTGTACAGTACCAGAGTCCATAGCAGAAAACAACAGGGAGTCCCAATGCTCCAATAAGGGCTCCAATGGGACACTGTACCTCAGGCAAGCACAATGCCAGCAAGAGCCAACAAGACACATGTCCAAAGTTCCACCATTTGCTGAATGATGCAGAGAAGCAACAGGCCACAGTTCTCCCATCTCTCAGCAATCTAGTATCAGTGCTGGCATTATCCATGAGTAATGCTAGCACTGATATTTTACTGTAGAAGCAAGTAAAGTTCTCTTCTACAGTAAAGCAAGGCTCAAAAATAAGTTTGCTCAAGTTATTTCTACCATTGGTAATCAAGATGAATGGATACCTTCTTTACTTGGTAGGCTGAAGCCTGTGTGAGGTCATATACTGAATTAACGTTGCAACCAATGGTGAACCAACTGGGTTCTACACTTCCACCGGGAGACAGAGCCAAAAAATAGCCTCTGACCTCTAGAAATAATGAATTTGGGAAAGTATCTGTTTACCTCTTTGTGGACTAGCCTAATCACATGTAACCTGCAGATATCTAGTCGATATTTCTACTTAAGTTATTGCAGCTAGGAATTTCACCCAAGAATGGTAGTCTGGTCTGATTGCTTCTTGCAGAAGTCTGAAAAAAGAATTTCAGTCAGCACTGCCTTCTGTGCTGTTCTGTAAATAAAGAAAATTAATTCTCCAATAATTCAGTGAGGAACAAGGTATCTTGAAACGGCTCAAAAAACCACTCTGACTCTCCTGCATCCATCCATTACAAAGAAAAAGCCATAGGGCCTTATTTTGCAGCCTTTGTACAAGAAAAACTCCCACAGAAGTCTCTCCTCCTCCATTTAGCATAAGTCTCACAAAAGAGAACAGATATAGTGGCTGCTATTAAAAAGTCAATACTTTATTAGTGACCATGAAGTGGAACCTAAGAAATTATGTTCACTCCTTATTGTAATTACAGAGGAAACAGTGATATTTCAGATCTCACTGTGCAGCCACTGGCTTTTTTAACCGCAAACCTTGCACCTGGATGAGGTGATGCATGTAGGAAGTCTACTTTTAGTAAAATCCAGAATACTCAAATTCTATCTCCAAATCCAATTTTCAAATCAGGGGTAACACCCCAAAAATTCTACTTTAAAAAGTTTCCCACATGACCAATTACAATCCCACCTGACCTGTTTGCTGATGGTGAGCTCTGTTTATTTTATAGTGGTGCCACTGAGTAGTCACATGACCTGTAGCTCAAATTTTCACAACTAACCACCAGACAGCTCTATAAGCAAACATGCCTTCAGGCTTTCCCACTATCACCATCATATAAGAAGATGTGTGAGCTCTTGCCACTGCCACCATAGACCCAACCCAGTGTTCTATGTAAATATCGTTTACAAACTAATATCCATTTATGAATGAAGCTACTAAAGCATGGTTGCAGACAACTGTTGATATGTGTTGGCTCAGTCAGTGTTTTTAAATGAATGCACTATGGAGAAATCCACAATTTTTACACCTCTCTATTCTAAACAAGAGACTGTATCCCCTGTCACCAGGGCCAATTAGAAATGCCCAGATTTCTGTTTTGCCTGTTTTTAACATGAATTTATTCCTCAGAAAAAAAAATCAGATGATGTAATTCTGGGCTAAGACTAAGGGTGTGCACTGGCAACAGATAATCTGCCTAGAGTGTATTTGCTTTCACTGATATTTTGAAGAGCAGTTGCATTTTCATGAGCACAACAACAGTTACTCTCATTCTCACCTCTATACATGCCCCTTCTCTGAAAAAGTCACTTGTTGACAAATTTTTCTTACAAATCGAGAGGGAAAAAAGTGTCTCATTACCAAGTGATCTGAAGTGAAGTCTTCAAGACTCACAAAACCAAATTAACTAGCTTTTCCTAAAGATGCCATTTGACACATACAGTATAATAGCGGTAGACTTTGTGCAGTTTGGTGTTAAATGTAATGGCACACATTCATAAACCTGCGTTGCCACCCAAACTGCAGTACACCATAAGAAAGGAAAAGAACATGGCATGTAAGCAAAGCTCACTGGTAGGCAACTACATGGACTTTTTCCCACCCCCATAAAAAGATAACAGTGGTCCTGAACATTGTGTTCAAGCAGAGTGTAACTCTTAAGCGATGATTGTGGAGACACTAGCAACTGAAGAGTATTTTTTTTTTTTTTTTTTTTTTTTTTGAAGAAAACTGCCAATATTCTGGCATTATCTTCTTTTCCAGAAGGGACTAGATCCTGGATTCCCAAGCAAAGTCCATGTCCATGTATCTTCTAGATATCTAATGTACTTATATGGCCCACATTTCTGTATTATCTGAGTTCCTTACAGTCTTCAGTGCATTTATCCTCACAACATCTCTGTGACATAGGAGTGCTATTCTCCCCATTGTACAGATAGAGAAGTTGAGGTGTGGAGAGATTAAGTGACTTGTCCTATGTCACACAGGAAGACTGGCAGAGCAGGGTCTCGAACCCAGGTGTCCCTTGTCCTAGGCTAGTTTCCCAACCACTGTGCAACATAACTCTGCAGAGAACCCTCCGATTGGTAAAAAAAAAACAAAAAAAACCCACCAGTGCTATTAGTACAGCCCTCATAATCTAATAGAAGCTGCAGCACAAGGCAGGGATTTTGGCAAGTGAATCATCACAATCACAAACCCATAGTCACTGAAGCTGAACTACTCTGTGGCTCATCCTTACCCAAACCCTTTTGCACAGTGCTGTGAGAAAGCTGCAGTGGAGACCAGAGTGAGCAGAATCCATGCACCACACACAGGATAGCATAAAGGTTCTGCTGTGCTTACAGCCTTCTGGATCTGGACTGAAGGAGGTGGGGCAGGATTTGGCTCAAAGATATTCATTATAGTTTCTGCTAAACCAAAGTTGCTTGTGCTATTTTAGTGCTGTGGGATGAATTCATAATGGCTGCAAGACCAAACTGCACACATCAAATAATATTATCTTGAGTGTGTTTACAGTAAACTTATGTTACAAAGTTTACTTTGCACTCATGACTCTTTCCAGTATGTAACATCAATCAAAAATGCGTAACGTGGATTATTATGCAAATACCCCAGGCATAAAGAAAAGTCTCCTCTACTGCATTCCTGCAGATTCTTTAAAGTTGAATGTACTTTAGTTCTTGAAATAAGTTAAATTTCAGAGCATTTCTTGCTTTCTATTTTGTTTGCTTTTTTTTTTAAATCCCAACTGATTTTTTGTTTTCAGTGGAGGGGGAAAAAAACGTTGCTTTCTGTGGAATGGTCTGTAAACCTCTTAAGCAACACCAAAAACGGATTATAAAATATGGTTCAATTTTAAAAAGTTCTCACCAAAAGATAAAACTGTGTAAGAGCTGGAGCATGAAAGCAGACTATCTACTGTACTAAAACAGGGTTCTACTTAAACACATCTGAAACATGGCGGACTTAGGCTGCTCTGTCACTTAGTATCTCTTGATAACGTTACCCGGCATCATACTTTGTCACATACTGTATTTATTATTAACCAGCATCAGTCAGACATCCAAGTAATTATGTCCACATCTGAAACAGAATATCACATTGAAAGATCTAGGACGAGAATATTCTAACTTGGGTGTTTTATGTTAGTCTCCTAAATGCATGTTTAGGTCCCTAAATAGATATCAGAGGCAAAGCTTTTCAGTGCAGTGCATCTGAAAATCAGGCCTCTAATTTCAAATCAGGTACCTAAATATACATTTAAAAAGCCCATTTTTAGACCAACATTTGAAATCATGGACATAATTACTTGGATGTCTCTCACTGATACTGGTTAATAATAAATACAGTATGTGCCAAAGTATGATGCCGGGTAACATTTTCAAGAGATCCTAAGTGACAGAGCAGCCTGTCTGCCATGTTCGAAAGCCACTTAGACACTTATGATCCTAAATCCCACTGAAAAATCAATGGGAATTAAGATCCTAAGTCACTTTGGAAAATGGAACTTGGACAAATTTGAAAATTTGATCCCAGCCTTTTTTCTGGAACCCCCAATACGGTTTTGCAGCCTGACCTTGTCAGAGGTGTCAAGTTTCAGGAACAAACCTGACAGCCTCTCCATAATCAGTGCACCTAAGTGATCTGTGCTGCTTTACCTTCCAGCATGCTATTTCAATGAGCCATTAAACTTAACAGTTCATATTTGTGTTTCTGGGCCAAATTTATTTTTTCTGGTGACATATTCTTGGTTAAGTTAAATATTCAAAAAAATGTTGAATATTGAAGGGATATGTTAAATAGGCGAAGACTTCCAGATGCATGTCTCTCTCCATGCTGTTCTGGCAGGTCTTAACTCTTTATGTCTCCAGCTATGGCCATCTCCTCCTGATTCGGCAATGAGTATTTGGAAGGCTCTCTGGATTAGATATTTTGAGCTCTTAAAGACTGAAACCTCACCAGTGTGTAACAGCATTATTTGGCGTTAGATCAAATTGGTTTCTACACATGAATTAGTTTATTTCAATTCAGAGAAGCTAAACTGGAATGCTTAGAAAGTACAGAATGGCAGAGTCTCATTCTTAACGATTCCTGCATACCTACTGGGAAGAGAACCATCCTAGATCTATTATGGACCTGCTAGGCAAAGCTGAAATTCCCTGCTGAATACAGGCTGTTATAACTTCCAAGTTGTTTTCCATTACTGACCTTAGCATCTGAGTATGCATAACAGTATAGTTCTAGGTATTTGACGGTCCAGAAAAAACTTCCAAGAACTCTGAGAAGTTGCTTTACATCATATCAGTATGTAATTAAGTTTAAAATCTGCAGATGCTGCTCTTTGTATGGTGCATGGATTTCATGTCCAGAAATCCCTGGTTTAATAGGTTGTGTTTCATTTATACTATCACTTACATCAAGCTAATTTAGCACCCTTGGGATGTTATTTCTAATCTGATTCTCAAATCACAGCTGTTGCCATAACAATGGAGAAATCTAATATCTGATCAAGCGCAGATTCTTATGAAAAAGAAACAAAAAGCCTTGCACAACCCAAGATTTTCTAACTCTCTGAGAAAAAGGTACATGCGGAAGTTTTGGTCCTGTGATAGTGTCATAAAACACTGTCCCTGCTGAGATCTGATTCCATCAGAAAAAATGTGGGCAGACATATATTTCAATGATATTTAAAAAAACAGACACTTAAAATAAATATAGTAATAATAATAGTAACAGATGGCATTTTAGCCATCTACTTGATACCTTTGTCCATGGGGATAGCACGAGGTTAAAGAACTGAACCATAATGAACACCCCCGTTCCATGAACCATTTATCTTGCCTTACTCTTAAGTCTCCAGTCCTACTGAACTAACAATTACAGAAGCAGCACATATATCAGACTGTTCCATCAGCAGCATCATTAGTTACGCGCCAGTCATTACAGGGAGTTCTAGCTGTTTTGGAGGTAAACATTTCCTGAGGTCATTGCGTCAAATACAAGTTAAAAGCATCTCATTGTTAACAGAGATACATGCTGCAATTTTCACTCTTATCTTCCCACCCAGCTATCATGCACACGTCAACCACTGAACAGCCCACAATGTCATATGTATTTCTACATACATAAAGTTAGGAGAAAGAAAAATTCTCATCTTTAAGCTTAAGCTACTTATGGTATCTTTCCACTGGGGCCTCCACTGAAGCAGTATCCCACTATTGTGACTACCCTGTACCTTTGTGTTTCTGGGTTAGTTTTATGTTCTGCTTATACCTGGACTCAACTGATTTGAATTCTGCTTTTGCCTATATTCCCAAGGTGCTGCTTGCTTAGATCCATCTAGCCTGTTCTACACTCACAATGACTGTTTATTAATAAGTACTGTAATCACTTCGCGGAACTGCCTTACTACACATTCCTTTTCCACGTTGTTCTTTTTTTTACTGAAACAAAAGACGCTTGCATAATAAAACACTAGACACTCACATGTTAGGGTTATGTTTTCCTCACTTTGTCTTTGTTAGTTTATTATTAGGTCTGTAGAAATTGCTTTGCCTAACACAGTCTCGTAACCATAAGCTAAATTCAGCCAATTTACAGTCAGACTTACCAGTCCCCTCTTTTCTTCACAAATGAACTGAATGTGAATTTTGGGATAAGTCGCATGAGAACAGTCACCACCAAGAGATAACAATGGCATCAGGAACTGTGCACCTTCTGCTGAAGAAGAGAGCAATGTTCTTCAGCTGACACCAATAAAACCTTCACATCATTCACTCTAATGCCTTAGTCCACTGTGTAATGTAAAAACAAAACCACATATTAAAAGCTAGGACTTTAAAATTGCACTTACCTGGAACAAAGCTTCCCTGGACCACCTCTTTATAGGCCCACCAGCCCTCATGGATTTTTGGTGAATTCTGTTGAGCTAGAAGGAAACAACCAAAGAAATCATAAAACATTAAGAAAACCTCAATAATACAAGTAATTTCAAAACTCAAAAAAAAAAACAAAAAAAACCCACAAATCTATAGTGATCTAAGACACCACAGCAGCCATTATGCTACATACAATGGACACTCAGAACTTCATGGCAGCAGCTAAAACTCAGATTGTCCTGTTCAGATCCCTACCACCTAAGCTAACAGAGGATCTCTGTTAGCAAGACTGAGTCTATTGAACACAACTGATGAATTTTATATATACACACATCCACACTACTCTATTTAGTTCATTACAATATTACATCTTAAAGAATTTCGAAGTGTTTCATGCATATGTGCACTGCTTCATACAGAACCACCAAAATGCAGCCTCTTCTGGGCTGGAGGGAAGCAGTGTGTGGGGGTGAGGGGCACGGAACACTGCATTGCACAAAGGACAACTATGAGTCAAGAACAGCCAGTCGTCTCTGTATAGATATGTCTGTTATGTTTAGAAATCTCAAGGACTTTTCAGTTAATCATTCTGAGAAAAGTGTTATACCATTTGAAACAGTTTTCACATGTTCGTAGGGCCAAAAAGTAATTTGTATCAAACATCCGGTTTTAATTTAAAACAATGGGATGGCAGCAAACGTCATGTTTGTTCCACAATTTTGCAAGGTGGGGGGTTAGTCGGGGTGGGGGTAGGGAGAAATCAGCTAAATAGAAAGAAAAGGGAAGAAGAGTGAGAACAACAGGGCAGCAGAAGACAGACAGGTGTGAAGTGATGCTGAGGTGAAAAGATTGTGAGGGAGAGGAAGAGGGACAGTTGGAGCAAACAATCAGCACAGGGCAAAGGAAGTCAGAGAACATTTTACTGTTTTGACTAGAATGTCCTGAGTGCCCAAGCTGCTTGTGGGGCTTACTGGCTCAAGTCTCTGCCTGGCTCCTGGTTGCTGCTGTCCACAAAGCCACATGGTGTGTGTGTGTGGTGGGGGTAGGAGTAGGGAAGGCAGCAGCTGGGTCCTTGTACTGCCAGAGTGTGTGGAGATTTCCCCTACACAGTTCTGGGTGCTGGGGGAAGGGTGGCCCCAGCTGGGCCCAACTTTAAACCACTCCCAACCCTGGACTAGTGCAGCAGTCCCTGCTTTGGCTGCTTCTGGTCCGATAGGCTGGAGTGTCATACAAAAGTATAATGATGCACCCCATCATTGGCTCTTATCACATGTACAAATGAAAATACAATTCATTAACATATTAATCAGTCTAGAATGGCTAGAAATATACAGACCCCTCCACTCAGATAACTAACCACACTCAGTCATAAGAATGATTTTTTTTTAAATTGTTCCACCTTTTCTTCCTAACATAGGCCCCAACCCTGCCAACACTTACATCTATACCTGAGTCAAGCATATGAAGTAGTCCCACCAAAGCGAATAGGACTACTTATGTGAACAAAGTTAAGCATGGGCATAACTCTTTGGCAGGATTGGAGCCTAAATCTCCTCCATTGAATTAGTAAAGGAGTATCATTCATGATCTGCAGTCATCAGATATTTCAGTTCATGTATCTTGTTTCAGCTTCGTTAGCTGTGGTTGCAAGAGATTCCGATGTACTGCCCCCCTTTTTGGGAGGCAGGGGGTATGCAGTAGATGCAAAGATCCTTGTCACAGTTTGCTTCAGATACTGTTGAACATGAGGTGGGGACATAACGGATTCCATAAATCACTGTCTACGGAAGTGGTCTCTGAAGAACTAGCTCAAAAGCTCTTGGTGAGCTAGAGACAAAGGCAGCAACAGATCCAGTATCACTGGAGGATGGTCTTGAGCGAAAGGAGGTGGGGGGAGGGAGGAGTCGTACAGTAAGAGCAATTCCCTAGGAGCTCCTCAATACCATGCACTCTATCAGCATGCACCAAAGCACTCCAGGGTTTTGGGTTTTTTTGTTTTTTGGACTAGCCCCCACTGTTTTTAATTTGCTTTAATTCTTGATGGCACTTGCCCTATTTATCCAATGGTGAGAACAAATACTACCCAGAGAGCAACAGTTTTTGACCAATGTGATTCTTTGGCTGGAACCAATTTTAACAAACAAGATTTAGTTAAATTATTAAAAGGTACATGGGGAAAAGATAAATATAATTTTTGATACAATTGTCCTGGGCCTTCATCTGTGCGGTGCGGAGCGACCCCATCTCTCGCTGAATTCAATCAAGGTACTGTGGTGATAGGGATATCTACATACCCACAACACCACGGTATCTGATGGCATCACAAACATGAATTACAGCACAGGAGTTTCATTATTCCCATTACTTAGACTGTAAGCATTTTGGGGCCACAGACTGTCTTTTTGCTATGCACTTGTACAGCGCCTTGCACAACGCAGCCCTCGTCCATGACTAGAGCCCTTAGAAACTACAACAATACAATTATGAATTTTATACATAGTTAAACCAAAAGACAGAGCTCTAATGGCCAAAATTTTCAAACCTGGATGCAAAAGGTTATGCTCCTAAATAAAACTGGTCTGATTTTCAAAAATGCTGAACACTAGCAGGTCCAGCGGAGTTCAATGGGATTTATGTATGTTCAACACTTCTGAAAATCAGGCCGCTTGTAATTAGCTGTTTAAGTACGCATTTAGGAGCTGAAATTGAGGCAGCCATGTGTGAAAACTTTGGCCTTAGTGACTGATCTGAAGTCACAGTGGAGCTGAGTGGCAGTCCCAGGAACTGAAACCTTCCGAGTCCTAGTTCAGTGTCTTAACCACAAGCCCATTACTCCTCTTAGTCTTAAAGCAAATTAGTTTGCACCAAAGTTTATCACCACAGTGTGAAGCCTCTCAACTAAAAAAGAAAAAGTGTCCAAACTGCATGGACAGGTACAGAAAACAAACTTGTATTTCATTTCAATAGGTTTCCAAAAGATGAAGCCAAACATTTAAATGTTTCTGACCTTAAAATTTTTTAATGCTCAGAGTATTATGGAAACCTCAGCTATACAGTGTACCACTAGCTTATATTTTGCTATACATAGTTTTTCTGAAGCCCTTGCACTGTGAGTGATGGCTTCTGAAAGTAAACATGCAGTCCAAGAAATGCTGGAGTCAGCAGCTTTCTGTTATAATTTCATCTTGAGTTCACCTATTTTATACAAGAGTCTCAATTACCCCTGAGAAAATTCCAAGAACCTAATGGCAGTACAATTGTTGATTAAAAATTACAAGAAGGTCATAACAATCTGACTAAAAAGGATAGAACAGAGAATCGTTACACATTGTTCTGTCAGTCATATAAGCGGTATTTATTTGGTTTCTCTTGACGATTTAAGTGACTGATTGCAAACAACAGAAACAAGAGTAAAACTGAACTCAGTTAATGATACTGACAAAGACAGAAACCTTCTGGTTATGAGAAACCAACGCACAGCCATTATAGCACAGGAGTTGTGTGGGGACCCAGGGTGCTTTCAGTACTGGGGCTGTGTCAATACGACCGGAAACATTTAAGTGGAATTGCTATTCCACTGGGCACTCTTTACATTTTATAGATCATCATTATTCAACATCTCTATTGCAGTCTAGTGACCTCAAACGAGGTGGGGCTTCATTGTGTTAGGAACTGTATATACATATAGACAATGACAGTACACTTGTGAGCTCATTGGGGCAGGCACTATCTGGATATCAAGTAAACAGATCATAAATGTTATCCCTGATTCTGCAGTCTGATCTGAACAGGATAACCCCTATGCCTGTGTATTCCAGGAGATCTGGAGCGGAGGTCCATACAGGCACAGGGTTCTGAGCTATGTATATCAGATTGCAGGACAGATGCCTCACTAGGGTCGAACTACATGACTATTTGGATGAAGACCTCCATAAATTCACAGCAGCTACAAGAAGCTAGAGACACAGTCCATCGGGAGATGTTCTTGCCTCCAAGTCAGCACAGAACAGTTCTCTCCATTAGTACTAAGGGGTTCTGAGAACTGCTATTGATAATGCCTTTCGGAGAAGATCTAATAGCATGGTATTGACCATTATTAAAAATTCCATGATGCTTCAGCAAGAGTGGAGGAAATTCCAGATCAAATCCAGGAATTATTCTGCTTATTTAAAATCCCACTGCAGTTTAAAATGACGCTGAAGTGTCACCGTGGCATTATTATACACAGTTGCCATAGGTGGTTGAATTTCAGTAATGGATGAAGTGATTACACACACACACACACACACACACACACACACACACACACACACACACCCTGAAAGATCTTTGGGATGAAGGGCACTATATAAATGCAAATTATTTATTATAACCCATATATGTACATAGAACAGAGAAACCATCAATCTTACCCATTTTATAGCCAACTCTAAAATTGTACGCGGTGATCTACTGCAGACCATCCGGGGGGGAGGGGGGGAGTAACTGTTTAATAGATTCATCAATACCATAAAACTAATGTACCAAAAACACACAAACACACTGATTCTGTTGTGCAATGTCATGTCCTCCCTTCCATTTCATAAAACTAATACCAGAAAAAGTAAGATATTTGCCATCCTTCTAAACTTTTCTGCATTAGCATGGAAAGCCATTATTCTCAGCTGTGTGAAATGAACAAGAAAACTAGCTTATCAAGGCTTTGTACTAAATAATTGGATGTCTGTGCAACTGTTTCAGCTACAGTAGAAGGGCATGACCTGGCATCACTCCGTGCATTCCAGAGATATCAGATCTCTATCAGTTCAGCACACATGAAAATTACACGTATAAAATGTAGTTAAGGAAACTAAGTACGTTGAGATACCATATCACAGCCATTTAAAACATCAGAGATAAGGCAAGAGCACTGCTGGGGCCATTGTTCTATTACGGCAGTTCGCAGCCACTGAGGAAATCAAGTGGAGGGCAGCTAGGGAGACAATCCCCAGTGCCATATTCTTCCTTGAACCCTGAAATCTCAACATTCAATACCAGTTCAGGCAAATCATCATGCAAAAATTGTGCAGAGAGAGTCACTGAACATGACTTTGCACTCCGCTGCGCAGCTAAAGTAAGCCCTGGTGCCAGAGACCTATTTTGACAGATCCTGCAGGGACTTGCAACGGAATGGAAAAAAACAGACTCATGAAGCCTTCATTTCACAGAATGGAGGGGGCAGAGTGTTCCAAAACCCTTCCCTCCTAACCCAACATGCGAATCAGCATGAAGCAAGAGGTCTTATTTGATAAGCAAGGAATCTGTTCTTTATTTCTGAAACTTAATCACACCCAAAACTGGATTAGTAATGGAACTGTGCCGTAAACACAGGACTGTAAAATAAAGATGAACCAGCATACGGACACTCCTTGCTGGGAATCCTATCTGTGATACTTAAACCTGATGCACACCCAGTATGTGGTCTCTATGCTACCTATAGTCATGGCCTTCTGACATGATGGCCTTACGCTGCACAGAAACAGATCTGACTTTATAGTTTAGAGATTACATCCAAGGAATGAGGCTTTTTACATCTGTAGCGTACATGATGCTGCAAATAGCAAAATTCCCTCAGCATGCCTCTTTTAATTCACTTGAGGGAACAATGGAAATGTACAACCCCCTATACTTTACCGCAACTCCTACACTGCTGTGTCACCTAAATGAGACCTATGGGTTTATTTATTTAGGTATTTCTATGTTTCCATTGCCATAGTAATTAGGCACTTAATTTCATACACTGCTTAAATGCATGTGATCATGTCTCGCCCCAGTGGCTGGCCCTTAAGAAGGATAAAGGACTGCTACTTACTCATAATTCAAGGAGTCACTCCTTTAAGCTCAAGTGTTGCCACTGATGGTCCCAGGTTCCATCCCCCACTCAGTGGCAACATTTTGCACTATTTACAGACTCAGACTTTAAGGTCAGAAGGGACCATTATGATCATCTAGTCCGACCTTCTGCACAATGCAGGCCACAGAATCTCACCCACCCACTCCTGTAACAAACCCCTAACCTATGTCTGAGTTACTGAAGTCCTCAAAGTGTAGTCTGCAGACGTCAAGCTGCAGCGAATCCTCCAGCAAGTGATCTGTGCCCCATGCTACAGACGAAGGCGAAAAATGCCAATCTGCCCTGGAGGAAAATTCCTTCCCGACCCCAAATACGGCGATCAGTTAAACTCTGAGCATGTGGGCAAGACTCACCAGCCAACACCCAGGAAAGAATTCTCTGTAGTAACTCAGATCCCACTCTAACATCCCATCACAGATCACTGGGCATACTTATCTGCTGATAATTTATTGAAAAAGACTCTATACAATATATATGCACTACATACATACATATATATATATATATATAT